>NC_068281.1:22517616-22880949 GCF_025860055.1 Xyrauchen texanus
GAGAGCATAAGTATACTATGTCATGATTCTCCAGTTCGCACTCCAATCTTCCCTGTGTAGATAATAAGAGATAAGAATTCACCAACTGAGTGGCGATTTGTGCAAGATCTTCAGGCCGTAAATTCAGCTGTCATTGCTAGGGCAGCACGTGTACCAAGCCCTTACACAATTTTGTCACAAATTCCACAAAATGCAATGCATTTCACTGTGGTGGATTTGGCTAATGCTTTCTTTAGCGTCCCAGTGGACCAGAAGAGTCAGTTTTGGTTTGCGTTTGATTTTGACAATAAGGGTTATACGTTCACACGGTTGTGCCAGGGGTACACTGAATCCCCAACGATCTATAATGAAGCGCTTCAAAGAAGCCTTGAACCCCTAACACTGACAGCTGTAACGGCTTTGTTGCAATATGTGGATGATTTGTTAATCTGTGCATGTGATGAAGCTACGTGTGAAACGGACTCTGTGTCTCTCTTGAAGCACTTAGAACAGGAGGGACACAGAGTCAGTCTTTCGAAATTGCAGTTTGTGAAACAGGAAATAAAGTTTCTGGGACATGTCATCAGACCAAACAGTAAATCCATCTGTGACAAATGGGTACAGGCCATAAAAGATGTGCCAAAACCAATTACAAAAAACATTTATTGTAATTTTTAGGAATGTGTGCTTATTGTCGTACATTTATTCCTAATTATGCCATTCTTGAACAGCCTTTACGAGCCCTGATGACAGGGAAAGGGCTGAGGTCATGTGACAAGCTTGTTTGGACAAGCGAATTTGCAAACATGAAAGTGCAAATGGCTCTGGCTCCCACTTTGGACCTGCCAGATGTAAACAAACCGTTTGTTCAGATGACTGATGAGAAAAATGGGTTTATGACTTCTGTTCTTTTGCAGACTCATGGAGACAGACTGCGACCTGTGGCATATATTACAACCAAATTTTATGCAGTAGCAGCAGGGCTACCACACTATTTGAGGGATGTGGCGGCTGCTGAACTGGCATCCAGGGAATTTGTGGGGTATTCTGATTTAATTTTGATGGTTCCACATGCAGTCTTCATGATTTTGCAAGAGCAAAGAACGTCACATTTATCTACAGCCCGATGACTGAGGTACCACACAATTTTATTGGACATGCCAAACATAACTGTTAAAAGATGCACAACTTTGAGTCCTGCCACACTCCTCCCAACAGAGGAGGATGGCGAGGAGCATCATTGTTATCTGTTAGCGCTTGAACAAGTGTGCACACCACGCCCAGATCTATTAGACACGCCATTAGACAATTGTGACAATATCCTCTTTGTGGATGTGTCGGCTTCCAAAGATCCACAAACAGGAAAGAATAAGGTTGGTTACACGATAACCACTGAATTTGAGGTCGTGACATCTGGCAAGCTGCCATCAAACTATTCAGCTCAGGCAGCTGAACTGGTTGCTTTAACAGAAGCATGTAAACTTATGACAGACAAATGTGTGACGATTTACACAGATTCACGTTATGCCTTTGGGGTAACACACGATTTTGGTCCTTTATGGAAGCACAGAAAATTTCTGAAGTCAGATGGCCGTCCAATATTAAATGCATCTCTTGTGTCTGAGCTTTTGGAGGCCGTTCTTTTACCAGACAAGGTCGCGATTTGCACAGCGCATAGTAACGATAACAGTTCAGTCTCAACAGGAAATGCACGAGCCGACGCGGCAGCGAAGGCCGCGGCAGCGATGGAGACAACAGAGACTAAGTGTGCTTTGATATCTGACAATAACCTCAACATTTCTTCTTGTTTACAGAGCATGCAAACTTTTTCCACAGGCAAGGAGAAACCCCAATGGAGGGCAGCTGGTTGTAGCCTTAAGTAAAAACAGCCTAAGCTCTTATTTTTCCAAATGTTATTTCACAAATGTTTAAGAGAGTGATCATTTATGCGAAAATCAGAGATGAAGAGTGTAAGTGTGATGATATGACTTATAATTTGTCTTATTGTTTATTATTGTGATTGAGTAATCTGAATGATAAAAAGCGGGGAATTGTTGTAGAAATGTTGATACTCATTGATCAGTGATAATCATTGCAGGGGAATGCCTCTGTGTCTGAGGGATGCAGAGGGGGAGGATCTGCTTTTGTTGAGAAACCTTGGGATAAAAGAGTATAAAATACAAGTCAGCCCTCCCCTCTGGGTCCCACTCACGGCACAGATTAACTCCTGTGTAATGACCGGGTCCTTCTTGCAAGAATAAATAATTTTAAAAGACTGTTTGAGTCAGAGTGTCTCTTACGCAGTGATAATGGTTGGTTGATAATTTTTTGCCACAACAATACTTAATACATTAACTAATGTTAACGAATGGCACCTTGTTGTAAAGTGTTACCGAACCTACTAGCAATGTTTTGACACAAAAACCCTTCATTTGCTGGCAGCAGTGTGATTACCAATGAACATCATGTTCTACAGCACATTTACAGGCCAAAGTTATGAAGTTTGTTGATAATAATCTAAAAGAAAAAAAGCATAATTCAGCAGTCAAATTCTGAAGAATTTCAATGCAGTTGCATAACTTCCTGTTTAGAGAGGCACCACCCCAATTTAGCCAAATGTGAGAGATGCAGAATTGATATTTATTCCCCATCAACTCATCAACTACACAGAGAGAAGGACATAAGAGATAAACAAGGCAGTTGGCAATAACTTAAAATAAAATCAGTCATTTTTGAAAAACAAGATATAATCTTGAACCAGGAAATGCAAAAGCTTAGAGAGAGAAATAAATAAAAGCTAAAGCTCATTGCAGACTTCAGTAGCAGCATTAAACACTTCCAAACCTGAAACAACAGCTGGAAAAGTTTCAGTCCCATCGCAAAATTCAGGATGAACAAAATCATTTGTGTCTGTAAACATGGCAAAAATAAAATATTTACCAAATAATAATAAGAGTGACAACACAAAACATCTGATCCTGATTTGGCTTTGTGTGGAAATATTTTCATTAGCAGAGCAAAAGTGGACAAAATAACTTGCCATATTAGCGCAAAAGCTAAAGTTGAGGAAACTTAATAGTTGGAACCATTGTTTTAGTGTTTAAGGGTATGGGGACTCATTGCAGGAACAAAATAATACAAAAAAATAGTAGAGAGCAGGATTTTAGGATGTATTCTACATGAAGACTACAAGATCACTCGCTGTTGTTTCTGTGACTTAGGTACTGCCCATCCCCCAGCCCTGTCTCTCTCTCTCTCTCTCTCTCTCTCTCTCTCTCTCTCTGCCCCCTCTTTGTTTGACACTGTCATTTCTTGCTGTCTGCTGAGACGAGGCTGTTGTGCAACTATCATCCGTCAGACACCCACATCGTTATTGAATGAAGCTGGCCTGTCTGAATGTCTTTAACTCTTGCACTGTCCAATTATGTCACTGGTGTGTGACAAATTCAAGGCTTTCTGCAATGAGAGTAAAATAAATCTATAGTCTATAATAATGCCAAGCAGGAATTTTCTGGTAAAATGTAAAATAAGTCCCCTAATGCTTTTGGTCAAGCTAAGCTGTTCACATCAAATAATGAACGAACAAACAAACAAACAAACAAAAGGGTTTTCATTAAAGTAGCACACAAATATGCAACTGGCTACCATGCAAACCTTTTACTTATCTTTTGTTGTCATCAGTATGGCCATTTATATTATATTTTCATTGACTTTCACATTTAAATTCTGTCATCATACAACTTCTAATCTGTACAGCTCAAGTTGTGTTTATGTTCAGACTAATCTCACTGAAAATCAGCGACAAGAGGTAGAACTTTTTCAGCTAAAATGGGTCTATGGGTCTAAATCCAAGTAGTAATTACATTAATGCACTTTTTAACATAAACCTAACATTGCTGGGAACGAAATGTAATTCTTTTACTTTAAATTTTTTGAATGGATGTGAAGTAAATGTCACAGTGCCTCCGATTTCCAGAATCATTTGTACTCCATTAAAGAGATTTATATCAGAAACAATTTTTAGTCACATCACATCCCAGCTCCAAAACAGTAGTTTGTATTTATTGTATTTATTTTGTTAAATTGTACTGTGGAGAATAACAGCCTTTTGGAAACCTTTGCAATTGTTCTAATTTAATAAGTTGTAGCTGTTTAGTGATAGTTCTTGCTGTCTTGCTGAGTGAAGAAAAAAAGAAACTTTTGAAAAAACATAAGAGAGGTAACAGTATTTATTTGAATAAAAGAATAAGCCCTCAATTTTTGCAAAGGAGGCTATCCCTGCACTTGGCAACTAACAGCACTGACTTTTAATAAAAATCAGTTGGCTTGAGCTATGCTAAATCCACTCTGCACTGAATTACACTTCATACAAATGGCAAAGTCAGATGATAAGCTTAAAGGGCAGAATGTAAAAAAGTAATACAGATACAGGCAAGCTTGGCAAATAAATCTTGTTTGCAGTTAAAACATTTAAACAATAAGGCATGGGTCAGTTGCTGGACGCGACAAGTTTACAACACTGTGGTCTCAAGTAACAGACACATTACATTAGGTTATGACTCTTGAAATTATGGTATTTGTAATGTATTGAGCAGCTAGTAAAAAGGGTATATGCCCATTTATGCCAGGGGTGCTACATGGATCCCTGGTGCCATTGTGGATCCTACAGGTCCAGTTTCAAACAGAGTCCGGACGAATAATGGACAAACTCACCAACAGCTACAGGGAAGACTCAAACACTTAACATGATATCACAAGAGCAAATGACCACACTGACCATTTGCCTGAAACTGTAATCCATGAAACACAATTGCACATGTATCTTTCCAACCTGCAACAGCTGAGGAGGCCCCATGATGGCCTTCAAGGAAGTTCTGCTGGGGTTCTGGAAGTGCAAGAGCCCATCTCCCTTTGGAAGTACCCCACAAGTGAGCCCCATCCTCCTCCACGGGTGTAGAGTTTGTGGACTGGGGGTAAGGGTTGTAATGTATTGAGCAGTTAGTAAAAAGCAGCCTGATGTGACATCCATTAATATCCAGAAGTGGTCGCCAGAAGCCAATTGTAAAAAGAGTTCAGATCCAGGGGTGGGGAACGTCAGGCCTCAGGGCCATATAAGGCCCACGAGACAATTTTACCCGGCTGCAAGGCCATTTGAGAAATCATTTGAAAAGCAAAAAATGGCCTTTATATGTATACAAATTATTTTAAACAATAACACAACATATTGTATAATAGACAGATTTTTGGTGTTTTTGGTGTGTGAGCATGTACATTCATTCATTCAACCCACAATCAGAAATTGCAAGCAATTGTAAGGCTTGCGAATATTTTTGTAAATATTCAAATGGCCCTTAATGGTATAAAGGTTCCTCACCCCTGGTGTAACCTACCAAATATAAAGTAAAAAACCCCTTTATGGATCAGTGGTTAAACTATTGTAAATCCTAGATAGAAAACAAAATGCACTAAATTCTAAAGAAATCAATAACAATTTTGAAATATACAGCATGTATATAATCATGAGATGAATATTCCAGTCATATCAGCAATCTTATAAAAGCTGGTTTATTATGGAGAGGGTCCCCTCATGGGGGCCACCATGTTAGGATCACACAATCAGCTGAATACTACTCGCTTAATGCCAGTAAATGCCCTGTTATAGGACACTTTTGCTTATGGATTAATTTAATTATGGCTGACTGTAAAAAATATATATTTTCTACAACAGGCAATATTGAGAAGGGTTAGTGTGTCATGTTTTTTTTAAGCCTGTAAGGATAGTTTTATTTTAATTAATTTATTTATTTATTTTTAGCTCTAGACTTGAAAGAGAAAAAATATCTGACTCTCTAATGGTTACTTTCATTTATAAAGTGTCCTACACCACCATCTGGTGGCAGTCTTCTACCATTACAACTGGCCATCCCCAAAACCTCTCTCAAATGCTTCAATCCATTTTAATATTAGGTTAATTGAATAATATGTATTACATGTAAAACAAAAATAATAAATATCTGCATTAATGCATGGGAAAGAAAGATTTATTCCCCCCTCACACACCTAAATGAGAAATCAAAAAATGTGTTAAATAGTGAACTGGCAGTTAAAGTGATGATCACCCCAAAATTACAAATCTCTCGTCATTTGCTGATCATGATGAAAAAATGAACAAATCAGTTTAATAGATATGTGGTTTATGAAATTGGTTATTGGTGACAGTAGTATAACTTTTATACTCTTCCTGGTATCATTCACCTTGTGCAACCTTCAGTAACAGTAAGTAATATCAATTTGATATATAGGCTATATTTTCTTGCTCCAGGAAGCAGGGTTCATAATGCAGGTGGAGAGCAGCTGCATTGCTGAGATATATGTGTGCGTGTGTGTGTGTGTGAGTGTGTTTCATGAAACCCTGTAGGGAACTGAGATGCAGTTCCAGTGCCCTGAATCCATTTATTCTGTAAAGCAGCTATCGACCTCCAGCTGCGAGAGCAGAACTTGGCAATTTTGGTGAAAAGACCTCTGAAGATAAAGAGCAGTGCCTATTGCACATAAACACTTCTCATTCTCTCCTGCTGAAAAAATCAACACACAATAAGAACAATCAAATCCATTGGACCATTAGTGCAGGTTTACCTGTTTACATGGTTCTTACTAGGGCAGTTTTATTCTGACAGAAAATGATTAATTATCATTAATTATTCATAATATAATCATTATTTATTAATGGTTTTTCATTCACGAGGACACACAACCGGGAGGTTAGCAGGACCACCACAGTACAACTCCCACCAGGTACCACATGTGGAACTCACTCAGCATGATACAACACTTTCTTCTTATTGACAGTTGTGGTATTTCCTTCTGTAGTGTAAATATAGGCTGACTGCATTAAAAAGTCATGACCTATTTAGGAAATGAGCTCGTGGAATAAATACTTTTTCACTAGGAATCACCAGGGGGCAGACTAAACAAGCAAAACTGACAACTGATTCACAAGTAAATGGTTCTCATTTTATTGGAAGTACTTAATAATTATTTACATTAATGGAACGTAAAATTCATCTTAGTTAAGTAGTAGGCCTAATTAACGTGTTGAGTGTTTTCCAAAATTGAGTGACTATATTATGCAGGCTGGAAATATACTGGATTTATTTTTCTTTACAAATATTGCTTAAAACTATTTCAGATAATCTGTATTGCAATTCTCAAGGAGTAGTTATGCATCCTGATCCTGAAAACAAATCTATTTAATTAAGGTTCTAAAGCATTTTGAGTGGGTAAGCGATTTGTCAGAAATATATAGGAATGTCTAAAATATATTCCTTTAAACAGAGAGGGAAATAAAGAGATTGCTGAACCCAGTTGCAATCCAGATTTAGGCGATGATGCTGTGATCCAACGACTATGATCGCCTAGTGTAGGGCACACAGGAATATATTTTTTCCATATAAAGCATAAAGAAGTGTCCTGCTGGAGGTTGATAAGCTTTATTTTGCAGGGACTTGGGGGACAGGTTGAATAGAGCTGTGCTGATCCATCTCGGAGATTGAATCAGGTAGAGTGACTTAGGCAAAGCCTGTGAACGACCATGCTCTCAAAGGGACATTCCTGCCTCCTCATATCACAAAACCCTCGAGCACAGTAATGAATGAGTGCTTAGCTTATTTACTCAAATGCTGAGGCTAGTAATGACAAAATTGTGATGCCCCAGAAGGAATTCAGGTAAAATGCCTTGCTTGTTTGCATACAAATGTCTTGCATTTTTAAATAAAAAAATATCAAAATAATACCTTTAAATGCAGGGTCCGCAAACATTATATATATATACTGTATTATGTCTCTGGATGAAATAACGGACCATTTTTGACAACCTGCAACAGCAATTGCTGTAAAATGACCACTTTAGCTCCAGGTGGCAGTTTCAGGGTTGAAAATCATATCACTAGAGTCATCACACTCTTAAAGGAGACATTTACTGTTATTTCAAAAACTTTTCCTGTTGTCATGTATCAGCCTGCCATTTGTTGAGCTTACTGAGCGCTACTTTGTAAATTATTTTTTATATTTTGATATAAATATTTAAAAAGAGGAGGAGAGAAGTCATCAGTTAGTTATCTTTATTAAGCATGTGAATTTAATTCAAGAATAAATGTAAAATATTATTTATGGGCAAATTTTTTACCTTTTATTTACTAATTGATTTACTTAT
The DNA here is from genome assembly GCF_025860055.1 of Xyrauchen texanus. Taxonomy (NCBI): domain Eukaryota; kingdom Metazoa; phylum Chordata; class Actinopteri; order Cypriniformes; family Catostomidae; genus Xyrauchen; species Xyrauchen texanus. The sequence goes on from NC_068281.1 coordinate 22,525,808, forward strand.
GTGACCTTGAACTTGGCATTTAACTTTTATGAATATATTTATCAAATACTGAAAAAATACTCATAAATCATATACGTTTTGAAGAACTTAATGTCTCAAGAATAAAACTGTTCATTAAAAAAAAAAAAAAAAAAAGATGAAATTCCAAGTATAAACACTAGGTGGCTGCAGAGCTACTTACTCATCCCTGGTTGAACAGTTTTTGCAATAATACTACATTATTATTACAGTCAACCATGAACATGGTGTTACAAAGTGTGTACAATTTATCTTTGATCTGTATGTCTTTGATCTGTGTGTGTGTGTGTGCATGTGCAGACTGCTTCCAAAAATTACCTGAAATAAACAAGTAATAACCTTATTTATTGGTTGTAGCAAGATAAATGTGTGTGTGTGTGTGTGTGTGTGTGTGTGTGTGTGTGTGTGTGTGTGTGTGTGCATGTTCAGCAATGTAGATGTGTTACGGTCTCACCAATTCGTTTTGGTTTGTGTGTTCTGCATTCTGGCTGAAATAAAAAAATAATTTTTTGTCAAATTTCAAAATAATTATTTTGATTTATAGTCTGACCAGTTCTGCTTTGTATGTGTGTGTGAGTGAATGATTGTGTGTTTTTTTTCTGCATTGTGGCTGTTTTTTAGATTTTCTATTATTAATTATGAAAAAAAGAAAAAAGAAAATGGGAAAAAATGTATTACAAATATAAATATATATATATATATATATATATATATATATATATATATATATATATATATATATATATATATATATATGTTTTTAATTCATTTCCTATGGCATTCACTTTTGACTGGGAACAGTACAAGTCTGACTTTTTTTTTTCTACCACTTAGAATGATAAAAATCTACTTTCAGATATGAAATGGATGAAAAGTCAAGTCTTATACACTAAAGAGCTATAACACAGATTCTTTCCCTGATTTTCAGTCAGACTAAGTCGGTGCTAGTTGGCTCTAATATGCAAAATTTGGGGCAGTCGGAATTTACAGATTTCACAGAAAATAACGTAGTATATGATGGGTACCGATTCCGATTTCTTACCCTCTGACTATGATTCTGTCTGGTCAGAAGATATCAAACATGTTTAATATATTTGGTGAATGATGCCAAGTTCTTTTTTTTTTTTTTTTTTTTGTAGCGATCAGTCTATCAGTGTGTGATGCCTGGTATTTTTAAATCTGTTCTGATTTTAAAAGTTGCATAGTGTAATCCAGCCTTAAATGTGATTTTTCAAGTAGGACATGTTTCTGCATTAACATCCTTGTTGGTCCAGGAACAATATTCCAATCAACCAGTCAGATTTTAGGGTTAGGCAAAGACTTCCGGATGGGGTTATGGACTTAAACAGCTTTGTCAAGGATCTTTCACTTCCCTCTGATTTTAGGGGTAATTTAGGTTTAGGGTTAAGAATAGTTTTTTTTTCTCCCTGGCTTCTCCACGGGGCGAGTGGGGACTGGATTCCCCGACCGCCTAGAGCGAGGGAGCCGCTGCCGGGGGCGGAGGAGTGCCCTGCCGTCCCCAGAGACAGGGAGGGGTTGAGAGAAGACTGCCGTCCATGAGGGGAGGAGGGAAGCAACTCCCCGACCGCCTGGAGCGGTAGGGCCGCTGCCAGGGGCGGAGGAGTGTCCCCACATGCTGCCCGAAAAGCGGACGGGCGTTCTATCAGCTGGGGGTCGGAGGTTTCACTCCGGTTCGCCCGGAGAGGAGCGGCTGTCGTCCGCCGGAGAGTGTGGAGGAGTGTCCGAGGACCTCGCGACGGTACATCAGAGAACCAGTGAGTTAGCTTTTTCTCTCTCTCCTCTCTCTCTCTCTTTCGCACCGTGTTGGCCTTTTCCGTAGCCTATTTAGTTTTTTTTGTTGTTGGTTTCCCCTCCTGTCTCCTCCCAGGTCGAGGAAGGTGGTGAGGTCCTGACGGAGTGCAAAGCACGCCCCTCCCCAAGGAAAGGGGTAGGTCATGCCGGTGGCACCCCGGCCTGAGGTAACGGCGGGAGGAGTGTGGAGCGGAGGGGGGCCGGGCTAGAATGTTGCACGCCCGGTCCCGAATCGGCCTGATGGGGCGTGCGAGGGATAAAGGAGGCCGGTGACAACGGTTAGAGAGAGAGAATTACGGGCATGTCCGTCATGTGTGTGTTCATGTTTGTGCTTTTGGTTTAAGTTTTCATTAAATTATTATTTATATTGACAAGCCGGTTCTCGCCTCCTCCTTGCCCATCTTAACTCCCTTACAAACCTTTCTTTGAGTTTTGAACATTTATGTTAACCTTTATTATTAGTATTAAAACGTATTAATCTAATTTTTGATAATTTTATATATAACTTTTTCAGGCCAGGACAAAAGAGCTCCTTCTTAATGAGGCTGCAATCATTCTTGTGGTATTGAGTAGCATAACACAGAGAAGCCTCTAAAAGTAGGCTTTCCCCTGGGAAGGTCATGTGTTCAGACCCACACAGTTCTTGTTGACTATAGTAACTACTGTTCCACTAAAACATCATCAATTACACGTTGTTTGAAGGTGTTTCAACCTTGAACACTAGTATTCGGAAATAGTTTAAGGAAACATTTAATCTTATTCAGCTAGATAGTGAGAATGTTTCATTTTAAAATCATTGGTGTGCTGTAGAGAGTGAAAAGAAAATATACATAAATGTATTATAAATCAAATTACTTGAACCCAACTTTCTGAAAGAAAATAAAATGATCCATGCCATTGTTAAAGGGTTAGTTCACCCAAAATGTTTTATTCTCTCATGATTTACTTACATTTAAGCCATCCTAGATGTGTATTACTTTCCTTTTTCAGCAGAACCGAAATTAATCATTTTATAACCCCATTTCAGCTTAGTTTGTCGGTACAATGCAAGTAAACAATTTCCATCAGGCTGCTGGCTGTTTGATGGTCCATAAGGCATATTTTGGCAGCATACTAGTAAATCCACACAATGCCAGTCAATCAATTAATGTCTTCTGAAGCAAATCGATAGGTTTGTGTAAGAAACAAATTGGTAATTGAAATGTTTTTAACTTTAAATAGTTGTTTCTGGCCAGCACTAGACTGCTGTTTGAAATTACCTAACTCACGCGTGACGTTCGTTCCTCTGTTGTAAACAAAGCACACACTTTCGACTTCTTGCATAATCGCGCCATTACGCTTATGTCATGCTTTTTAGAAGTTAATAACGTGTTAATTATCGATTTACTTTTTACACAAAAGTATCGATTCAGTTCAGAAGACATAAATTGATCGACTGGAGTCGTTTGGATTACTTTTATGCTGCTTAAATATCCCTTTTGGACTGTCAAAAATTCAGCAGCCTGATGGCAGTTTACTTGCATTGTATGAACAAACAGAGCTAAAATGGGCTTAAAAAAATCTTAATTTTGGTTCTGCTGAAGAAGGAAGGTTATACACACGGCTTAAACTGGGCTGGCTTAATTTTAAGTGACTCATGAGAGAATTTTGAGTTTAGCACTCAAAATTGTGCTCACCCTGCTGTCTGTCTGGGTCCTAATGTCCCAGTATAGTGACGGGAACACTATACTTTAAAAAGGCACCATCAGATGAGATGTTAAAGAGAGGTCCTGACTCTGTGGTCTTTAAAAATCCCAAGGCATTTCTCGAAAAGAGTAGGGATTTACCCCAAATTCCTGGCCAAATTTGCCCATTGGCCTCTTTACAACATGACATCTAATGATTCCCTATATATGAACTGGCTAAGTCACTGTACTCTCCACTCCACCATTACCCTGGTGTGTGGTGGGCATTCTGGCACACTATCACTGTCCGATTTAGATAATTAAATCTGTACAGCAGTACCGCCGCTCTCTAAATGCAGAGTACGCAGCCTACGTAGGGCACCAACTCCAGTCGCGGAACACTCGCTGTGTCTGAAACTGCCCCATATCCACTAGTGCATTATTTCGAGTGTCTGCTATTTTGTAGGAGTGTCTGAATTCTGAGTGAGCCACTTGTTCCCTACTTTTGTCCAGTCATTCTTACCCACAATGCACTTTAATTTCAAGTGTACATTTGATGTACACTTGACAATGGTTAATTTCCCACAATCCACCATGGGGAAGAAGTATGAGATGTAAAGAATAAAGATTTATTGTATTAATATATTATTAAACAAGAATAACAAGTAAGGCCCAAGTATTTTTAAATATCATATGTGACGTTGTTTCTGCAACAGCCCCAGAGCTCCGACACTCACGTCTGAATTCACAAATTTTGTTCACTTACTGCTGAGATATATTGCTCTGCCATTCACTATATAGGAAATAGTGAATGAGTGAACGATTGCGGACACAGCCACTCTCTTCGCCATACAATTGCCTTATGCCGCACATCTCATACGCGTGCGCCCTGCGCACCTTGCTCTGCATGCACATAAATGCTCTCTGTTCACTCTTCAATTGTCGTTCACGTGAATGGCAGTAATTTACACTTAACTTGGATGTTTACATGGATTTATACAGTTAATCTGCCTGAAGTAGCTGTGATAGTTTCCAGTTTCAGTAAATGCATAAATACTGCTTATGAAATGTGGGACAAGCGCACTGATATATTGCTGCACTGATTTAAAAATGTACACTTAAAAACTGATGTCATAAGAGCCCAGTTACAGAATCACCCTGACAATTACCATATCATTAAACAGAAAAGCTTGTGTTAGAATTAGAGCCAAAACTTTCCTCAGCGTGCTGCCTTAAGTTGGAGCTTAAAATATCATCTTGTTTTGGTGTTAAATGAAGGCATTGCATGACAAAACTATTCTTTGTTTCACTGTGTGGAGCGAAGAAACTGTTTCACTTTGAAGAGATTGATGCTGCTGCTGTGATTGAGTTTTCTGTGACACTGGCTCAGCGCGCGTAGCTGTGTGAACTTCCACTCTCATAAAAGTCCCATCAAATAATCTCTCAATAAATTACACATTAATTAAAATTAAACCCAGTAATGTATCGACAGTAACGCCACCCATTGTAAAGAAGAAAAAGTTAAAAAAAAATCATTAGAAATTTACTTGAGTGAGAGAAAAAGTACCCACTTTTAAACCTACTCTTAAAGTAATTTTTTGCCAAAAAAAGTTAATAAATGTAATGGAGTAAATGTAGTGTGTTACTACCCACCTCTGGTCAGCATCAATACTTGCTGAGTTACCCAGGCCCCCACCACACTGTGTATTACGTTTTAAATCTATGTGTGTGCAGCCATTTTATTCAGAGAATTCTGAGAATACTTTATCAGTCGGTTGCTAATAACAGCCATACCAGGGCTAGACTGGTAATCTGGCATACCGGGAATTTTCCCGGTGGGCCGACGTACTTTGGGGCCGAACAGGAGTGGACTGGCCATCGGGAGAACCGAGTGGACCGGTGGGTCGGCCGCGAACACTGTCTACCATTCATCCAGCTATCCATCCATAATATTTATGCATCTTTGACAAATACGGATGTCCAAGGTGTTGAAATGAGAAATCTTTAAAAATCTAGTGTCACTTGTGTCATGTTCTCAGAAATGTAATCTTTGTTACCAATTTGGTTTAATTTGTTTTTTAAAAAAACCTATATATTTTTTTCGACCAAAAAATGTAAACTTTAAAATTGTCATGTGATGAACCATCAGGTAAAAAGCATTATAATACATTATATGCAGCTTGAATACATGAGTATAAACAACTTAATCATTAATTTCCAAAAAGTTTTCAAACACATTTTTCAAGACAAACATTTTTGTTTTTATAAATAAATCTATTTTAATTATAAATATGAATATTTAATTATAAATATGAACATATCAAGAAGTTTTCTCAGGGTTACACCACATGACTTGATCAAAATGTGCCATTTCATAAAAATGTAATATCAGATGTTTTTAACCTGTAAGCTCAGTCTTGAGGGTCTACTCCACTCTGTTTTATGGTCAACATAAACCTACATGTTGGTTTTATTACTTTTATTTGGTGGACAAAAGCGTTTTTAAATATTTTAAAACACAATTGTTTCACTGCTTATTTTACAAAAAAAAAAACAATAAAATATTATTCTGCACTAGTCATGCTATCATTTATTTTTTCAAGTATTTCGCTTTTTAATGATACTTTGATTAGTTTTTACTGGTTCTGGACAACACATTACCTTTTTTATTTTAATCCCAAGAAAAAAATATCAGTATGACTTTTAAACCAGAAATGGAAAATATGTGTAACGTTCTCTCTGTAACGTCTGTAATGATGTTACTGGCACTGGCAATGGCAATAACAATGACGATGATGTAAAGAACCCAAGTGGAAATGTATTCCAACGTTTATCCAAAACCCTAACTACAAACATGAACTTTGCTTTACATGAACTAGACTTGACATGATCTTGAAACTCACAACCAAAGTTACATTGAACAATACCTGACAATGGACAATGGAAAACAGGAGGGTTAAATACATGAACATGGGAGAAAACGACAAGGATAACCAATAAACACAAATAACTCTAAACAAGATAACAAGAAAATCAACCATGAAATCACATGACAAGGGAACCACGTGACATAAAAAACATGAACTAACAAAATACACATGACAATATGCTCATTGTAGAAGAGGTGTATTCAAGTAAATGGTGTGTTTGAATTGCATTTTTTAAATTATTAATTAATTAATTAATTGATCTGGACAACAATGAGCATCACTTCCTTAACCCTTAGAAACATGTGGCCATAATATGCACATATTGCCCTCTGTTATTGTATTTTATGATGCATTTTGTGAAAAGAATCCATGTTATGATCAGGAAAATTTTATTTAGAACACTCATGCACTGTCACAGACACACATTTTTCGACTCCAGTAACTGAGCTAAATGAAGTTTGGGCTGTTTCTATGAAGGATGCTTATACGGTCGTGTAAATACATTTGTTCTACACACAAAAGTGTTTTATGGACAACCCAGAAAATTATTTGATTTAAAAACATGTACATGTTGTATTTGTACACTCATCATAGCAATCTTACACAATATCTGTTCTCTTCTTTTAATGAAAGACTACATATTTTCTCGAACTGCTCTTTTAGCCATTTTTGAAAGAACATGAAATGTTAGCAATGTTGCATTAACTTCAGTTGCGTAAGTTTCATGTGAACACTAGAAAGGACAAGTCAACCCATCGCGTGTTTTCTGAAAACCAAGATCTTTTCGTAGTGGAGAGAGAGGGAATTCTTTTTGATGTTTCTTGCAACAAGGGGGATGCCATTCCCTCGCATCCTTCCTCAACTTGGGCCATTCTTTCTAAACACCTGTGAACTTACTGACTGTAGGCCTACAGAATCCCCTTGAGGACAAAACTGGAACATGATAAATTATTTTCCGAAGAAGACTCAGACATCAGAATCAGAATCAGCTTTATTGCCAGATATGATTACACATACAAGGAATTTGTCTTGGTGACAGGCGCTTCCAGTGCACAACATAACAATTCAGCAACAACACAGAGATAAAAAATACAAAATATTAATAAAAAATACAATAATAAATACAAATGCAAGTACATTGATTAGAAAATAAAGTATATATAGAATACACAATAAGACAAAATATATACACACACACACACACACACACACACACACACACACAAACACAAACACAAAAACAAACATGCAGTGCAAATACAAATCTGTTATATACAGTGCAAGGGAATGTAATGGTAGAAGAGGTAGGATGTGTTGGATAATATAAAAAGATTAAGCTGTGAATTTGCACATAATTATTGCTCAATGGGGCAGTTTTAACTGTTCATGAGATGGATAGCCTGAGGGAAAAAACTGTTCCTGTGCCTGACGGTTCTGGTACTCAGAGCTCTGTAGCATCGGCCAGAAGGCAACAGTTCAAAAAGGTAGTGGGCAGAGTGAGTGAAGTCCAGAGTGATTTTCCCAGCCTTATCCCTCACTCTGGAAGTGTACAGTTCTTGAAGGGAGGGCAGGGGGCAACAAATAATCCTCTCAGCAGTCCAAACTGTCCTTTGTAGTCTTCTGATATCTGATTTCATAGCTGCATCAATCCAGACAGTTACTGAAGTTCAGAGGACAGACTCAATGACTGCTGAGTAGAACTGTAACAGCAGATGTGGCAGGTTGAACTTCCTCAACTGGTGAAGGAAGTACAAACTCTGCTGGGCCTTTTTCACAATGGAGTCAATGTGGGTCTCCCACTTCAGGTCCTGTGAGATGGTAGTGCCCAGAAACCTGAATGACTCCATTGCTGCCACAGTGCTGTTTAGAATGTTGAGGGGGTCAGTGTTGGGGTGTACCTCCTAAAGTCCACAATCATCTACACCGTTTTCAGTGTGTTCAGCTCCAGGTTGTTTTGACAACACCAGTGAGCCAGCCATTCAAACTCCCTTCTGTATACAGACTCATCGTCATCCTGGACTTCTGGCTGATGACAGAAGTGTAGAGTAGTGGAGAGAGCACACATCCCTGGGGGGCACCTGTGCCGATTGTACAGGAGCTGGAAGTGAATTTCCCCTGTCTCACTAGCTGCTGCCTGTCCATCAGAAAGCTGGTGATCCACTGACTGATAGAGGTGGGACAGAACATTGGTGTAATTTTGTCAGGAGAATAGCTGGGATGATGGTGTTGAAAGTTAAACTGAAGTCCACCAAAAGTATCCTTGCATTTGTCCCTGGTCTGTCCAGATGTTGCAGGATATGATGCAATCCCATGTTGACCGCATCTTCCACAGACCAGTTTGCTCAATAAGCAAATCAAAGGGGATCTAGAAAGGGTCCAGTGATGTCCTTAAGGTGGGCCAACACCAGTCTCTCAAATTATTTCATGACCACAAATATCAGGGTGACGGGTGTGTAGTCATTAAGACCTGTGATTTTGGGTTACTTTGGGACAGGAAAGATGACTGAGCGTTTGAAGCCGCATGGGACTTCACACTGCTCCAGTGTTCTATTGAAGACCAGTGTTATGATGGGGGCCAGTTGGGTAGCACAGGATTTAAGACAAGTGGCTGAAACACCATAGTAGGAGAGGGGAGGAGGGGGGTTGCAGGAGTTGTTGGTGTTTGTGTGAAGTGAAGGTCAGAGCAGGTGTAGGTGAGAGATTGGGCCTTTCAAATCTGCAGTAGAACACCTTCAAGTCATCAGCCAGTTGTTAGTTCCCAACAGTGTTGGGGGCAGGAGTCCTGTAGTTCGAAGCTGATTTAGGCCACTCCACAATGATGCAGGTTCGTAAGCTGAAAACATGTTTTTTGGTGGCGTAGTGGCTAAAGCACAGGGCTATTAATCAGAAGGTCGCAGGTTCTAACCCCACGGCCACCACCATTGTGTCCTTGAGCAAGGCACTTAACTCCAGGTTGTTCCGGGGGGATTGTCCCTGTAATAATTGCACTGTAAGTCGCTTTGGATAAAAGCGTCTGCCAAATGCATAAATGTAAATGTAAATATTATTAGAGACAAGGAATGACTGGTTGACAATGTGCGTTATCATCAGTTTAAAATTTACTGACACAATCCATGTTACCCAAAGAAATTATCTTGCTGCCGGAACATAACTTAAAGTTACGTGTTGCTCCCAGTCATCATTAAGACTAGCAGGGCACATAATTAGCAATTACGTGAGTTCAATGATGGTCTCATTTCTCCATCTGTAAGTCTACCCTGGAATTTAATTATTCATTATTTAAAAATGATTAATACATGAGCTTTAATTGAGCTTCTGTCAGAGCACATGCACAGAGTAATTAAAATATGACTGAGATATGCTTTAAAAGTTAATCTGAATATTGTGGCCTAATTCATCATATTTTATGGAAAAAGGAGAGCCGTTGATGGCAGGGAACATTAAAGTTGAGGGAAAAAAAGGTACAACCATCTGTAAACCTTACAATATCATTCCAGTATTTCGGTTAAACCCATTCATCGTTTCTTGTAAGCAAACATTTTACTTAAACAATATTATGGATCCATTGGGGATGTTTAAAGCAATGCTCTATTACACAGAAGACTTCAGAGGTAAAGTGTATAATTTCTGAACCACTCGCAGCACCAAACGAAATTGTAAACTGCGAAATTGCTCAACTGGGTCGGACATAACTGTCACAAACGCTTTCGAGAGCACCTCCGCGGTCGGCCACCGGAGATCCGATTCACCTGAGTTCTAATTACCCACATACCGGGCTTGATTAAATTCACAGCTGATTCCCATCCATCCCAGCTCCCTCTATTTAAGCTTCACGCAGTGACACACTCAGGGCGAAGTCTTGTTTGTTCCGGCTACACTACTGAGCGTTCTACTACTATTCCTGTTTGATTATCTGCCTACCGACCTTGCTTGCCCTGTTGTCTACGATTGATTTCTACCTGCCTACCTGAACCTTGCCTGTCTCTTCGTGATTGCCCTTGCTGCCTGCCCTGACATCCTGCTTCCCTCACCACGCTCCTGCTCTGCCTACGTTTGCCCTGATTCCCCATTGCTTGACCATTGCTTGCATATATCTGTGAGTTTCAATAAAACACTGCTTATGGATCCCAGCCTACCTGAGTCTTTGTTACAGAAGACTTCGCCAAACATCGATCCAGCGGTGATATCACGTATGGCTGAAGAGCTCACCACCCAAGCGAATCAGCTATCTGCACAACACCATCAACTCGGCCGTCTGACGACCGCCGTGGATGAAATTATGCAGGCTGTACAAGCTCTCAGCCAGCTAGCACCGGCGCCCACCGCGCCTCCAGCCAGCCCAGCGGCCGACGCCGTTCCTCACTACCAACCGATCACCGGCCCTCGCCTCGCACATCCCGAGAAGTTTGACGGTACGCCCTCGAAGTGCAAAGGCTTCTTCATGCAGTGCACGGTCTTCCTCTCTCAACAACCGGCGCTTTACTCCACGACGAGAGCAAGATCCTCTTCGTGTATTCAGTGCTCACGGGCAGAGCTCTTGATTGGGCTAACGCGATCTGGTCCAACCAGGGTTTCGCCCAAACGACCTTCGAATCCTTCATGGGCAGCCTGAAAACCGTCTTTGACCACCCCGAGAGCGGTAAGAGCCCGGGCGAACAGCTGCTAGCCCTGCGTCAGGGAAATCGCACGGCAGCAGATTACGCACTTTCCTTCCGCACCCTCGCTACGCAGGCCGGCTGGCCGGAAAGCCCCCTCGAGCTCCACTTTCGACAAGGGCTGAGTGCCGAGCTTCAGTCTGAACTGGCCTGCCGCGACGAAGGTATGTCTCTTGATCAATTCATCACTCTCGTCATACGCCTTGACAACCTCATCCGCTCCAGGCGGTCAACCCGGTGGTTCGCGCCGGCAGCTCCGACTCGCTCATTCCACGAGGAACCCGTACCGATGCAGGTCGGTCGGACCCATCTCTCTCACGAAGAGAAGGAACGCCGCCTCTCGCACAACCTCTGCCTCTACTGCGGTCAAGCGTGGCATCTACGCGCCAACTGCCCGCGACGCCCCCCACAGTCCGAGAGTCCATCCAGAGAGACCGGCCCTCCGCCCTCGAGGTCGACCCTGGCACCGACCAGGTCCTCGCTTCAGGAGCCGCTCATAGGAGGGGGGTTCTGTCACAAACGCTTTCAAGAGCACCTCCGCGGTCGGCCACCGGAGATCCGATTCACCTGAGTTCTAATTACCCACATACCGGGCTTGATTAAATTCACAGCTGATTCCCATCCCACACTCAGGGCGAAGTCTTGTCTGTTCCGGCTACACTACTGAGCGTTCTACTACCATTCCTGTTTGATTATCTGCCTACCGACCTTGCTTGCCCTGTTGTCTACGATTGATTACTACCTGCCTACCTGAACCTTGCCTGTCTCTTCGTGATTGCCCTTGCTGCCTGCCCTGACATCCTGCTTCCCTCACCACGCTCCTGCTCTGCCTACGTTTGCCCTGATTCCCCATTGCTTGACCATTGCTTGCATATATCTGTGAGTTTCAATAAAACACTGCTTATGGATCCCAGCCTACCTGTGTCTCTGTTACAATAACAACATTAACTAAAACTATAGCATGACTTTCGAGTAGGACTGCCTACTTTACAGAACAGTGGCAAACGGGAAAATATATGAAAATTGTTTGAAAACTGTAATTATTTTTGTAATTCTTTTTTTTTTTTTTTTAATTGTAATGGCCTAGAAATGACACACTTTTCCTTTAAATAATTCTGAATGGCTTCTCAGTGTAAAGGCTTAAACAGTGTTCCATTTCCAATATGTTGCCAGTGAAATCAATATTGAACACTGCTACTTCATCAAGCTGAAACTTTAAAAATCCCATCTTGAGAGTGATCTAATTTGCAAGTGATAAATTAGATGAAAATGTACTATAAACAAACTAAACTGTCAAATTCTGGTGCTTTTTCCTGCTGTACCCTTTACATAATACTGTGATGGTACCATTTAACAGTGCTAGAATCAGATGGTAATATCACAGAACTTGATGAGGAAATATGACAAAAATATGGATGTGCTGTTTTGTTTACATCAGAGGAGCATAGACATTCATACGGATACATCAACTGTGGCACCATCTTGGAACAGCCAACAAGGAGAGCTGTTTGAATTGGTTTTAATGCAAGTTAATGGAGGAGATGCTTCAGACAGAGCTCCTTGCTCAGACTCCAGCATAAGATGTTTTTTTTTTAGGAAAAAGTATTGCGTTAAACTATCTACATATGAATATCTGTGCAGAGGAGGCTTTTGTGTTTACATCACGCGAGAGGCAGTTTGAATTCCACCCTCGACAACGAGATGACCGGCCTGGAACATTCTTAGTAAAAATTAAATATTGATCGATTTCTTACACACACCTAGCGTTTCACTTCAGAAGACATTAATTAATCCTTTGGAATATGGATTACTTTTGTGATGGTCAGTGCTGGGCGAACTACTTGTGAATTGTAATCAGGTACTGATTAAAATTTACATTAAAAAAATACGTTCAGTAACTTAATCTCGTAGATTAAATATTTTGGATCATCTAATCTGATTACTTGTGGATTACGACCTAATTCTATTTTATTTTATGTCATATGCATTTGAGTAGGATAATAATTTTAACATAAATATACTAACAAAAAGAGCCTCACATAAAGATCTCCTTATGGCAAAGTGAATTTAACGTTATATAAATAAACATTAAAACTAACAGCATTGACAATGCATGGCCAAAGTTTATAATTCAAAACAATTAGACATCAAGTTAATTTTAAATTCAATGTGTGAGCTCTACACCATTAGTGTAATTTAATTCTTAAAAATTTTATTATCTCTATAGATCCAATGGTTAAACGCTGAGGACGTCCGCTCGTAGCAAGTATCAGTTGTAAGTGCAACGCACCCCCAACCCCTACCCCTCCTGAAAACACTCAAAGACTTACCGAATCTCTATCAGTAGTGTGCTGATTTAGATAAAAAAAAAAAAATTAAAAGATTGGGATGATTAGGATGATCAATAAATTAGTAAAAATTACTGCTGTTGCCATGTTAATATGTAACTGGTCCTGCAATGGCACTTTTTATTAGTGACTGCACAAAGGTGAGACCCCTCCATAAATATACATTCCTCACTCTTGGGAAATATTACAGAGATCTTGCGATGATCAAGTTTTTCTGCAGATTACCCTTTGCATCCTATTTCGATCATAATAAAAAAAAAAATTATTCAGCAGTAAGCATATTGCTGGAGCTCAGAAGAGCTACTGTTTGTGCTACAGTATGTTGTGCTTCTTTGAATTCTGCTATGTAATTTACAGTCTAAATAGCTACCTTCAGCCTCAGTTGGAACCAATGAATAGAAGCCTAAGTCTGCACAGATGGGTGGAGAAGGGAGACTTCTCTCCTGATATACTGAAAGGTTCGCATTTACAGCATTTCTAAAAAAGTGTTTCCCAAGAGATTAAAGGGAATCAGAGCTGGCTGGATCTGAAGGGGTTCTGCCTCTGTTTCATCCATTCTCTGAAATTCTCAGAGAGACAATCCACAGATCTGTGCAGTTTGGCTCTCCTGTGGAGCTGTGACCTTTTGGCGTAGTCAGAGAGAAAAGCAATCTGCTCATCTGATCAAAGCACTGGTGGATATTTCTCACATAAAACAGGGAGGGAGAGCATTGCGGTGGTAATTGTAGCGGTATCTAAGGAAGATTCTGCGCAGAAAGAGGAGCACATATGAATGTCTGAGAGAACAGTACTATAGTGACAAGGTCTGAAATTACCTTTCTTTGTTGCTATTATTTGGCAGGAGTTAAAGTTTCTTACTTGTCCTTAGCATGCAAGGTCAAAATTATGTGAGCAAAACTTTTGTCTTAAAACTTTCTAAATTCAAAGCTGTATAAACCTGTATACACCAAGATAGGCTTGTTGTGTGAACCATCTAAAAGGCACGGGTTCTGGTCCCAAAGGAACCAGGAAGTAATCACGTTCGCATTAATAATGATGGGTGCAATTTGGGTGCAATTTTCATATTAACGAGGTAAGTAGACAATGCTAAGATACACACTTTTATAATTAGGCCATATTCTGCAGCACAATGCACCACTCTAAAAAAATAACAATTTACAATAAAAATGTATTTGAAGAAATAAGTCAACATACCAGATATAGAAAGAAGATATGATCTGTTCTGTTGGCACTGTCAAATAAAGTCATTATGACACACTGGTGATTGACACACACACACACACACACACACACACACACACACACACACACACACACACACACACACACACACACACACACATACACACACACACACACACACACACACACAAATGTTGTGTTTCCATATTTTATGGGGACTTTCCATAGACATAATGGTTTTTATAATGTACAAACTATATATTCTATCCCCTAACCCTACCCCTAAACCTAACCCTCACAGAAAACTTTCTGCATTTTTACATTTTCAATAAAACATAATTTAGTATGATTTTTAAGCTATTTGGAGTGGTGGTGGCGTAGTGGGCTAAAGCAGATAACTTAATCAGAAGGTCGCTGGTTCGATCCGCACAGCCACCACCATTGTGTCCTTGAGCAAGGCACTTAACTCCAGGTTACTCCGGGGGATTGTCCCTGTAATAAATGCACTGTAAGTCGCTTTGTATAAAAGTGTCTGCCAAATGCATAAATGTAAATGTAAATATAAAATACTGAATCGTGTCACAGCCTGATGCAAAAATCCACATGATGCTATTAAAAGTAAATATAGCATCACATACAGCTGTGCTGACACAGTGTGGGAGTTTCACACATTTCTCAGAAAGGAAAGGCTACTGGATAAAACGACAAGTTTGTTGAATGTCATCTTTGAAATCAACCAGATATGGAGGCATGTTTCCCTAAGGACACTATTTGAGTTGTTTCAGTGACCTTCATCTGCCTTTTAGATTTGTGATTCAGTGATGATCCAGTGCACAAGTAGTCTCTCAGTAAGCAGGGGCTGGCATTTAATGCTTTTATCTGCACACTGCACTGCATCTTTAAAATTATCAGCATGCAGTTATGTCACTGGCCAGGGAAAAATATGTCATCCTAGGGAAAGCAGCTTTGAACACATATCATGTTAATACCCAACATGTGCCTGTTTAGTTTAAATTTCACATCTGAAAGTGAAAATTAATGTGGATATTTAGAGTAAAAAAGAATTTAAATATTGTTCTGTTTATCACTCACACCTATTATATTGCTTCTGAAGATATGTATTTAAACAATGGAGTCATATGGGTTACTTTTATGTTTCCTTAATGTGATGTTTGGAGCTACAAAGGTCTGATCACCATTCAATTGCATTGTATGAACCTACAGAGCTGAGATATTTGTCGAAAATCTTTGTTTGTGTTCTGCTGAAGAATGAAAGTCATACACATCTGGGATGTCATGAGTGGGAGTAAATGATAAGAGGATGTTCATGTTTGGGTGAACTATCCTTTTAAGGCTGAAAAAGAGGACCAAGTCTGAATGGTATCTGCAGAATAGCCTTAAAGGGATAGTTCACCCCAAAATTAAAAATCTGTCATCATTTAATTACCCTTATGCTGTTTACTGTATTCCTTCCATGAAACACAAATGGACATGTTAGACAGAATGACAGCCTTAGTCACCATTAACTTTTATTGTATGGGGGAAAAAATGCATTGAAAGCATTGAGGCTAACATTCTGCCTAAAATTGCCTTTTGTGATTTTGGGTTAACTAGCCTTTTAATTTTATGTGCCTTTTCAAGAAATATGATAACTGAGATCATTACAGTGAATTTAAAAAAAAATATTATGTTCAGAAAAAGGTACATTAAAAAAAAAGATCTGTCTCCTCACCTACTCTATCTTAAAATATAATTATTATGGACTATAATTACTCCTTTGTATTGCTGAAATCACATCTTTGTAAATTATAATTATAATGGCTCATAAGCAACAAGTGTTATACATAGACCTGTGAAAGAAAACAAAAGAAAAAATTAAATAAAAAGAAAACAGTGATAATAAGAATAACTCCGGTCATAGAATCATTCCAGAGCACTGGAAAATAATATTGCATTGTGATTCATGTTATTGTCTCTATTTGCGACCATATGAGTTGGCTGCTCACCGGCAAGAAAGCAAAACTATCAAACTTACAGAGAATTCAAATCTAACAAGAGACAGGCCACATTTTCTATTTCTGAAAACAAGGTGGATGGCATCCTACTGCATTCGTAATTCTACCCTTGTATAGGCAAAGGTGGAATTGCACATAGGCCAGGTTTGCCATTTTAATGAGCAGGGTTTACAAAATAACTAAAAATAAGCCCTGCATTAGTCGGAGATGGGCTCACAATGTGAGGTTTTACCCTTCCTAAGAGATGTGTCAATCACTTCTGCTTGCCAGTCCTATCCATTTTAGGGATTCTGCAAGCATGCTCATCTCCCAATCAAAAGACAGAAGTTATGGAGTGGCTCTGTGCCATCAATAGCACACAAAGCCTCAGAGCTCACATTCCATTACAAATTAAATAAATGGTCCTCTTTCCCTTTACATGAAAATAAATGAGTGTTAAAAGGAGAGTGTTAAGCCAGGTGAGTGTTATTGAAGGTTTCCTTCCTACAAGAACAATGGCTTAAGCCTTTTGACTTTATAACAGTGGTGCTCTCCATATGTATTAATTCACATGGCCACACAATGAAGAATATATGCACATTACTAGAAAGTGGGACTTTCAGAACAGGACACTCTGCACGTTTTGATTGCACCCACAGAAAATAAAAATCCCAAAGAGGATCTCTTTAGTATCTCAATTATTTTTCCTAGACAGCAGTGAGATTAAAAGAAGAGAAAATTGAGACTTTTTGCTTAAGTACTCTGCTTCTCAGATTCTTCTTCAGAGATGTATTCCCTAGTAGTCTCGATTGTGAGAATGTGAGAACCATCAAGATGATACATAAATGAAATATAACTAAGTTTGGCTGTATTATATTATAATTTTTGGTGTGTCTCAACTGCTGTTTGATATCCACATATATTTTGTCATAACCATTGTGAGGCAAGTCTCACATTGTTCCATTATTTGTAGTCATATTTACAGACTGTGTCTGCCCTTTAAGACTAAGGATAATAACATTATAAAAAGCTTTTCAAAGATGGTACCCTTCCAAAGCTGCTGCATGGTTCTGTAATTTTCTCACAAGGGAATTTAACATTCAGCATTGAACAACAACCACACGAGAACTTTAACTTCTGTCATTTTGTTCACCCTGATATTGTTTCAAACCTGCATGCCCTTCTTTCTTTCAAGGAAAACAAAAGGAGATGTTTGGACGAATTACCTCGGTCACCTTTCACTTTCAGTGCATCTTTGCTAACCTACCCCTAACCCTAACACTTATCTAACCTGTTTTTTCATACAATGACAGAATAATGACTGAGGCTGTCATTCTGCCTAACATCTCCTTTTTTGTTTCACAGAAGAAAGTCATACAGGCTGGAACTACATGAGGGTGAGTAAATACTACCAGAATTAAAATATGTGGGTGAACTAGTCCTTTAAAATAAGGGCCAAGGACAAGGTCTATCATCTGAGCAAAAAAAACTTTCCTACAAGTTATTCAGTTATTCAACTGAACCCATAATTTTGTTACAGCTAATAAGATGTGTTGTATCAGTAAAACCAATTGAAACCATTTACAGTGTGTAACCACTTAAAGCTCTCCTGGTAGTCTCAGACATGGCAGTAAAACTCCCTGGAACTTTGTGGGAAAGAGGCACACAAATAGCCATTATAACAAGTTGATTGTGCTCCTATTGCTCGTGTAGCTGCTTGCCTGACATCTGCCTTGTCTCACTTTCAGCTTCACAATGTCATTTGTACTGTGCAAAAAGAGGGAATACAGGATTCACATTTCAGTCTACTGCAGATTGCTTTTCCTCCAGGATCCATCTGAGATTAAAGCTGGAGTCAGACAGATTGGTGTTATTCACAGTATGAGCTATGATATTCTGCTGTTTCAGGTTAGTATCCAGACTCCCAGTAGCAAGCATTTCTGCCCATTGCTTTCTTTCTTTCTTTTGCTACTTTATTTTACTTTTGAATGATTTTGTGCTTACATAGTCATCTTTACTAGGGCTGCAACTAACAATTATTTTAATAATCGATTAATCTTCAAATATTTCTTCAATTAAAAATTAAGAATCAGGAAGTTAAGTTTGACGTTTTTTATTACTTTAAAGACATATGCAAAACAGTTCATTTTATTTACTTGTAAAACTGAAACAAAACAAAACAAAACAATTACTGTTCATTAAAATGCAAAAAAAAAAAAAATCCATCACGAATGGAGTCTGACTAAAAATCAAAGGGCAATATGTACACAAGAATAGTAATATTCATAATTGTTGCTCAGATGAAAATATGGAATTATGCTAGATACTGTATATATGTTTGCACACTGTCACTAATTAAATATATTTTAAATATTTAAAATGGATACTGCAGGGTTTAAAAGTGCATTTTCTAAATGTATTTCTTAGATTTTATATTTAAAAATTATTATATGTCAAACTACATTTCTAATAGCAGTGTATGCTCATAGAGTAAAATAATTAATATAAATTTACTGGTCAAATCGGTCATTACATGTGGCCTTATCATTAAATATTCCCCAATAGCATTATTCAACAACATATTCTTATATACTGTAGTTTAATATAGTACAATTATCTGTAAATTTGAATTTGCTCTTGGCATTGGTTATCTTGTGCTGACATGTCACATCTCTTTCCTGGTGTAGTACCGAAATCTGACTCCCCACCAAATTCTTACAAAAGAAAAAATATATATAATTACAAGGGGGATGAATGGGTTAAATACAGCTGTGATACTCCAGGTTTGGTATTTTCCCACTTTTTTTATGATAGAAATATTACAACATTACAAACGTTTATTCCAAAACTGTGCACATTTAGAACAAAAATGACAGGTTCTCTAAATTATTATTATTATTATTATTATTATTTCTTCTTATTCTTCTTCTTATTATTATTAGAAAGAATTGTCATTCATGCCTCTTGTCCACTAAATTATTATCTTAAACACTAAAGTGCTATAGTCTCATATGGCATGTGTTAACATTAATTCAGAATGGGGGAAGATGCTGTTATGAATTGTTATACTAAATATGGACATTCGGATAATTCCATTATGCATTCTTCTTAGGCCTCATGATAGGGACTTCTACACACCATGCCAAATTATAATACTATCCTTAAAACCTTCATATAAAGCATAAAAATTATGTTTTGACTGATGGAACATGTAGGTTATGAATAAATAAATGATTACAGAAACATATAGTTTGTCTACATTTTCCAAAGCATTATGGAAAAACCTGTCACTCTCAGCTGTCATTTGCTCCATGCTGCATAGGCATTTATATATAAAATAGAATCTGCTTTTTGCCTTATTCTATGAATGGAATATACATTATTACAATTAGCTGTTATAACCACTCGATTATTGATATACAGAATATGTAGTAAATAATGTATAATTTATAATGTTTACATTCTGAATTCATAGCTCGAATGCAAAGCTAAAGCTATATGTGGCCATAATCTGCAATTGTTACCCTTTCTTGTTGTATTTTAAAAAATATCCACAATTTCTGTCTTGCTTGCTCACAGTCATCTTTTCTACTCTAATAACCAAACTAGTGAAAAAAATGCATAAACATTTGGAAGGACATCAGGCTGAGTAAATGACAAAAATTTCACACCTATAACCATTATTAGATTTGCAGGAAATATTTCCACTATGTGTCCCCCCAAACCCAGTATATTAAGTCATCATCTGTAATGTCCTTTGATACTTTACAACACTCTGTTGAAAGAGCACTTTCTCTAGAATCAAGAGAAAGGGATTAAAACGTGAATGCAGATAATTTTCTGTGGTGGTTGCCCAAGAAGTCATCTTTTACGTTTCGGATTTCATGCAGAATTACAAGGTGGTCTTTGCACAACAGGATGGAACAACTGGCGCTTAAAAGCCCACCCGATGTGCATTTGATACAGTCATGGCTGAAATTGTTCTTGTTAGTGGAAATTTTTTGAGCCATCAGAAATGTTAATCATCTACAAAATTGGTCCAATCACTGAAATGTCATTTCCACCCTCTTCATTGCCTGCCCATAATTAAGAACCTGTTATGGACTTCTTTGCCTTTTTATTTAGAACACTGTTAGCTCTGTTGAAATATTTGATTTTTAAAGGATTGCATATTTCATCATTTGGACCCCCTGTGTATCTGCTAGTGGCTTGCTCTCTCTGAATGATTCCTCTTACCTTCTACTGGAGTAGACATCATTTAAACTCAAGTCAGATTCCAAATGCTCCAACAGGTGGTCCTCTTTGCATTATAAAACCCATACACTCCACATTTCACATTGTAATTACTACATAGACCAGAACATCAGATGTGCTGTATATTTTATAAGAGAGAAAATATGAATGTTTTTAATCATATACAGTACACCAATTACTATTACATTTATGAAGGCAATGACTGATCAAACCTTATGCCACTGAAACAGCAAGGCTGCAATTAATGTCTATTCTGATAATCAGTTGAATATTTTGTTCCATTAATCGAAATTAGAAGTCTAGGTAATATATGCTATACATTGTGTGCAAAAGCTGTCTTTAATTGTCTAAACACTAGATGGAACAACCTTTCCTTACAAAACTCTATGCTTGTGACCTTCTTTGAAGTGTATAATTTTTGCATACCAAGGTACACTTTTTTTCTTGCAGCTTGCAAATAGAAAAAAGTGATACTTAATCAGACGTATGATTAAGACATATGACTAATTGATAATGCATTTTTTTATGTTATTTGTTTATTATTAATATTATATTTGAACTATTTTCATTATAATCATTAATTTACATATAGTACGTACATTACACTAGAGCCGTAGCATTAATTCAATTATTCTGGGGAGATGTTACATAGAGTATGCTATAGTGTCTTCTGCCAACGAGTTTGTGATGATGAAGTCATCCTCAGGCTATTTTGTATGCTCAGTGTTCTCTACTGTAATATATGGTACAGGCTTATTTCATGTTCAACGTGTTCAATATTTGATAGCCTTGAATGCATGTGGAGGGAGTCATGACCACAAGATCAGGATTCATGCATCTAATACAATTATATTACATGATGAGTGACCTATCCTCTGCACATAGCATTGTTTCTTGAATTGTGATCATATGTTACCCTCCTTATGATTTTGTGACAGACTTAATTAAGGGGAGAGCAGAATAGTTGTTGTTATTCTCTGCCATAAAATGTATGATTGATAATATTTTACTATGGTTTAAATTGCTCACTGAAAATGAATTCATGGAAGGTCACCCAGCGGCAATCACACCAGAAATGTGTGATTCCAAATAATGAGCCTTCTCTATGAGCATGAGGAGAGATAGGCTCAACAAATATCAAACAGATGTTGGAGGTATTACCGTCATGGAACCCTTTTAAATCCCAAGTCATATTGATTAGGATAAATTTACACTGACTATTAAAAAGCATCCTCTTAAACATGGTGGGCAAGTCTTCCCTGAACTCCAATATAAAACAACAGAGGAAACTCTATATTGCCCACAGTACAAATACATTGCCCAGTACAAAGAGTAGTTTTTTTTTTTTCTTTAACTTTAGTTTTTTGAAAGTCCAAAAGAAGAGAAATAAAATTTTTGGTTCACTTTCCTATAGTTTATTTTTTAAATTCCGGTTTACATTTTATAAAATAAGATCTATGGTTAAAGGTTCACCCAAAATATTTAAATTCTGTAATTATTTATTCTCCCTCACGTTGTTCCAAACCCATATGACTTTCTTCTGAGGAACATCAAAAGGAGATGTTTTAATGTTGTGATCGCTGATTTTCACACAGTAGCAGATGATAGTGACTCCATTTATGCTTAAAAAAAGTACCCAAAAGTTTCATTCATTCTCAAATCAAATCATTGATCAAATCATGTATCCAGAGCTCAAAATCAAATATAATATTACATCATTGACATCAGACCTCATTGGTATATTACTGACATCAAACTGTTGTACCCATTAAGGTATTTTTTTATAAATTTTTCTAACAGTAAATGTACTATTTTTGCTACTTCTTTTTTATGTATTTTTTCTCCAAAGTAGGACATTGTTTCCTGAGGATTACAAAAGTCAACTTTAAAGTCAATACTTTAAAATGTTAATCGCTAGAGTGATCTATCTATAATCAATTGATTGTACATCACATGACTTCATTGTGCTAGTTATGTTTTTAATCATTTCAAAGGAATGTTTTTTCTTTTTTTTTTGTTGGCTCATTTAAAGAGCTTTTTCAACTTCACTCACATTTCTATTGCAGAGCTTTACAAGTTAGTCTCAGCGTGATGCCAGCTTTAAGCAGATGGAGACACAGCTGGCAGCTCTTGTCTTTCTAACGTAGTTCCAACCAATGTACTCTGCTGGACACCTCCCAGTCCTCAACTCAAATGAACAAGTGAGGAGCATGCAAAAATGTACTTGGGTATACATATTAAACAATGTTTTATTGAAAATGTAAAATTGCATAAAATTGTTTGTGAGGGTTAGGTTTAGGGGTAGGGTTAGGGGATAGAATCTATAGTTTGTAAAGTATAAAAATCATTCCTCATAATGATAGGTAGACCAACATGTGTGTGTGTGTGTGTGCAGTAGAAGCGGCAGAATGGTGTTATCGCAAACACGTTTGACGGCGCACCATTGCCGGCAGCCGCTTTTTGAAAAGCGGCAGCCACCTTCGTTCCGCGGCCGGCCCACTGGCCATCCGCCGTCGTTATATCGAAGGCGGACCTTCCGCGGGGCGTCGGAGGCAAACGCTATTTTCGAGCGATCTGCGCGCTTATTGTGTATATATATATATATATATATATATATATATATATATATATATATATATATATATATATATATATATAGATATATATATAATTTTTTTTAATTAGTTTTTTTAAATATATTTATGGCATGCAGTTTATAAAGAATAATGATTGATCAAACCAGACAAATTTCCATTTGGCGTTTTAATTCCACATTTCAAAGTACAGTAACTGTCATTGAAACAAGATGTCAGATCACTGAAATATAAATAACAGAAAAATACAAACATCATATATACACACACACACACACACACACACTAAAGAACATGCAGTTCCCCTTCTGTCGCTCTCTCCACGTTGTGTCGGAGAAGCGACACTAGGGGTCTCTCTTGAGCGCCGATATTCACCTCTGACCTATTGAAAAGGGCCAATGAGAGTTGGCAGTCAGTATTTGCATACCCCGCCCCGCATTACGGGTATTTAAGCGGGGCAAATACGGAAGTTTAGTCAGAAAATTTCTTCGAGCCGATGGTCTGTCTGCAGTTTGCTGCGAGTTACACACCACATTAAAACGTTCCTGTTTCCTCTGACGATCTGCATGCTGTTGGATCTTGACGGCGCACAACAGCGGCTTTCTCCTTTACATTGCACGGCGTGCATTGTTGCCCCTGAGCGCTTCGACAGCGCAGACACACACACACACTGTGTATTAAAAGAGTAAATTCCTATTAAAAGAGTAATTTCTCTAAAAGAGCAAAACACAGCGGCATTGAACGTTCTTTTCAGAACGCGTCTTTTTCAAGATGTTTTGTTCCTGGATGCGGTAGAGTGCTCTTCGCTTCAGACGGCCACAGGCGCTGTCTCGTGTGTTTGGGCCGCGATCACACCGAGACGGCGTTTGTGGATGGTTCATGTTCTCACTGCGAGAACATGACCATGACCAAGTTGCGGTCACGGCTTGCTTTCAACAGAAAGCAAGCCACCCTAGCTGCACCCCGCATTGCTCCTTCTTCCCACGGGATTGAGGACGATACGGTTGGCGCTGGGGGCGAATTGGGGGCGGCAGCGGGTGCGGTTTCGCCGGGTAGCCCCCCGCGAACCTCCCGTTCCCCGACACGCTCGCTGGTCCCCGTCCATGCTCGCGGCGATAGCGGCTCGCCTCACGGCCCGGCTGTCTATCCTCCCGAGCCCGAAGCAGATGAGCTCGGCGCTGCATCGGAGAGTGTGATGTCTGATGCCGAGGACTCCCCTGGACTGCCGCCTTCGGGCCAGCAGGCCCAGGCTGATGTCTCAGGGACGCGCTGCCTCCGCCCTGCCTGCGATGGCCCTCCTGCAAGTCCACCAGGCCAAAGCACTCAGAAACATGCACGGGGTGGACCTGATCCTGATGTGCTGCAGGAACTGCGCTCAGCGACCGACCTCGCCCTGAGAGCGACGAAGGCCACAGCGCAGGCACTCGGACAGGCGATGGCCACCCTAGTGGTCCAGGAACACCATCTTTGGCACAGTCTGGTCGAGATGCGTGAGGCCGACAAGAACCGCCTCCTGGACGCACCTGTCTCTCAGACTGGCCTTTTCAGTGACACCGTCGAGGACTTCGCCCAACAGTTCTCCGCGGTGAAGAAGCAGACGGAGGCCATCTCTCAAGCATCATGCCCCGCCGCAGACTTGCCGCTACGGGCCCTGCCCCGTCTGCCCGCCGAGGGCGTCCCCCTGCGAAAAAAACAGCTCCTGCTCCGCCTCAACCCGGGCCCAGCTCTCAGCCCCAGCGTCGAGCACCCCGCAGGCGGCGCACGCCCCCTGTCTCACGAACCCCCTCTAGGACCCGGAAGGCTCCCAAGCGTTCCTGAGACAGCCGACCCAGAGCCGAAGACATTAGCTCCGGAGGTGGTAAGACCGCTCCGTCCCCCGGTGGAGGGCCGGGAGGAGAATCATTTGTTTTTTCATTTGCCACACCCCCTGACGGGGGCTGTGGTACCCACATTCTCAATAAGAGCTATTTCCTTTGCCTCTGGGTCACCTGGCCCGCAAATGCCGTTCTCACGGCAATCTGCTTTCAGATTACGACAGCCCAGGTACACCGGACGCGGCGATCCCGCCTTCCGCTTGCCCACGACTGTTCCCCGGCAGGTCGGTTCAGATGAGTCCAGAGGACGCCAGCATCAGACCTCCTCCTCAGTCACGAACCCGCCCCCTGCCGGGTGCGCGGAGCAAGGTAAGTGCTTTGAGCCTATTCTCAGCACCTCAGCCTCAGGCCGCGACGAAGCCGCCCGACACTGCAATACCTGTTCCGCCCCGCTGCGAGGCCCCGCCGGGTATGTCAAAAATATTCGTCCCTTTGGTGCCCCTAGCGCAGAGCTGGGAAGCGTGGCTTGCGCTTCCCAATGCATCACGCTGGCTGCACCGGACCATTTGACTCGGTTACGCAATTCAGTTTGCCCGGCTCCCACCCCCCTTCAGGGGCGTCCACTTTTCCGCAGTACACGGCAAGCATGCCAGTTCCCTGCGCACGGAAATCGCGACCCTCTTAGCCAAGGGCGCGGTAGAGCCCATCCCTCCAACCGAAATGAGGAAGGGTTTCTACAGCCCTTACTTCATTGTACCCAAGAAAGGCGGCGGCTTACGACCAATCCTGGACCTGCGAGTTTTCAATCGGGCCTTGTTAAAACTCCCGTTCAAAATGCTCACGCAGAGAAATATTCTGGCTGGCATTCAGCATCTAGATTGGTTCGCAGCGGTAGACCTGAAGGACGCGTACTTCCACGTCTCAATTCTGCCACGACACCGACCCTTCTTACGGTTCACGTTCGACGGCCAGGCGTTTCAGTACAAAGTCCTCCCCTTCGGCCTGTCTCTGTCCCCTCGCGCCTTCACGAAGTTCGCAGAGGCGGCCCTTGCCCCGCTACAAGTAGCCGGCATCTGCATTCTCAACTACCTCGACGACTGGCTCATCCTAGCACACTCTCGAGAGTTACTATGCACACACAGAGACCAGGTGCTCCGGCACCTCAGCCGTTTGGGGCTTCAGGTCAACTGGGAAAAGAGCAAGCTCACTCCGGTTCAGAGCATCGGGCACGCAGCGGGCACGCAGCAGCGGGCCGTTGGAAAGGGGCCCCGCTGCGTTGGCACATCAACTGCCTGGAGTTTCTGACCGTCCTTCTTTCTCTCAGGAAGTTCCTCCCGTTAGTTCGGGACAAACACGTCCTCGTGAGATCGGACAGCACCACGGTGGTGGCGTACATAAATCGCCAAGGCGGCGTACGCTCCCGCCACATGTCACAACTCGCCCGCCGTCTCCTCCAATGGAGCTAGCAGCGACTCAAGTTGCTGCGTGCCACTCACATCCCCGGCAAGCTCAACGTCGTAGCGGACGCGCTATCACGACAACGCCTGCCCGGCGGGGAGTGGAGGCTTCACCCCCAGTCGGTCCAGCTGATTTGGGAACGGTTTGGCAAGGCCCAGGTAGACTTGCTCGCCTCCCAGGAAACCTCCCACTGCCCGCTCTGGTACGCCCTAACAGAGGCACCCCTAGGGACAGATGCGCTGGCACACAGCTGGCCCTCATGGCTGCGCAAGTACGCATTTCCCCCAGTGAGCCTTCTTGCACCGGTGCTGTGCAAGGTCAGGGAGGACGAGGAGCAAGTCACGCTAGTGGCCCCCTACTGGCCCACTCGGACTTGGTTCTCGGAACTCAGGCTTCTCGTGACAGCTCCTCCCTGGCGAATTCCCCTGAGAAAGGACCTCCTCTCTCAGGGACGGGGCACGCTCTGGCACCCGCGCCCAGACCTCTGGAACCTCCACGTCTGGTCCCTGGACGGGATGCGGAAGAGCTAGCCGGCTTACCGGCGACCGTTGTGAATGCAATCAACCAAGCCAGAGCCCCCTCTACCAGGCACCTTTACACCCTAAAGTGGCGCTTGTTCGCAGATTGGTGTTCTTCCCAAACTGAAGACCCGCAGAGATGCGCGATCAAATCAGTGCTCCTGTTCCTACAGGAGAGGCTGGACAGGAGGCTGTCCCTGTACACCCTCAAGGTGTATGTTGCCGCCATTGCCGCCCACCACGATCCTGTAGACGGCAAGTCTTTGGGTAAGCACGACCTGATCCTCAGGTTCCTGAGAGGTGCCCGGAGGTTGAATCCCTCCCGGCCAGGCCTAGTTCCCTCCTGGGATCTCTCGGTAGTCTTGGCATTACTCCAGAGACCACCCTTCGAGCCGCTTGAATCAATTGGACTCAGGGCCCTCTCTCTTAAGACGGCCCTGCTGATCGCGCTCGCCTCTATCAAGAGGGTCGGGGACCTGCAAGCGTTCTCTGTCAGCGACACTTGCCTGGAGTTCAGTCCGGCAGATACGTCTGTGATCCTAAGACCGCGACCGGGCTATGTGCCCAAGGTTCCTACCACACCATTCCGAGATCAGGTAGTGAACCTGCAAGCGCTGCCCCGGGAGGAGGCAGACCCAGCCCTTTCATTGCTATGTCCAGTGCATGCCCTGTGCATTTACCTGGACCGCACACAGAGCACCAGACGCTCTGAGCAGCTCTTTGTCTGCTTTGGGGGAAGGCAGAAAGGGAATGCCGTCTCCAAACAGAGGCCATCACACTGGCTTATCACACCCAGGCCATGCCCCTACCCTTGCGGGTCCGAGCTCACTCAACAAGGGGTGTTGCATCCTCGTGGGCACTGGCCAAGGGCACCTCCCTAGCAGACATCTGTAGAGCCACGGGTTGGGCAACACCCAACACCTTCGTGAGGTTTTACAACCTCTGTGTTGAGTCGGTTGCGTCTCGTGTTTTGTCAGGTCCGAGCCCGTAGAACTCGGTAACACGTGGACTGACCGGCCGGGTGGACCCTGGTCGATTCCTCCTCAGCCCTCCGGGTCCGCGGTTCAGCGGAGGAACTCGCCGACCCAAGCCACTGCGGGTACCCTGATGGCTACCCTGTACTGGTATAGGTGCTCCACAGGTAAGGCCTCCTGCTCGGACTCCCCCTGTGTGTATTTCCACGGTTCTGTCCCCTTACGAGCGGACCCCCGTGCCTCCCTTAGGCAGTTAAAGCTGCCCCGGTCGCCGTGCTGTAGCAACTCCCCCCTTTCGAGGCTGGATCTACCACCGCACCATACTTTCCACACGAGCCCTAAGACGGCCGTGTGACGTGTCTACCCCTTTTCCTCCCCAAGAAAAAGGGCAGGTGTGGTCTCCGCAGGGTCTGGGTAAGACCCCCTTCCCTATATGCGTGTAAGGGCCCCGGCCGTGATTGCTCTATGCGAGAAACATAGAGAGAAAAGAGGCCCAGCCAGGCTGGCCCATTCCCATGTTGGCAAACATCGCCTTGTTCCCCTCTCAGGGTAACTAGAAGGATCCCAATTTTCGTATGGGGCATTGGGGAAGGGTAAGTGCAGCCAGGTACAGACGATGCGCAGCACTGGATGAATCCCTGCCTGCCTCTGTATCGGCAGTTCACGTACACGGTTCAGCACATGGCAAGATTGGAATGGGTCCCCTAGTGTTGCTTCTCCGACACAACGTGGAGAGAGCGACAGAAGGGGAACGTTTGTTTACGTATATAACCTCCGTTCCCCGAGGGAGGGAACGACACATTGTGTCTTTCCTCCGCCATGTCGCTGAACCGAGCCACTATTGTGGCCGGACCATTTCCGGCTCCTCAGAAAAATCCTGACTAAACTTCCGTATTTTCCCCGCTTAAATACCCGTATGCGGGGGCGGGGTATGCAAATACTGACTGCCAACTCTCATTGGCCCTTTTCAATAGGTCAGAGGTGAATATCGGTGCTCAAGAGAGACCCCTAGTGTCGCTTCTCCGACACAACGTGTCGTTCCCTCCCTCGGGGAACGGAGGTTACATACATAACCAAACGGTTTCCAGTTCAATTTTGGCAAAAAAAAAAAAAAAAAAAACACTATTGTAACACTTACAATAATTGTTAATAATATAAAGAGGTCAGCTCTGGGATGAAAAGAATTACCAGTCAACATAAGCAATGAGGATATTTTTTACCAAATAAAGTGCAGGATACCAAATAAATTGAGGTAAAACATCATATTTACAAGTCATTTCTAACAATAGGATAAGTGGTAATAATTTAGAGTAAAGCTCTGGAGTAGAATATACCATTATAACTGCAATGCTGACCTGTGGCACAAGGATTTACAAGCTATATTTAACAATAGAATAACAGTTAAGCACCGTGACGGAATGAAAGTACAATTTTTGGTACTAGTTAATGTGCAATATCAAGTATCAGAAGTATGAAATAGGATTTACAAACTATAATAGAATCGTTAATGTAATGTTGGAGTAACGAGGCAGAGGAGGAGTTACGGATCCA
Organism: Xyrauchen texanus; assembly: GCF_025860055.1. NCBI lineage: Eukaryota > Metazoa > Chordata > Actinopteri > Cypriniformes > Catostomidae > Xyrauchen > Xyrauchen texanus. Next base: position 22,555,574 of record NC_068281.1, read on the forward strand.
AACGCAGCTGAGGCTTTATTTGAATAAACAGAAGAGAAACACAAACAAACAACCCACGATGGGGAAATAAAGCATAAAACAGTTAACTAAAACACGAAGGATCAAACGGAGAACTTGGGCAGGGAACACATACCGGGTTTACACCAAACAACGATCGACAAAGACAGAACAAAGACACGGGGTATAAATACACAAACATAGGATAGGTGGCCAATGAAAGAACAGAACTCAAACAGGATAACAAGGTGATTAACAGAAACCAAAGGCAAATTAACAAGTGCAGGTGTAAACAATGAACAGTGAGCATGAACGCTAACAGAGGGTTATGGAATCAAATACGGGACTAAAGTGACAACTAAAAGAGATAAGGAAAACAAGAGGGCAACAGTGAAACAAGACAGGGTGGACTATGGAGTTAAATAAGGGAACAAAGTGAAAACTAAGTGAAAAAGTGACAAGATGGAAAACAAGAGGGTAACAGAGAGACAAGACAGGGTAATCATTACATAGCCCCCCCCTTAAGGATCGGATTCCAGACGATCAAAAGACGAAAAAGACCCACAAAGAAAAACCCAAATGAGGGCACCAGGGGCAAACAGACAGAGACAAGTGGGCACATGGGCGGACCAGGGGGGGTACACTGGGCAGGCAGGAAGTCCGCGGGGGCCATTAGGCAGTCCAGGGAGGTGGAGAGGGTAGATAGATAGACCATGGAGGCCAAGAGGGCAGGCAAGCAGTCTATGGGGGTGTGTCAAGGGACCAGGGTCAGGTGGCCGCAGAACAGAGGCCGGTTTAGATGGCCCGGGAGCTGGCCACTTGGCAAGGACAGGGACCGGGTCGGGGGGCCTGGGAGGAGGCCACTGGGCAGGGACTGGGTCAGGAGGCCAGGGAAGAGGACTCAGGACAGGAACAGGGGCAGGAGGCCTGGGTGGAGGCCACAGGACGGGAACAGGGTCAGAAGCCCTGGGAGGAGGCCACAAGACAGGGACCGGGTCAGGAGGAGGCCACAGGACAGAGGCCAGCTTCGGTGGCCTGGGAGGTGGTCGTGGGCCAATGGCCGGTTCAGGGGACCTGGGAGGTGTGGCCACTGGGGAGCTGGCGGAGCCGCGTGAGGCGGAGCCAAGGAGGACCTCTGAGGCGGGGCAGTCGAAGACTTGGGTGGCGGCGCCGCAGGTGGCATAGGCAGGGCCGCAGGAGACCCTGGGGGCGGAGCAGAGGCAGGCAGAGCCATGGTGTACCCTGTGGGCAGAGCCGTAGAAGGCTTGGGAGGCGGCGCCGTGGAAGGCTGGAGGCGGAGCCGAGGGAGGCTCGGGAGGTGGAGCCGGGGGAGGCGATGGCGTAGAAGGCTCAGAAGGCGGAGCTGAGGGAGGCTCAGGAGGCGGAGCCGAAGGAGGTTCTAGAGGCGGAGCCCTAGAAGGCTCTGGAGGCTCTGGAGGCGGAGCCGTAGGAGGCTCGGGGGCGAAGCCCTGGAAAGCTCAGGAGGCGGAGCAGAGGGAGGCTCTGGAGGCTCAGGAGGCGGAGCTGAGGGCGGTGGCGCCGTAGACAGTTCTTGAGGCGGAGGCCTGGAAGGCTCCGGGGACGGAGCTGAGGAAGGCACAGGAGACGGAGCCAAGGAAGGCTCAGGAGACGGAGCCGCTGGAGGCTCTGGAGGCGGAGCCGTAGGAGGCTCTGGAGGAGGCTCGGAAGGCAGAGCCGTGGATGGCTCGAGAGGCTTGAAGGGTAGAGCCCTGGGAAGCTCGAGGGGCTTGAGAGGCGGAGCCCTGGAAGGCTCGAGAGGCTTGAGGGGCGGAGCCCTGGAAGGCTCGAGAGGCTTGAGGGGCGGAGCCCTGGAAGGCTCGAGAGGCTTGAGGGGCGGAGCCCTGGAAGGCTCGAGAGGCGGAGCCCTGGAAGGCTCGAGAGGCTTGAGGGGCGGAGCCCTGGAAGGCTCGAGAGGCTTGAGGGGCGGAGCCCTGGAAGGCTCGAGAGGCTTGGGGGGCGGAGCCCTGGAAGGCTCGAGAGGCGGAGCCCTGGAAGGCTCGAGGGGCTTGAGGGGCGGAGCCCTGGGAGGCTCGAGGGGCTTGAGGGGCGGAGCCCTGGGAGGCTCGAGAGGCTTGAGAGGCGGAGCCCTGGGAGGCTTGAGGGGCGGAGCCCTGGGAGGCTTGAGGGGCGGAGCCCTGGAAGGCTCAAGAGGCTTGAGGGGCGGAGCCCTGGAAGGCTCAAGAGGCTTGAGAGGCGGAGCCCTGGGAGGCTCGAGAGGCTTGAGAGGCGGAGCCCTGGGAGGCTTGAGAGGCGGAACCCTGGGAGGCTCGAGAGGCGGAGCTCCGGAAGGCCCGAGAGGCTTGAGAGGCGGAGCTCCGGAAGGCCCGAGAGGCTTGAGGGGCGGAGCCCTGGAAGGCTCGAGAGGCTTGAGGGGCGGAGCCCTGGAAGGCTCGAGAGGCTCGAGAGGCGGAGCCGTAGGAGGCTCAAGAGGCTCTGGGGGCGGGACCGTCAGAGGCTTGAGTGGATCGAGAGGCGGAGCAATCGGAGGCTCTGGAGGCGGAGCCGTAGGAGGCCCCGTAGGCGGAGTTGCAGGAGGCTCGAGAGGCTCTGGGGGTGGAGCCGTAGGAAGCTTAGGGGGCGGAGCCCTGGTAGGCTCGAGAGGTTCAGGAGGTGGAGCCCTGGGAGGCTCGAGAGGCTTGAGGGGCGGACCCCTGGTAGGTTCGAGAGGCGGAGTCCTGGAAGACTCGAGAGGCTCGAGAGGCGGAGCTCTGGAAGGCTCGGGAGGCGGAGCTCTGGAAGGCTCGGGAGGCGGAGCTCTGGAAGGCTCGGGAGGCGGAGCTCTGGAAAGCTCGGGAAACTCGGATGGCTGAGCTCTGGAAAGCTCGGGAAACTCGGATGGCTGAGCTCTGGAAAGCTCGGGAAACTCGGATGGCTGAGCTCTGGAAAGCTCGGGAAACTCGGATGGCTGAGCTCTGGAAAGCTCGGGAAACTCGGATGGCTGAGCTCTGGAAAGCTCGGGAGGAGGAGCCCTGGAAGGCTCGAGAGGCGCTGGCTCTTGGACGGTCACGGCCATTGGCACTGGCACTGGCTCTTGGACGGTCATGGCTACTGGCACTGGCTCTTGGACAGTCAAGGCTTCTGGCACTGGCTCTTGGACGGTCGTGGCTACTGGCACCTGCTCAGGGACGGTCGTGGCTTTGGGCACTGGCTCTTGGACGATCGGGGCCACAGGCGCTGACTCAGGGACGGTCGAGGCTACAGGCGCTGACTCAGGGACGGTCGAGGCTACAGGCGCTGGCTCAGGGACGGTCGAGGCTACAGGCGCTGGCTCAGGGACGGTCGAGGCTACAGGCGCTGGCTCAGGGATGGTCGAGGCTACAGGCGCTGGCTCATTGACGTTTGAGGCTTGCGGCACTGGCTCATTGACGTTTGAGGCTTGCGGCACTGGCTCATTGACGCCTGAGGCTACAGGCTCTGGCTGGGTTACCGTGGTTGGCGAGGATTCGGGCTCACTCACAGTGACATGCGGGTGCTCTAGCTCGCTCACCGTGACATGCGTGGGCTCTAGCTCGCTCACCGTGACATGCGGGGGCTCTAGCTCGCTCACCGTGACATGCGGGGGCTCAGGCTCGCAGACCGGGGCTGGCGCGGGCCGGGAGGCGGAAACCCGTCTTCTTTCCCTCCTCCGGGCAGACGCAGTGGGCCGCGCTGGCTCATGGAAGGCGACTGGCGTGGAGGCAGGCTCGCTGACAGGTGGGGCTGGTATGACAGGGTGCGGTGAGCTGCACGCTAGTAGGGTCATCTCCAGGTAGTCGCGGAGAGTGCTGCCGGGCGTTGCCTGTGGCACCTGCTCCCTCAGCGAGGGATTTAAGCTATCCCTGAAGAAGACCATCAGCGCAGAGTCCGGGAAGTCAGTAGCGTTGGCCAGGAGGAGGAAGTAGCGAGCGTGGTCTACGAGCGGGTAGTGCTCTTGCTGCAAATTGAGCAGCCGACATTTGGATCGGATAGCTGCTGGATCCATGTGCGGTCGATCGTTCTGTAATGTTGGAGTAACGAGGCAGACGAGGAGTTACGGATCCAAACGCAGCTGAGGCTTTATTTGAATAAACAGAAGAGAAACACAAACAAACAACCCACGATGGGGAAATAAAGCATAAAACAGTTAACTAAAACACGAAGGATCAAACGGAGAACTTGGGCAGGGAACACATACCGAGTTTACACCAAACAACGATCGACAAAGACAGAACAAAGACACGGGGTATAAATACACAAACATAGGATAGGTGGCCAATGAAAGAACAGAACTCAAACAGGATAACAAGGTGATTAACAGAAACCAAAGGCAAATTAACAAGTGCAGGTGTAAACAATGAACAGTGAGCACGAACGCTAACAGAGGGTTATGGAATCAAATACGGGACTAAAGTGACAACTAAAAGAGATAAGGAAAACAAGAGGGCAACAGTGAAACAAGACAGGGTGGACTATGGAGTTAAATAAGGGAACAAAGTGAAAACTAAGTGAAAAAGTGACAAGATGGAAAACAAGAGGGTAACAGAGAGACAAGACAGGGTAATCATTACAGTTAAGCACTGATGGAATGAAATAAGCCAATACTAAAGTCACGGTAAGTAGAATATTTGATACCAGATAATGTGCAGATATCAAGTATTAGATGTATAATCTAGGATTTACAAGCTATATTTAAAAATAGAATAGTTAAGCACTGTAACAGTGAAATAAGCAGCAAATTGTATATTAAATAATTGAGATCTTTGGTATCAAAGAATGTGCAGGATAACAGGTATAAAATCAATTTTGACATTCAACTTACACATGACAACAAGAGGGAAAAAATACAATTAACAGCAGAAAATCTGGCTGTAGAGAACAAAGCCAATCAGAATGTCTGGAGTGGTTGGGGTCTGCGTGGCGTAGTGGGCTAAGAATCACTGGTTTTCCCCGACCTCCAGAATGAGGCAGTGCAAATTGGCATATCAGTGATTCCTTGTGCGCCTGTATAAAAGGACAAACCATCCCATATTCATCCAAGGAGCTGCTCTCAAGGCAGGGTTACGAGAGGGAGAAAGAAAATAAATAAATAAATTTCCACAGTGAACAGTGTGGATTGGGTGAGTAGTCTGACACTTTTAGCAGGCTTTTTTAGGGGTCTTGATGTTACTGACTGCAGGATAAATAAAGGGTTCCAGTTGTCAGTGGTCAGTGATGCTGGGGTGTCAGTAGTCAGCCTAGGTTTAAGGGGTCGGCTGTGGGTCCCTCTAAGCTGTGCGGTGCCTTTTTCCACCTTCACGTTCAGATGCTCCTTTCAGGTAACGCGTAACGTTAACCTGGATAGCCTCATCGGTGGCATCCTGGGTTTCTGGGTTCTTCCAGATGACTCCTGTAGAAAATAAAGATCTGTCATTCCATTTGAATGGCATAAGGTCATACACATCTACTTAAATATCAAAACAATATCCAACTTACTTTGAACAATGGTCTTCAGGAACATGACTCCAAAACATGCTTTATCCCCTACACCAGTCCAGGTTGTATTGATGGAAAGGTGATTAGAGAAGATACTCTGAAGCATTCGCCACACGGTTGTCTTTAGGTCCCTCCCATATTTGATTGCCAAAAACCGAAGCTGAAAATACAAATTACATTTCTCTGAAGCTTCTCATAAATTTAAAATGTGACAGGCTGTGGATTCAGACTGTTGCATATGCAGTGTACAATCTTAATTTTACTTTTTAGATTACCCCATGGTGTTATAAACGAAATCAGCACACTTACAAATCGTTGCTGGAGCTCTTTATCCTGATTCGAACTGTTGTCAAGCAACGCCAAATCTTCCTGGGTGTCTAGGGGGAATAACAGATCCCCTGGCAGGGATAACTCTCCAACAGACACATTGGCACTGAAATGTTGCAGCATAGCGTCCATTTTGTTGTCCATGCTACGCACAACATCGCCAAACTCTCCAAGACGTCGCAGCATTAGGGTCTGATCTGCACCTACAGGGGTTCCCAGAATAAAAGAATAAAGTAGTCAGTCCTGGTCCTTCAACTACTAAACTATGACATTTATATCTAGGTCTACTACATGTACATGTGGCCCCAGTGGGAATTAAACCAACATCCACAGGTGTTGTTTGCAAGTTGTACCTGATTGCCCAGTGCGAGCAAACGTCTTCAACATTGTCCCAACTTGCTTCACCTGCTCTATAAGTGAGCCGCTGTCACATGGGAAGTAACATTATATTGATTAGCAATACACTAAATATGGTATAAACATATCTTTATTACGAGGATTAACCCCTTGAGATGAAGCATCTCGTTTTCGAGGGGGTCCTCCAGTACATCAAAGCAAAAAAAGAACCAAAACAGCAGAGCAAATATCACGGTCAAAAACCGCACAACAAAACACAACAACACACACACACCAGCTCACAATGCTCAACCCCACCCTACCCAACACGATCCCTATAGATAACATGATAGAGAAACAACCACATGACTAGCATTGCACAAGGTCAAGGACTAAGAGTAATACAAAAAGAAAAAAAAGAAAAAATAAATTGAGGATAAAAATAACAATAATAATAAATAAATGAATAAAAATGAAGACATAAAAATTTGAATTAATAAACACATGACCATTGAAGCCCATGGTCAAACAAACAAAACTAGAAACAAAGACAAATATTCCGAAGATTTTCCTCGAGAGCCCTTCGAAACGCTGTAAGTGAAGTTAAAGAACGGATAAAAAGAGGAAGATTGTTCCAATCATATGGAGCCTTAAAACAAAATGCATACTTGCCTACTTGTTTTTTAACTCTTGGAACAACAAAAAAATCTGATCATTGTATCGCAGGCTATATAGCGAATTATAAAGCACCAAGTGTTGCTTGAGATAAACTGGATAATTCAAGTAAAAACTTTTAAAAATAAACTGTAACCAGTGAGACTGTCTCCTGGCCGAAGGGGCCAACCAGGACAACTGTCTGTATAACACACAGTGGTGTGTCCTGAAGGGACAACGGAGAACAAAACGGCAAAGACTGTTGTAGACCACATCAATGGAATGCAAACAAGAAGCAGGAGAGTTCTGATAAATAATGTCGGCATAGTCCAAAATAGGCAGAAGCAGCTGTAAGACTATTCTTTTCCTGACCGGAAAATTAAAACATTTAACAGATTGATAAAGTATTTTAAGACGAGAGTAAAGTTTGTTTGTCAATGCTTGTACATGAGTTTTGAAAGATAAATCAGTTTCCAACCAAACACCAAGATATTTAAAGGTCTCAGTTGACTCTAAAGGAGAGGAATCAAGAAAACAAAGATTAAGGTTGTTTTCACCTATATCCAAGGTTTTTCTATGGAATAATAAAGAGTAGGACTTTGATTTATTAAGGAGAAGTTTATTTGCCAATAGCCACTGCTGTATAGAATTAAAGTCATACTGTAAAGCGAGGTTTATCCCGGAGATAGTGGGTTTACTACAGTAAATGACTGTATCATCGGCATAAAGATGAATATTACAGTCTGTACAACATAAGGGCATGTCATTAACAAAAATAGAAAATAATAATGGTCCCAAAGAAGAACCTTGAGGGAAAATATAATAGTAATATAATATAACCACAATCATACCAGTAAATTTCCCTGTAATTTCTATCCACAGTATGTTATGCATGGCATACAAGTTCATAATGAAGAACCCTTATGATAACATCAATTTCATTTTTTTTCTTTGAAGCAGAATATTTGTTTGTAAAAGGGGAGGAAAAAGAAAATAATGCAATATTGGTATACAGATTTTGGTTGATATATCATACTGTACAGTGAAATTTGCTATTGTTATATCCTTACTCACCTGAAGGACGGATAGATCAGGCAAATCTCCAGTCAGGCCTTTGTAGAGAGTGTGCTCCTTTGAATAACATAAAACTTTCATGAGTGGGAAGTTGCATATCCACAGGTATTTTAATTCAAACATGCAACATATTGTAATAAATCGTAAAAGTTTTAATATTCAGCCTTTACCTTACACCCTCGGTTGTTGCTCTACACTTTTATTATATTAAATACTTATTTATATAGCTTGCTCACTGTATAATCATGATAGCCTAATACTTATAACACAAGATTGCATCTTAAACGAATGACTGAGTTGAAAACTTGAATAAGAACACATTTTACCCGGAGGGGACCAGCTAGGGAAACTTACCTGCCTACAATAACTGTTTTCATTTGAGTTACATTAAACATGAATAACCTTAGTAGAGTCCCCAGGAACATCGGGCTATTAAAGTAACAAGCCTAAAGTACACTCAAACTCTGAGGTTTCTCTGCTTTCCTCATGGACCTGTAACACAATGCCCTGACAGTGACTTCACCTGTGCCCTGATCTTTATTACAAACTGAGAGGAGAGCAAATTAATATAATTGATATTACAATTATCACAAAAATTAACAAACAGTTTGCTTTAAAACTAAGAAAAAACAAGCTTCTATACTAACGTTACATTAAAAATGAACACGTGGCGAACTAGCTTAGCCGCTATCTGCCGGCACACCACATTAGATTAAAATACTTACCCTTGTAGTTGTGCAGATAACTCGATATGTAGAGTTTAAAGCCCTTGTCCCTCTTGCTTGTCGGAGCAGGGGACCAGGTATCAACAATGCGATGAACATAGTTGACGCACATTTTCGGAAGATCCTGGAGACATCGAGTAAAAACAGACATTTTGGGCGACGCGCAAGTAAACCGTAAAAAGATATGCCGACTTCTGGCTACAGCGGAAGTTCGTCACTACGCATGTGCACATAGGCTATTCAGTACCTCACAGTTCACAGTCTTTGTAATGTGTTTTAGCAATACAGTTTTAACATTTATAATGTGTTTAGATTTTTTTTTTATTGCCTTTACAGGGACTTTAACACTTTCTTAAACATTTGTACAGGTCATGCAAATGAATCCCTTACCTGCAAAAGGTCAAATAACAACAACAAAAAAATCGAGGTTGGAAAAAATTTAAAGACATAAACGAAATTTCTGCGCAACTGTGAAACCAGAGGATAATTTAGCTTTTTCATTGAGTTTATCCTTCACATCAAAACGGGGATTTTCATGTTTATGATAGATATCACCATGGTTGCAAATTAATAAAAAAAATATAAAGTACTCTCAAGATTTTGGCCATGTTGCAGATGTCTTTCACTGTTCACTGATAGTCAGGCATTGGTGAAAAGTCTAACTTCATCAATGTATTCTGCTAAATTGTTCATACCATGAATTAAATATCTATTTTAAAACATAATCAGAATCAGAAAGATATTTATTGCCAAGTAAGTTTTACAAAAGGAATTCTTTTTGGTTTATTGGTGCATGTCTCAAATGTGCATCAATCAAAGAAATATAAACAATTTTCACCTAAGTGCATAAAATAATTCAATATATTTAACATATATTACTGTATAATCACTTCAGAGTTTCAAAGTAATTTAAATGTCATTTCCTAAACCTTACCTTATCATGGAATCAAGAGTCAAGGCTATGTTATAAACCCTAATGGCTTTGGAGCAATAATAATAGCCAACATGGCTGGTCGATTTTGAGAGTCTAAGCTGTCCTTGTATTTCAAAGCGGCTTGCCGCCAGCCGGCCGCGGTCCATTAGATGGAGGCAACCGCCAGAGAAAATGAAGCAGTCCTCCCGCCGGCTGATCGCCGGCGGCATCTCGCAAGAAATGGGAGTGACGAATTCGGCGGCAAACGTTTCATCCCCGCCAGTGGGACGCACCTATAGCCAACAGCTTAGGGTCAGCGGCAAAAAAAAGCCATGCGGACATTTTTTGCTATCTGGGTGGCTGCGTGCATGGATAATGGCACTCGATCAGCATGCTTTCTCTGTGAGTATACAAGGGTTATTGTGGAGCTTTTGTGGTAGTTTGGTTGTCTTTTTCAGAAAATAAGCATATTATATGCATGAAAAGAAAAATAAAAGTTTGCGTTGCTGTTTGTGTTAATGAAAACTGCATCTGCTTTTAATCAGGAGACGTGACTGCATGTATGGGATTGCATTTATATGATGGCTCAGCTAGTGACGGTACGTAGGAAAGGGTTAACTAGTGACTTAGACTAGCAAAGTGTGGATTTATTTAATCGAATTACCTAAGACCCCATTTCCACCTGGTATTAAGATGCATCTCCGGTGATCCAATCACATGTGGTCAGGTTAGACACTTCGCTGTTTACACCTGGTCTCCTGTGACCACTTGGATTGGATTTGGAGGGGAGGGACTCTGTTTCATGACAACATATATCAATCACTATGTCAGTGTGCTACCGCATGATAAAAGACTGCAAAAAGTCAGAAATGGCATGCTATTTCTCACAGGTGCAGCTGAAATTTTAAAGCCCTGTATTTATCGCTGATCACATGTGATCAGATCACCAAAAATGCATCTTAATACCAGGTGGAAATGGGGTCAAAGATAGCGATGTGTGCCAGCCAGATTAGGCTAAGACATACCTTCCAGTCAAACTTCCAGGGCTCGACAATAAGGACTGCCTGATTGCCCGGGGCCACTTTGAGAGAGATTCAGGCCATTTGCTAGAACCGATCGGGCCAGTGCTGCACTTATAAAGTTAGTGCAATCAGAAAACAAACGAGAGAGCACAAAAATTACTCTGAGTGAAACAGTCTTCTAATCTAGCACTTGGATACGAGCGAGTGTGATTATTATATTGATTGTGCACATGGTACACTAGACACAGCGAGGCACAGTCACGTGAGCATACAGCGTGCAGACACTGAGCGCACTCTCCGAGATCTTTCCTCGCTCTGTTCCAATATTGTCTATGCAGTACCTATTTCTAATGTGATGAAAATTGCAGGAAAAAACACTTAATGAATTTCGTAGTGGGATTGCATGACTTATGCAATATTTTAATGATCCCTGCACATTCTATGTTCACAGTACCAGAAATTCACACTTTTTCTCCATTTTAACATGTTGGTGATTATTATTAATCCACACATAAGAACACAAGAAATCAGTAGTTTCTTACTATCCTTTCTATTTCTATTCTTTCTAGACTGTCTGTACATCTCTCTCATCATCTCTCTCCATGCAGTTTATATTCTGTTTACTGTGCATGCACTCTCGTAAAGGTACAAAGTGCTAGTTTTGTTCCCACAGCAAAACAAAAAAACAAAACAAACAAACAAAAAAGCATGTTTCTCTCTCTCTCTTTTGTTTTGTTTTTGCCTTGAGATATGAGGCGCTGGATGAAAAGTAATGAAATTTGTTAATCCCCAGTTATACGTGTCTGAAAATCTGAGCTGTTTAGTATCAGGTATTCGTTTAACTTATATTTTAAAACGTAAACATTGATTCAACATGCAAATGACATCTGATATGAAAAGAAGCCACTTACGATGGCTTTTATTATTATTATTATCAAAGCTGTTCAGCTCGAAGATGACATTTAAAACAGTCTACTTTATATCATCCTCATAACACACCTGTTACATGTCTCATTTCTGCACTGTTCAAGTAGTTCCCCGTCTGTCGCTCACTCGACGTTGTGTCAAATGAAGCGACACTAGGTGTCTTTCTTGAAGGCCTCGGTTACCTCTGAACTTGAGAAAAGGCCAATGAGAAATTGGCTGATAGAATTTGCATGTCCTTCCATACGGGTATTAAAGGAGGGAATCGTGTGTCTGTCCATTCAGATTTTTTCTTCGGAGCCGAACGGTTGTGTGTTCAGCAAGCTGGTGTTCTACTACTTTTCCACTCGCCTCTGAGAGCATTGATGTTGGATCCTACAGCGCATTACCAGCGACTTTCTCCCTTCTCTGCACGTGAGTGCAGTCCATGCCCCGAGCGCTTCAACGGCGTTTCCTTAAATAGCAAATAGATCTGTAAAACAGTATATTTCCTCTAAAAGATTATACACATTGGCGTTGAATGTCTTTTTAACCCTTTGGGGTCGACGGATGCGCCGGCACGTCCTGCTGGATTTTTTTCGTCATTAGAGCGGAAACAACATAAAATTCTCCATAATTTTGGGGCATACAGATAAGTGTAAGACATCATTAGAGACTGTAAAGGGTCTACTTTTCTTTGTGTACACTCACCATAACAACAAAATCTTGTGCTTTTGTAAAATAAAGAAAATAAAAAGGGTGAGCTTTCAGCAGTCTCTGTGCGCCCAAGTATATTTCTGAAACACATCACAAAAATTAACTGAAAATCCACGAATACTTATCATACAATCATGAAACATATGTCTAAAGAAAGCTTAACCCTCTGGGGTCTGAGGGTGTTTTGGGCCCTGGAGAAGTTTTAATGTGCCTTGACATTTGTGCTTTTTTCAGTTGCTTAAAAACACATTAATGGCTTAAGTTTGATAACACTGCATTCAGCACAAACTGGGCTACAATAATATGTGAGCAACATGAGTGTACATGTTTGTATTTTTGAGAAAATAACGTTTATGCATGGTTTTTGAAAAAACTAAATTTATAAGTCATTGAAATAAGGCCATATAACACATACTAAACATTAGTCCACAAGCCTTTTGAGAATTGGATCTTGTAGCCTAGAGTTTTTGCTATAAAATGATGTGAAAACCATCCTGATCACAGTAATTTAAATTTTGAAAGACACTTTTAGTGTTAGAAAGGTTATATGCGAGGAGGCGTGAATGATCCTTAATATTGATTGTAATCCACACCTGAGGAGAAAAAAGACCCCTCCCCTGGGCGTATCAATGAGGAATGTGACAGAAACACAATGAATGTGAGGAGACTTAATGATCAAAATCAAGTTTTAAGTTAAAAGAAGTTATCTGACTATACATTTTCTTTACATAAAGACTTTACTTAATTTTAGACCTACACTACCATTTAAAAGAAGTCTCTTCTGCTCACCAAGACTGCATTTATTTGACCCAAAATACAGTAAACACAGTGATATTGTAAACAGTTTTCTATTTGAATATATTGTAAAATGCAATTTGTGATCAAAGCTGAATTGTCAGCATCATTACTGCAGTCTTCAGTGTCACATGACACTTCAAAAATCATCTCGGGTTACTTAACTATAAGCCCTGTTCCCTGATAAAAGCGGAACCAGATGCTGCGCTGATTTAGCGCTTTGGGAACAACTTTAGGTGTGACCAGCTGTGAATATGTGTGCAACACATCCATGAAATTGACCAGAATTGACAGCCTCTGCTAATGACATCATTGGATGCACCTGTAGCAGGGCTATAAATAGATGTGTCACAGGTGCATCGTTAGGTATTTTGTCTGAAGAGCAGTCCTGGGTTATCCCAGTGCGACAATGAAGTGCAGCATCTCGTTCCACTTTTATCAGAGAACAGGGGTTACAGTTAAGTAACCCGAGACGTTCCCTGTCAAAAAGCTACACTTTGATGCTGCGCTGATTTAGCACTTTGGGAACGAGAATACCCATGCCACCGCACTGTGGATTTCCAGACCCCTTACAGTTGTGTAGTTGTGCTCACAAGAGCGCGAGAGGTCTCAGACATGAGCTTGTGATGTTGACTCAAGGACATAAGAGCCCGGAGTAGCATATAAAAGAGCCCGGAGTAGCATATCAAATTTTAGAATGTGTGCAGAGAGGACCAGCCTGCCGCATCACAAACATGCTGCAAAGGGACACCTCTAGCCAAGGCTTTAGAAGAGGCGACCCCTCTGGTAGAGTGGGCCCTGATACCTACTGGCAAAGCTTGACCGAGCGCCTCGTAGGCCAGGGCAATAGCATCCCTCACCCAATGCGACATAATCTGGTTGTAAACGAATAGTTGCCCTGACTTACACCACTGGCTAGTGCAGTGGACATAAGTCTGAAGGGCATGGACTGGACAAAGTCTGTGAAGTCTTTCCTGCTCCTGCATTGTAAATGGCGGGGAGCAGAAGGCTTCATGAGTGACCAGATGTACAGTCGAGAAAGGAACCTTAGGCAGGTAGTCAGGATCAGGATTTTACCCCTTCCTGGGGCAAAATCTAAGCAGGTTGGCAAGACAGACAGAGCCTTTAGATACCCAATTCTTTTTAAAGAAGTAATTGTCATTAGAAAATCCATCTTGAGAGTCAGAAATTTATCAGACACTGACTCTAGAGGTTCAAAGGGGGTCTCATCCAGACCCTCAAGGACTACTGCCAAGTCCCATGAAGGGATACTGGTCCTAGCAGGAGGTCTCAGTCGCATGGCTCCACGTAGGGAGCGAGCAGAGGATGTCTCCCCAACGGCACCTCATCAATCAAGGCTTGGCAAGCCAATAAAGTGGCTACGCAAACTCTGAGAGTGGCGGGGCATGTGCCTGCTGACAATTTGTCCTGCAGAAAGTCCAGAACTGAAGCAATCTGGCAGTTAACTGGATCTGCATTATGTGCACTGCAACGTCTTTCAAAGACACCCCATTTATTGACGTAACTTCTTCTAGTAGAGGGAGCCCTAGCACTTAGAATGGTCTCGATAACTTCAGGTGAAAACACAGTGTCCCTTAGTTGGTACCCTTCAGGGGCCAAACATGAAGATTCCACAGCTCAGGCCAGGGACGAAATATTGTTCCCTGTACCTGGGACAGAAGGTCCCTCCTGTCCGGAATCGCCCAAGGCGAGCCGTCGAGGAGAGACATTATCTCTGAGAACCATACCCTGTTCGGCCAACGCAGCGCTATCAGTAAGAGGCAAGACCCTTGCTGGCGAACTCTGGCCAAGACTCCCGGGAGCAGAGAAACCGGAGGAAATGCATACAGGCGTCCAGACCCAGGGGGGCTGGGTGACTCAGAGAGAAGTAGAGGAGCTGTCTGTTGGGAGGGGAAGAGGTCCACTTCTGCTCTGTAAAATCTCACCCAGATTTGTTCCACTACCTCGGGGTAGATTTTCCACTCCCACGTCGGATTTTCTGTCTGGACAGTAAATCTGCTCCCACATTCAGGCATCCAGGGATATAAACTGCTCTGATTGACAGGAGCTTGCCCTGGTCCCAAAGGAGAATCTGCCGTGTCAGTCTGTTGAGCTGGCGTGAACATAGACCTCCTTGATGGTTTAAGTAATTTGTGTTGTCCACCCGCACCAGGACATGGCAGCCTCTCAAATACTGGAGGAAATATGTCAGAGCCAGAAATACCGCCATCAACTCAAGGTAGTTGATATGCCAATCGAGCTGATGACCTCTTAAGACTGCACCCCAGCCCGTCAGGGAGGCTTCTGTCGTTAGCATTTTGCGATGACAAGATGCACCTAGAGTGGGACCCAAAGTGAGGAACTGGGGTCTGAACCACATAGAAAGGGTACAAAGCGTGCAGCGCGTAACCCTTGTCTGCCTTAGGGGACTAGCCCTTGGATGAAATCCCCTGAATTTGAGCCACAACTGAAATGGTCTCATGTGCAGAAGGCCCAAAGGGATCACTGAGGACGCAGATGACATGAGACCTAGTATTTGTTGATACTGATGAACAGTGCAACCTTGGCATAGCCGGACTTTGTTCAGAGTGTTCTGAATGGACACGATTCGAGCAGAAGATAATGTGGCGCATCATGATCAAATTCCATACAACGCCCAGATAGGTAATTTCCTGAGTGTGAGAGAGAACACGCTTCCTGAAGGACGCGCACATTCACGTCTCACTTTTGTCTCGGCACAGACCCTTCCTATGGCTCGCGTCCAAAGGTTCGACATAGTGGGCATCTGCATACTCGATTTTCTCGATGACTGGCTGATTCTAGCTCACTCTCAAGAGTCTCTGTGCGCCAACAGGGACCAGGTGCTCAGGCACCTCAGCCGTCTAGTGCTTCAGGTCAACTGGGGAAAGAGCAAGCGCTCCCTGGTTCAGAGCATCTCTTTGCTCGGCATGGCGTTAGACTCAGTCTTAACGACAGCGCGCTTTACAAGCGATCGCACGCAGCCAGTGCTGAACTGCCTAAGTTTGCTCAGACAAGGCACAGCAGTTCCACTGCGGATGCTTCTGAGGCATATGACATCCTCAGCGGCGGCCGCGCCACGGTTGATGCATATGAGACCACTTCAATACTGGCTTCAGACTCGAGTTCCGAGATGGGAATGGTGCCACGGCACATACCGTGTGTTCATCACCTCTTTCTGCCGGCAGAGTTTCAACCCTTAGACAGACCTCTGTTTTCTGCAGCAGGTGTTCAGACGCATCGTGGTCACCACAGGCTCCTCCAAACTAGGTTGGGGCACCATGTACAATGGGCACACAGCCGCTGGCTTCTGGACAGGACTGCTCCTATGTTGGCACGTCAACTGCCTAGAGTTGTTGGCTGTACTTCTTGCCCTGCAGAGGTCTCTCCCCCTGATCCAGGGCAATCACATCTTGATCCGTTCAGACAGCACCACGATGGTGGCATACATAAATTGCCAAGGCGGCGTACGCTCTCGTCATATGTCACAACTTGCCTGCCATCTCCATCTCGGGCGCTGTCTCCAACAGAGGTTGCCACTGGGTCATCAACGCCATGGCTTACCTATCAGACCCAGGCCGTGTCCGCCCCCTTGCAGGTTCGAGCAAACTCTATGAGCATTGTGGCTTTCTCGTGGGCACTGGCCAACAGCACCTCCCTAGCAGACATCTGCAGAGCGACGGGCTGGGGAACACCCAATACCTTTACGAGATTCTACAATCTCAGGATTGAGGTCTCGTCCAGTATTTCCTCAGGTCCGATCACGTAGAACTCGGTAATGCAGAACGGCTGACCTGGTGTTCCACTTGCACATAGTGCCCTTCTCCTCCACTGAGGCGATCACGTGCGCTCTTTCTTCCAGGATAGTCCACTAGGCTTGCGCTCCCTGGATGTCTTTCCTCCCTAGCCCTCTGGTCCGCAAATTCAGCAGAGGACTTCCCGACCAGACCCACTATGGGTACTAACTACTCTGTACTGGAATAGGTGCTCCACATAGTTTGGCCATCACAGATTAATCCCCCTGTGTGTATTTTCCGCAGTATGTTCCCCCTGCCGGCGGACCCGCGTCAACCTTGGCAGTCCCCTCTGCCCCCGATCGTTGTTTGTAGCAACTCCTCCCTTGCTAGGTAGGATCTACCACCGCGCCACTTCCATGTGTGGCCTGAAAACCCATGTGATGTATTCACCACATTTAACCTCCCCCCACCCTGGGCAGGATGTGGTCTCCACGGGGTCTTTTCCCCCTTAAAGAATAGGAGTTGGAAAAGAACGCCTTCCCCGATGCGTGTTATAGCGTTAAATGGCACCCAGATGCTTTAACTCTATGCGAGAAACATAGAGAGAGAAAAGGAGCGGCTGGCGTGGCCTGCTCTCATGCTTGGCACGTCACTTGTTCCCCTCCTTTGGGGATGCAAGGAACCTAAAAAGTTTATGAAGTTTTTATGAGGTGTTGGGGAAGTGTACGTGCAGTCTGACTCGGCCTGCTGCTTTGGCACGCAACTGCCTGCCTGCACCTGTGTCAGCAGTTCACGTACATGGCTCAGCACATGGCTTGATTGAATAGGGACCCCTATTGTTGCTTCATTTGACACAACGTCGAGTTGTCTAGGTTACTATTGTAACCTCTGTTCCCTGATGGAGGGAACAAGGCATTGTGTCCCCCCGGTCACGACGCTGTACCGAGCCACTGTAACGGCCGAACCTCAGTCTCGGCTCCTCAGTGCAAAACCTGAATGGACAGATGCACGATTCCCTCCTTTTTTACCCATATGTCAGGGGGAGGGACATGCAAATTCTGTCAACCAATTTCTCATTGGCCTTTTCTCAAGTTCAGAGGTAACCGAGGCCTTCAAGCAAGACCCCTAGTATCGCTTCATTCGACACAACATCTCGTTCCCTCCATCAGGGAACAGGGGTTACAATAGTAACCTAGATGTTTCTTTCTGTGTTTTGTTTATCAGTCAGTCTTGGTCTTGTTTGGGTTGTCTAATTTTATGTTTATATTCACATTCTTAATTCATATATTAGACCTAATATCTACCTAATGTATATTACACATCACAACTGATTTAGTAGCGTTGTCTTCTCTCTAAGGGATTCATATGTTTATTACATTCAGACAACAATCAAAAACATAACTCAGTAACTAAATCATTGATCGTGCTTGTGAAAACACTACACATGGCCCAAAAATGATAGTACTAAATGGGTGAATTAAAAGACGTCAACTGCTCTACTGAACTCTGCTGAAAAACAGCTGTAAATACCAGGACATCTGAGGTTATATCATGTATTTATGAAGTAATATCTGTAAAGCATTTATATGGGTTTACATAAGGTGTAAAGTTGTAATTTAAGCCATCTTGCAAATTATAAATATGATACAATTTTGGGGGACATTGTCTTAAAAACTAAACATATATATATATAAAAAAAAACATTTAAAATTCAGACACCTGTTTTTTAAAGCCATGATTTTTTTCTTTTGTGTTGGAGCCAGTGAAAATTTTGGCAGAGCAAGTAAAAATCTTAACAGCTGGCACAACCGGACCAGTAGAAAAAATCCTTAGCATTGAGCCCTGATTTCTACGTGTAATGGCCAAAGGCAGACAACCTTATCAAATCGATAGAAGAAAAGCCACAGCAAACCACCTGAGCAAATAGTGTTTTCAGAGGAAAAAAAAATCTTGAAATGTGCTGTAGTGATACCGGTTTGTGTGCAAAACAGCAATTTAAAAGATAGAGATGCAAGTTGATTGGTTGCCTGGTTGCCTAATTGCATGTTAAAGGACCAATAATTTTACACCCTGCAAGCTGAATGACTTAACATGCCACATAGAGTTCCATAGCTGCAATTTGGTCATTTAACATAAATTTTTTAAAATCTAACACAAGCTGAGGTATCAACTTTTGACAGATTGCAATTGCTGACATATACACTGTGTAAATTACTCCTTCATGAAATACCTCTGATTTCATAGTGAGCAGCAAAATATTTATATAAACCTGGGCATGCAGATTAATTTCTTCAGACTAAATGCCCACCCATCAATGCTGGCATGTGGCGACAGTAATACATGTTTTGATTTGATCTCCTGTCACAATAAAACTGTGAAATAATGAGTGAAGTGAGAATATGCAAAACAAAAGGTTGAAAGCACTTACTGATGCACAGTTTGTAATAAAGTCCAGTCTCAATAGCCAAAACGTAATCAGGGTGAGCCACTGTTTTATCCACTGCTGAAGGAGTTGATGCATTTGGCTCATGCACAAAAGCTTTAATTGGTAGTACACCTCCCAGACACTCTGAGTGCTTAACAGCCTGCAAACAATATAGCTATTTATACTGAGAGCTTGGCAGTGTCCACAGGTGCAGTCTAGGGTTCAAAACCTCTTGCTTGGGGTTCTCTGTTTAAAAGGGTCATTACTCACTTTGTGTTGCTGAGTTCTATATAAACACAGCAAAGGTTTAGGAAGCCTATTGTGAATGACCACGGTGGCAGCACTGACTGTGCTATTACTGTAACTTGCAACCTTCCCTAATTCATGGGTGTGTATGCTACTACAATAGGGTAATAGAAAAAAATGAGCCTTGGGTTGTTTTATTTATTAATTTTTTTAACACTTGTCTTGTTGATTTGGTCCATATCCTCTTCAACCAAGATTCATATGTGCCAATTTGACACATGCTATCTCATTTTACCCTAGGTCTTTATTACGTCCTGCCCTAATTATGCCACAGCAACTTGCCCATGCTTCAGGTTGACAGCTAGTCACAAGGCTCCATTGTATGTGTCTAACTAATCTTCTCCTTTTTCAGACTTCCTCTTTGTCATTGGTTCTCATCCTAGGGGCAGAGAATTTAAAATAGTTTTTTTTTAAACTTCACGCTGTCTTGAGGGACTCAAGGTGTCCACTCTGTTTTATGGTTTTATGGTCAACTTAAAAAACAGATACATGTTGTTTACACCACATGACTTATTTTTTTATAAATAAATAACAGCAAAAGATTATTTTGCAGTAGACGTGCTAACATTATTTCAAGAATTTCAGCTTTTAATTAGCCTTTTTCTTTTTCTGGACCCACATGACATATTTTACTTTAAGCCGCAGAAAGAAATATCAGTATGACCTCTAATTAGAATTAAAAAAAAAAAAAAAAATGTAATTGGAAATATGCTCAAGAGGTATATTCAAGTAATTTTTTAGTGTGAAATGCATTTTTAGTTTAATAGATCTGGACAAAATTCTAATAAATGAGCGTCACATCATTGGCCCTTAAATGTGGCCATAATTTACACCTGTTACACTGTTATTGTATTTTATGATTAATTTTGTGAAAATCCATGCCATGTTCTTGAAAGAAACAGACACAAACACATTAGTTTCTAATCCAATAACAGAACTATAAGGGAAGTTTGGGTTGTTTAAATGAATGATGCTTAAACAGTGGTGCAAAAAGTTGTTTTACACACAAAAGCGTTCTAAAATATGTTCATGTTGTAACTACGGCTGTTGATTTAACGTTTTAATAACGTGCAATTAATTTTACAAAAAAAAATGATGCTTTAAAAATAATTAACTCAATAAATCGCAATGCTTGTAGTACCACCTGTTTACTCCAGAGGGCAATAAGTGAAATTTCAGCTGTGTGAGCAACACACAGTTTATTACAGTGAACAAAACATTAACAACACATCAGCGGACACATGCGTTACGTTATTGTGTTCCAAACACTTGAAGGAGTGCAAATGCGAACTAAGGGATCTCAAGATGTGTTTAAAGATTGAGTATTAAACAATATTTAACTTGACACAGTTGTAAGGATGACGTCGGCTGAGCGGATTCCATTTGCGGATATTTATTGGAAATTTGAACAAAAAATTTAAACATTATTCCTTAAATGTAATCAGGTCACAGGCTTGGGTCAAAACACTGAAAAATCAGTCCACATGCAAACATATCCAAAACAGTAATCCAGGAGAGGTAAATCCAGTAAACGTACGCAATGTCATAACAATAGTCAAAAGGCAGAGAACCAAATGCTTGGTAAGGCAGATAACTGGCAATACTTTTTAAAGATAAACTATGAGCACATGGCTTATACACACAGTGAATGTTCAACAGGAACTGATGTGGCAGGAACAGGAAGTGAAAAAGTTCAATATTCAGGTGAGGGCTCCCTCTGGTGGATGGGAGCCTGTTCAGATGTTACAGATTCCCTCCCTTTTAAAAACACCTCTAGGTGTAGGATGACCTCTTGGTCTGGGGGCCGGGTGATCCGGATGGGCTTGATGAAAGTCTCTGATGAGTGATAGGTCCAAGATGTCCTTGGGTGCTATCCATGATCTTTCCTCTTGGGCATATCCCTCCCAATCCACGAGGTATTGCAGTTGACCACCCCTCTCGAGAATTGAGAATATCCTGAACTAGGTAGGCAGGAGCTCCATCGATATCAAGCGGTGGAGGGGGTCCCTCGTCAATAGCCTCAGGACTCTGTGACTCGTGGACCGGTTTCAGAAGGGACACATGGAAAGAAGGAGAGATGCAATAAGTGGCAGGCAATTCCAAATGGTATGTGACAGGATTAACTTGTCGTAAGATCTTGAAGGGACCTACATACATGGGACTTAGCTTTTTGGGGAGTTTCCTGCGTAGGTCCAGAGTAGAAAGCCACACCCTTTGACCTGGTTGATACTCTGGATGGGGGCATCAGCGTCGGTCAGCTTGGATCTTTTGAGACCGGATGGCTCATTGAAGATGGACATGAGCACTGTTCCAGACTAGCTCACTTCTTCTAATCCAATCGTCCACGGCAGGCTCCCCAGACCAAGGGAATAGGGGAAGTTGATATCCCATTACACATTGAAAGGGGCTTAGACCTGTAGAAGTGTGTGTGAGGAAGTTTTGGGCATATTCTGCCCATGGAAAGAAGATGCTCCACCTCTCCTGTTCTTTACTACAGTACAACCGTAGATATCTACTGATCTCTTGATTGAGTCGCTCCACTTGTCCATTGGCCTGTCGATGGTATCCAGAGGTGAGACTGACGTTGATGTTGAGTAGTTGACAGAAGGCTCTCCATACTCTTGAAGTGAACTGTGGTCCTCGATCAGTGACAATATCATCAGGTAATCCATAGATTCAAAACACTTGATTGAACAGTACTTGAGTAGTTTCCATGGCAGTGGGTATACCCTTCAAGGGTATAAGATGGCATGATTTGAAAAGAAATCAATAGTGACCATGATAGTGGTGGATCCTTGAGAGTTCGGCAGATCAGTGACAAAGTCAATAGATAAATGGGACCAGGGTCGTTGAGGTATGGGTAGTGGTTCTAATAGTCCTGCAGGTAGTTGATGAGGTGTGCGGGATTGTGCACATGTCAGACAGGAACATACATAGTTCTTGACATCTGTGGATAGTGTGGGCCACCAAAAATAATTCCTGACTAAAGTGTTCATACGGTTAATTCTAGGATGTCCAGAGGCGAGTGAGGTGTGAACCCATTGAATTATTCTGTTGTGTAGACTGGAAGGAACATACACTTTGACAGTGGGACATTCGGGAGGGGAGGGTTCCTCTTGTTGACGGCATTGAATCTCCTCCATGATCTCCCACCGGATGGGTGCGATGATGGAGGAAGGTAGAATTCTCTCCGGAATAATATTTGTCTCAACAGATTCATAGATACGTGACAAAGCATCAGCTTTACTATTCTTAATTCCTGGACGATATGTGACTGTGAAATCGAACCGAGTAAAGAAGAGTGCCCATCTGGTCTGGTGAGGATTCAATCTCTTGGCTTCCTTGATATATTCCAGATTTTGTGATCGGTGATGACTTGGAATGAGTGATGAGCACTTTCAAGCCAACGTCTCCACTCCTCTGGAGTGGCTTTGATAGACAGTAACTCCTTATTACCGATGTCGTAATTGCTCTCTGCTGATGTTAATTTCCGAGAGAAGAATGCACAGAAAAACATCTCAAATTAATGTAGTGAAATTATTGTAAGATAAATACGTGCATCTTGATCCCAAACAGCCGTAGCCCACTCTAATGCCCTCCCAGTTAGTAAGGTCATAATAAATGAAATAAACTAGTATAGTTATCAGGAGAGCCGTCAAACTTATCGGGAAGAGCAAATCTTACCGGATCATGGCGTGGTGCTGGAAGAGACCGAATATATTGAGTTAGCTGGTCATTGGTGGCTTGTAGTGTTAGTAGCTGTTGTTGAAAACCCTTGAGCACCTCTTTCTGATATCCGATGGTTGAAAGGAGATGATAAACATCCGCTGGATCTGAGTTGGGCGAAGTATTCTGTAAGGATGATGTCGGCTGAGCGGATTCCATTTGCGGATATTTATTGGATGGTTGAACAAACAATTCAAACGGTATTCCTTAAACATAATCAGGTCACATGCTTGGGTCAAAATACTGAAAAATCGGTCCACAGGCAAACATATACAAAACAGTAATCCAGGAGAGGCAAATCCAGTAAACATACGCAATGGTCATAACAATAGTCTAAAGGCAGAGAAAAAAACACTTGGTAAGGCAGATAACTGGCAATACTTCACAAAGATAAACTATGAGCACATGGCTTATATACACAGTGAATGTTCAAACAGGTACTGATGTGGCAGGAACAGGAAGTGACAAAAGTTCAATATTCAGGTGAGGGCTCCCACTGGTGGACGGGAGAATGTTCAGATGTTACAACAGTGACCTAAACATTTTATTTTTATGACGCAACACACCCGAGACGCGACACAAGCATGTCTGCAGCAGGTCGTATGGTCTTTACCTCACAAATATTTAATAATACGTACCTCTATTTTAACTAGTTTTTCTTTGCTTTATCAAGACGTTTTATTTAGTTTTCACAGCTTTGATAACTTAAGTTAATAAAGCAAAGTTTTCTTGCCAAGTTTTTTTTGTACATAAGTGTAATAAACCTAAAGGATTATTAGGAACACCTGTTCAATTTCTCATTAATGCAATTATCTAATCAACCAATCACATGGCAGTTGCTTCAATGCATTTATGGGTGTGGTCCTGGTCAAGACAATCTCCTGAACTCCAAACTGAATGTCAGAATGGGAAAGAAAGGTGATTTAAGCTATTTTGAGCGTGGCATGGTTGTTGGTGCCAGACGGGCCGGTCTGAGTAATTTCACAATCTGCTCAGTTACTGGGATTTTCACACACAACCATTTCTAGGGTTTACAAAGAATGGTGTGAAAAGGGAAAAACATCCAGTATGCGGCAGTCCTGTGGGCGAAAATGCCTTGTTGATGCTAGAGGTCAGAGGAGAATGGGCCGACTGATTCAAGCTGATAGAAGAGCAACTTTGCCTGAAATAACCACTTGTTACAACCGAGGTATGCAGCAAAGCATTTGTGAAGCCACAACATGCACAACCTTGAGGCGGATGGGCTACAACAGCAGAAGACCCACGGAGTACCACTCATCTCCACTACAAATAGGAAAAAGAGGCTACAATTTGCAAGAGCTCACCAAAATTGGACAGTTGAAGACTGGAAAAATGTTGCCTGGTCTGATGAGTCTCGATTTCTGTTGAGACATTCAGATGGTAGAGTCAGAAATTGGCATAAACAGAATGAGAACATGGATCCATCATGCCTTGTTACCACTGTGCAGGCTGGTGGTGGTGGTGTAATGGTGTGGGGGATGTATTCTTGGCACACTTTAGGCCCCTTAGTGCCAATTAAGCATTGTTTAAATGCCACGGCCTACCTGAGCATTGTTTCTGACCATGTCCATCCCTTTATGGCCACCATGTACCCATCCTCTGATGGCTACTTCCAGCAGGATAATGCACCATGTCACAAAGCTCGAATCATTTCAAATTCTTGAACATGACAATGAGTTCACTGTACTAAAATGGCCCCCACAGTCACCAGATCTCAACCCAATAGAGCATCTTTGGGATGTGGTGGAATGGGAGCTTCGTGCCCTGGATGTGCATGCCACAAATCTCCATCAACTGCAAGATGCTATCCTATCAATATGGGCCAACATTTCTAAAGAATGCTTTCAGCACCTTGTTGAATCAATGTCACGTAGAATTAAGGCAGTTCTGAAGGCGAAAGGGGGTCAAACACAGTATTAGTAAGGTGTTCCTAATAATCCTTTAGATGAGTGTATATTTTTGTATATAAAGCCCCTAGTTGCACTTTTTTGTAAAGACTTGAAATATTATTTAAATACTCTTTGTACCTCCAACAACTCCAATCATTGAAAACCATTGCACTATGTAATGAATATAATGTCTTGGCATTATTGAAAAATATATCTGTAGTATTGTGTACTATGTATACCCCTGGCTTGTATAAAAAAAAAATGTCTGACGCAGGTGTACATTGACGGGTCCTTAAACAAGCCCTCATAATAAATCTCCAACTGATTGACAAATTGACTTGTGAAATGGATTGCTGTGAACTGTATGCCAATGATTGTCTTATGATCAATAATATGGTAGTAAACAATACATTGTATTCTAAAGCCGTGTTTTGTATTGTCTTATCAATGATTAACTCTTCTGCCACAAGAATGTACTGCATTTTAATTATCTGAATATTTTTTATTTTATATATATATATATATAAGTTTGTAATATTTAAAGATAACTATGTAGAATTATTTCATCATTATATATTGAATTATTGTTATATGAGGGGCTTTCTCAGCAAATATTTGTATATGCGATTAATCACGATTAATTAATCGGGACACCATGTAATTAATTTGATAATTAATCGATTGACAGCCCTAGTTGTAACTGTACATTTGCCATACCCAAATCTTACCTTCTGTTAGAAAAAGATTCCCTCTAACTGTTCTCTTTGCAGTTCTGCAAGTCCCCGAAACATTTGAAAACATTGAAAAACCTTCAGTCGCTTAAGTTTCTTGTGAACACTAAGAAGGTCAAGTCAACTCTTGTCGCGAAACTCTGAAATATCTCTTTGCCGGTGTTTTCAGAAAATCGGTGCCTTTTTGCGGTGGATAGAAAGCATGCAGCTCATGCATGCAGCTTATGGTTGCCACATTACACAACTAAAGCATCACACTGGCAGAATATTTCCAAATTGTGTAAGTGTAAAGATCTGATTGGGGGATTAAACATCTTGAAATCTGCCAACCCAAACATGTAGAAATCTAATTCTGGTCAGCTAATCGCCAATATTTAAATACTGTTATTTATCAAACATAGAGAATTAAATATTTACTTGCAAGATACATGACACAATCAATCTAATGGGGATTGTAAGGGGTGATGGTGGTTTTACAAAGTTGATGGTATTTGGTATTTCTCGCATCCCCCCTCAACTCGAGCCCTGGTGACAATTTATTCTGTGCAGCCGATAAGCTTGGGAAACATTTGTCAAATTTAATTTAATTTAAATTCTAAATTAATTTGATCTAAAAATAACAAGATATGGTTTTGGAAAATATTTCATAAAAAGTTATCATTGATGTGTCATGTTAAAATAGAACATGAACATACAGTACTTGTGGCTTGTTCACTGTGTTTCTTTGCATCTACCAGATTAGTGTAATAAATTAACACATAAAAATATGTTATGCAAATAAATTGCTGATCACTTTTTAAACTTTTCACTTATTTTATCTTTTTTAAATGTATTTTATTTAAATTTTCTTATATGTTCTGGACAACAAATCCAAACAAAGACGATTTGTTCTTGTAAAACAAAGGTGTGATGAACTAAACAATTTTACATTGCGTATGAGTATGTACAGATTACAAGGATTTTGTTAATGAATTGAGAGCTCTTGTTTCTGTTAAAGAAGTCAAGTTTTCATAATTTCAGTACAAGGGAAAATATAATTGGCTATGTGGAAACCTTCAAATATTTTCTTTGACAATGAGGGAACCTTGGAGTTACAATGGCTGGGAACCACTGCTTTATGTTATAAAATGTCTTGGTTATGTATGTAACCTTGGATTCCTGAGTGAGAATGAGACGCTCCGTGATGACAATGGGGAGCACGTCAATGATCACGTGGTCTGAAGCCCTTATACAATCACTCCAAATCATTGGCTGATGGCACTTAAGCAACACTCCTAAGGAGCTACATCATGGGCTCCTTATAAGTGTCATCCCACAGAGCCATCCCTTGCTAATCTTAATTCGTAGAAGGAGGCACAAGCCCTTTGTCCATCACCCTCGCAAGAAAAAGTATCGCCTTGACTGACTCATTCCCCTACGCAAGCTGTGGGGGGAGATTAAGGAAAAGTTCAAATGGAACCGGTGAACTCAGACACTCCTTAATGCAATGCTCTTTGTTGGACTGCAAAACCATTGTTTGTAAATCCAATAGCTGTTTTCTGAAAAAAGCGACATCCATGTAGCCACCGAAAACATCCCTTCCCTAGCAAGAACATCTGTGCAATCCATGAAATGGGCAAAAAACTTGTTTACATACCTTTTTTTTCCTGACAAAATCCAACAAGAATAACGGCACCTTCGAAGAACTCTGCGTGTAAGTTCACCATCACTCAGTTGGGGAATTTTCTCTCATTGCAGCCTCCTTGTTCTGCGGCTGTGGTTCACTGGTCCATGCAGGTTTCATCTGCCGTGAAACAGCACTACGAACGGGAGAGAAAGAGAAGCTGAGGCCATGCCTCCACTGCCTTATTCATGTGCAATCTCTCCGAATGACACAGAAAAAGACAAAAGACGTCCATTGTTTTCTTACCGTCCAATGACAAATCCTCTTATACAGTGTTTCTTAATGGTGATGGCTAACAAAACGTGAAGATTCGTCAGAAGGTGGCCGCTGAGCTGGGCAAAATATCAGACCTCATGAGTATGTACTACTTGCAAGACTGACTCTTTTGCTTGGGAGGAGGGCGAAAAACTTGATGGAAGATTCTGGTGTCTGTCTGGACTCTTCTCAAGCACAGTGCCGGAATAACAAATGACTCAAAGCTCAGAGACCTCTACTGTATATTCAGAGATGTAGAGCTGAAACAACTGGCGATAGCGCCTCATGGCGAGAAAATGTGCACCTCGATGTCCTCCTCTGTCCTTTGCAATGTGGAAAGCTGCATGTGAAATTGCTCTGAAAGTTATGCTGTTTCCAACAATGTCCTTATGTGTTGCCAATTAAAAATGAATAAAATCAATCCTCGCTTTGACCTCGAGTCACTAGTCACTAGTGGCCGGACCATTTGCGGCTCCTCAGAAAACTCCTGAATGAACTCAATGTATTTCTCCGCTTTTATACCCATATGTCCGGGGGTGGGGTATGCAAATACTGTCTGCCTAATTTTCATTGGCATTTTTTCATAGATCAGAGGCATATTCGGCACACAAGAGAGACCCCCAGTGTCACTTCTTCAACACAACATACCGTTCCCTCCATCAGGGAACGGAGGTTACATACGTAACCTAGATGTTTTTATCCATTTACACCGGCAGCCAAAAGTTTGGAATAATGTACAGATTTTGCTGTTTCAGTAGGAAATTGGTATTTAATTCACCAAAGTGGCATTCCGCTGATCTCAAAGTATAGTCAGGATATTACTGAAGTAAAAAAAAAATAAAACAATAAAGTAATTTTTTATCAAATCTAAACAGGCCCCATTTCCAGCAGCCATCACTCCACACTATATCAAAAGCACTTGCCATTATATCAAACAAAGTTGAATGCTATTTGGTTTTTTAAATTAAGCCTAACATTGTCTTGTTTGTTTTTTATGAGTTGCCACAGTACGCAATATACTGGCATGTCTTAAGGTCAATATTAGGTCAAAAATGAAAACGCGTTCTCTAGGAACTTGTCAGTAAATCATTGTGTTGAGGAATGAAGGCTATACAATGCTTGAAATTGCCCCCCAAAAAACATTAATAAAAGGTTTCATACAAAGGTATACACTACAGTCTTCAAATACAAAGGACTGGCTCTAACAGGGGCAGAAAGAGCTGTGGCAGGCCAGATGTACAACTAATCAAGTCTCTAGTTTGAGAAACAGACGCCTCACGTGTCCCCAGCTGATAGCTTTATAGAATTTTACCCGCTCAACATCAGTTTCATGTACAACAGTAAAGAGAAGACTCAGGGGTGTAAGCCTTATGGGAATAATTGCAAAAAAAAAGACATTTGAAACAGAAAATCAAAAAGAAAATGTTAGAGTGGGCAAAGAAACAGACATTGGACAACAGATAATTGGAAAAGAGTGTTATGGATCTTAACCCCATTGAGCTTTTGTGGGATCAGTTAGACTGTAAGGTTCATGAAAAGTCAGCCCCAAGACAGCCACAACTATGGCAAGTGCTACAGGAAGAGTGGGGTTAAATGTCACCTGAGTATCTGAACAAACTGACAGCTAGAATGCCAAGGATCTGCAAAGCTGCCATTGCTGCATTTGGAGGATTTTTTGATGAGCACTCTTTGAAGTTGTTTAAGAAGTTGTTACGGAATTATGTATTCCTTGTTATTTCTGTGTTTCTTGTTGTCTGTTATTTCTGTTTGCTCTAAGCAGGATCAGCTGTGGGATGGCTCCACCCCTTTAATTGGCGTGGGTTTAAAACTCCAGCTTCCGCCCTTTGAAGTCGAGCTGTTGCGATTCCGGTCCGGTCGCACTTCTCCTGTCTCCTCTCCAGCCGTCAGATCATTAGTTGTACCTGATTTAGATTGTTATGTTTTTTTTTATGGTGTCTTGTAGGGTTGACCTGCCCTTTTCTTTGACATCACGTTTGTTCTGTTTTGTTAGTGTACTTAGGGTAATTTTCTGGATTTTGATTTGGATACTTTTGAGGGAAGTTAGTTTGATATTGTTTATGATCTGTTTTGTTTGTTATTTTGGGCCTTGGGTCTTCCTGAAGATTATACACTCACTGGTTTGTTATTCTGGAAATACTTACATTTTACATCTGTTTATTTTCTTTATCTTAATAAAAATGTTTATCGTTTTTTCCTGAATTTTGGGCTCATTGGTTTTTCTTTTGGTCTGACGACTGGGCGTGGGAGTCATGTTCTTTTTTTGTTATGATTTAGCCTAGACGGATCGTAATAAATTATTTAGATCAAAGACCTATTGCTTAGGCCTATTTCTGGGATGAGGGATTATTAATGCGTAAGTGGTCATCAGTTGTTTGTGAATTTGAATGCAACTCAGTTTATCAGATCGTGGTACCTGTAAACTCGTGTTCTCACATTTTAAATTTGGCTCATGACCATAATTTTTCGGCCCATTTGGGCATTACGAAGACGTATAAACGCATTTTAAGACATTTTTTCTAGCCTGGTTTGAAATCAGATGTAACGAAATACTGTCGATCCTGTCATGTCTGTCAGCTCGTTGGAAAGCCAAACCAGACGATTCCTCGTGCTCCCCTGTGTCCTATACCTGTTATGGGGCAACCGTTTGAACACCTCATACTAGATTGCGTTGGTCCGTTGCCGAAAACGAAAACTGGGCACAAATATTCACTCACGATGATGTGTACGGCTACTCTCTTCCCAGAGGCTGTACCATTACGTTCTCTGAGTACTATGGTTGTTTTGCGATCTTTGATTAATTTTTTTCTACTTTTGGATTACCAAAAATTGTACAGACCGATCAAGGATCTAATTTTATGTCCAGGGTGTTTAAACAAGTTCTGACTCAACTGAACATAAAGCATCGTTTGGCTAGCGCCTATCATCCAGAGTCGCAAGGCGTTTTGGAAAGATTTCATCAGACTTTGAAGTCTATGCTCCGTACTTCCATCCATCCATCCATCCATCCATCTTCAACCGCTTATCCGAAGTCGGGTCGCGGGGGCAGCTGCTCCAGCAGGGGGCCCCAAACTTCCCTATCCCGAGCCACATTAACCAGCTCTGACTGGGCGACCCCGAGGCGTTCCCAGGCCAGTGTGGAGATGTAATCTCTCCACCTAGTCCTGGGTCTTCCCCGAGGCCTCCTCCCAGCTGGACGTGCCTGAAACACCTCCCTAGGGAGGCGGCCAGGGGGCATCCTTACCAGATGCCCAAACCACCTCAACTGACTCCTTTCAACGCAAAGGAGCAGTGGCTCTATTCCGAGCTCCTCACGGATGACTGAGCTCCTCACCCTATCTCTAAGGGAGAAGCCCGCCACCCTTCTGAGGAAGCCCATTTCGGCCGCTTGTACTCGCGACCTAGTTCTTTCGGTCATGACCCAACCTTCATGACCATAGGTGAGGGTAGGAACAAAAATTGACCGGTAGATCGAGAGCTTTGCCTTTCGGCTCAGCTCTCTTTTCGTGACAACGGTGCGATAGAGCGAGTGCAATACCGCCCCTGCTGCCCCGACTCTCCGGCCAACCTCCCGCTCCATTGTCCCCTCACTCGTGAACAAGACCCCGAGGTACTTGAACTCCTTCACTTGGGGCAAAACCTCAATAAGCTCCGTACTTATTGTACGGATTCCGCGAAAGAATGGGATGAAGGCTTACCACTATTGTTATTTGCTATACGTGAAACCACACAAGAATCTTTGGGTTTCAGTCAGGCAGACTTGGTTTTTGGGCACACTGTCCGAGGTCCGCTTAAGCTCTTGAAAGAAAAGTGGATGTCTAGGGAATCCACTTCGACTAATGTGCTGGATTATGTGAGCTCTTTTCGTGAGCGGTTGCATAAAGTCTGTGATCTGGCTCGTAGTGCATTATCGTCTGCCCAGGCGCAAATGAAAGCTCATTTTGATCAAAAGGCTGTTTCTCGCGTTTTCGACAAAGGTGACAAAGTATTAGTTTTACTCCCAATTTTGGGATCTGCTCTGCAAGCACGTTTCCATGGTCCGAATGTTGTCGAGTCTAAGCTCAGTGAAACGGATTATGTGATATGTACTCCTGACAGGAAAAGGAAGACTCGCGTATGCCATATTAATATGTTAAAATCATATGTGACGCGAGACAATGACAAAGAGTCTAGTAACCCTGTTGTCCCAGTTGCTTCTGTTTTTGTGCATGCGACATGTTGTTCTGATGAAGATGGTTTGACTCTACGAAACATTCCTGTGACTGGGGTGTGATTGCAGAATTGGCAGATTCTTGCAGATTTAGAATCATTTCTGTCATATCTGCCTGATTTGTCTCGAAATGATGTATGTGAGTTAATACAGTCTCACTCTGCTCTGTTCTCAGATGTGCCTTCTCGTACTACTGCTGCATTTCACGACATTGAAATAGGAGATCATACTCCGATTAAGCAGCATGCTTATCGCTTAAACCCCACGAAACGTGAATTAATGCAATCCGAGATAAAATACCTTCTTTACAATGGTTTTGCTGTTCCTAGTAACAGTCCCTGGAGTTCACCTTGTCTTCTGGTTCCCAAGAGTGATGGTTCAGTTCGTTTCTGCACTGATTATCGAAGGGTTAATGCAGTTACGAAAGCAGATTTGTTTCCCCTTCCTCGTATGGAGGACTGCGTGGATAAAGTTGGTTCAGCTGTGTTTGTTACTAAGTTAGATCTGCTTAAGGGTTACTGGCAGGTACCCTTAACTGCCGAAATTTATGCGTTTGTCACTCCTGACAACCTACTAGAATACACCGTGATGGCTTTCGGCCTCCGAAGTGCTCCGGCCACATTCCAGAGCCTTATGAATTCTGTATTAGCCGGTGTTTCAAATTGTGAGGCCTACCTAGATGACATTGTGATTTATTCCTCTACTTGGGATGATCATTTGAAAACCCTTCGCAATGTCTTCAATCACTTTCAAGAGGCTTCGCTTACCGTTAATCTCGCAAAATGCGAGTTCGGTAAAGCTACTATAACTTACCTAGGAAAGCAGGTGGGTCAGGGACAAGTTTGTCCAGTTTCTGCTAAAGTGCAAGCTATCCTAGAATTCCCTATGTCAAGAACTAAAAAAGAACAGACGGTTCTTAGGCATGGTGGGTTATTATCGTGGCTTCTGCAGACATTTTTCAGATATTGTTTTGCCTCTTACGAATTTGCTCAGTCAATCTCGAGACTTTGTTTGGTCTGATTTTTGTCAAACAGCTTTTGATTCAGTTAAAATTTTGTTATGTAGCACCCCAGTGTTAAAAGCTCCGAACTTCTCATTGCCTTTTAAAATTGAAGTGGATGCCAGTGCTAACGGAGCTGGTGCAGCGCTCCTACAAGAAGATGATCACGGCATGGATCATCCCGTGTGCTACTTCTCGAAGAAGTTTTTAAAACATCAATTGCATTAAAGCACTGTTGAAATAGAAGCTTTAGCGCTATTACTATCTCTTCAACACTTTGAAGTGTATGTGGGTTCTAGTTTATACTGATCATAATCCACTAATCTTTCTCGCAAAAATGTGGAACTCTAATCAACGCATTATACGGTGGGCATTGATTGTACAAGAGTTTAATATTGACATTTTTTTATAAGAAGGGAAAAGAGAACGTGTTATCAGATGCGTTGTCACGCTCTGTATAGGAATGATGTTAACTCTTAGTGGAGGGGGTGTTACGGAATTATGTATTCCTTGTTATTTCTGTGTGTTTCTTGTTGTCTGTTATTTCTGTTTGCTCTAAGCAGGATCAGCTGTGGGATGGCTCCACCCCTTTAATTGGCGTGGGTTTAAAACTCCAGCTTCCGCCCTTTGAAGTCGAGCTGTTGCGATTCCGGTCCGGTCGCACTTCTCCTGTCTCCTCTCCAGCCGTCAGATCATTAGTTGTACCTGATTTAGATTGTTATGTTTTTTTTTTATGGTGTCTTGTAGGGTTGTCCTGCCCTTTTCTTTGACATCACGTTTGTTCTGTTTTGTTAGTGTACTCAGGGTAATTTTCTGGATTTTGATTTGGATACTTTTGAGGGAAGTTAGTTTGATATTGTTTATGATCTGTTTTGTTTGTTATTTTGGGCCTTGGGTCTTCCTGAAGATTATACACTCACTGGTTTATGTTATTCTGGAAATACTTACATTTTACATCTGTTTATTTTCTTTATCTTAATAAAAATGTTTATCGTGTTTTCCTGAATTTTGGGCTCATTGGTTTTTCTTTTGGTCTGACGACTGGGCGTGGGAGTCATGTTCTTTTTTTGTTACGATTTAGCCTAGACGGTTCGTAATAGAAGTTCTGTAAATTTTTGGAAATTGTAATTATTAATATTGTAATTATGTAATTATTAATATCCCGACTATACATTGTGATCAGCTGAATGCCACTTTGGTGAACAAAAGTACCCATTTCTATCCATAAGAGCAAAATCTGTACATTATTCCAAACTTTTGGCTGCCAGTGTAAGTCTTTTTAATACAGTTTTACTTGTATTAGCTTTAATTGATTGTCTGTATTAAACTGCCAATTTAAAAGAGATAATTGCTTTACTGGTCTGAAACGTTTCACTTGGGGGGGGGGCTGAATGGATTAGTTATATTGATGCTGAATTGGTCTGTCTCAAAGCTAGAGAGATGTGTGAGCTTTAAATCAAGTGTACCAGGATTTACAAAGTTGTCTATACAAATCTGATAAAATACAGAAATGGTGAGAGCAGATCAACTGATTTTTATTTTATAATTTTTTTTATAACTGGGCCAATGGCTTTGTGTTTTGCGTATTAAAACTTTTTTGGGACATTCTCACATTTGACTTCCGTGCTGGGTGTAATATATAACAGTATAAGTGTGTCTTATTTCTATGTATGATTCATATTTGTTGTAGTCCCTATTAAGGTTTGTTTTGTGACCTGATCCCAGACCTATCGGCATGGCAACTCAAACAAGCTTCCAAATTTTAAAATGAAGAGGCTTAATTTTCAAAGAAGCTAATTTGCCATTTCACCATGATATTTCAAGTGAAAATAAATTCTGAAATGGACCAAACATCACCTGCACACTCTCACAGCAGCCACATAACTTACTGTTGGGTAGTGAGGAGAGAAATCATTCTCTTTTTTCCTCCCTCAAAAGGAGAGTAAACTGCCACGCTTCCATAATAATGAGATCAATTACAGTTCTCCATCGTGTTTTGTGCCTCCATTCCCAAACTATTTCTTTGACAGTGCTCTTTGAAGTTTATGCCGCTCAGTTTCCATAGCCATTCTGTTATTTGTCCTTGAATTTATGGAGGTGTGTACCTGATAAAAACATTCCCAGAGGAAGGAACAGAAAAAAAAAATCTGCAGTCCTTTCAATGTGCTTGAGTCACACATTTTAGAGGCAACCCAAAATAATAATAATAAAAAAACTTTTAGCTCTTCCTATAATGTGGAAACTCAGAATGACAATGCATTAAAATTAGATAAAAACCCCAGGGTTGCTCTTTAAATATAAGTCAGTTACCATGTATTGCAGCAACCTTGCTCTAATGCCCCTGTTCCAAAGTGAAAGATCACATCAAATCTGACTCTTCAAAGTGTAAAAATTTCAATCTCTCCCAACCCTTTTCTTGTCTTTCTACTTTTTATTAGTTTTAACCTTTGTTACCCTTATGCAGAACATTCTTATAAACCTTTGAGTCTGCTAGTGCCTCGCTTTTGTGATATTTGCAAGCATTTTCTTCACTGCTGTTCCCTCTCACTAAAATGTCATCAACTTCCTGATGCCCCCACGATATTGCCATCAGTCAGCAATATGTCAACTTCATTCATCACTCTGGTGTCATCAACAGTGTTGGGAAGGTTACTTTTAAAATGTATTCTACTACAGTTCTTCAGTGTGCTTTATGAAATTTTAACCACTGCCCAACATGGCTAATGCTGGAAGTGTTGTTGAACATTTGGACATTTGTAAGCATGTGAATCCACAGAGAGGCACCAAAAGAGAGTTGCAAAATGAGTTTGTTGAAGCTGTAAATGATGTAATACAGTCAACAACAATGCATATATTATTTACCATTCACACTAACCTATACATGGATGCTTCAGAGTTTTTAAAATCTTCAAGACCTGAACAAATAAAATTAAGCTCTGGCCAAAGGAGACGTGTGTCTGCCGACAGGGAGACCATACCGCGGAAAATACATCACAGGGGGTTACCGGAATAATTGGCACTTGTTGAGCACCTATCCCAGTACAGGACATATTAATACCCATAGTGGGTCTGGCTGCGAACTCCTCCGCCAAATTCGGGAGCCACAGGGCTAGGGAGGAAGGACATCCAGGGTCCATGAAATCTTGAACTCAACTGGGGATAAAGTGCACATTTTCGCCTCAGGGGAGGGGAAAGGCGCAATACGCAAGTGATACACCTGGCCAGTTGTTCCATATTACCAAACTCTAGCTGTTCGTACCTGAAAGAACATGGGATGAAAACTGGCTCAACCCGGAGATTGTAAAATCTTGCGAAGTTATTGGGTGTTGCCCAGCCCACTGATCTGAAGATGTCTGCTAGAGAGGTGCCATTGGCCAGTGCCCAAGAGGATGCCACACTCAATGTAGAGTGTGCTTGAACCTGCAAGGGGGTGGGCACAGCCTTGTTCTGGTAGGCCAATGCGATTACAGCCACAATCCAGTGGGCAAGCCTCAAGAAGACAAAGAGCTTTTCAGAGCGCCTAAAGGTCTGCGTGCGATCCAAATAGTTGAGCAAAGTATGCACCAGACACAGCAATGATAAGGCTGGGTCTACCTCCTCCCGGGGCAGTGCTTGCAGGCTCACCACCTGATCCCTTAAAAGGGTCATGGGAACCTTGGGCACAAAGCCTGTTCGGGGTCTCAGGATCATGTGAGAGTCTTCAAGACCGAACTCCCGGCACATTACGCTGACAGAGAATGCTTACAGTTCGCCGACACTCTTGATGGAAGTGAGTGCAGTCAGGAGGGCATTCTTTAAAGAGACGGCCTTTAACTCGACTGACTCTAGGGGCTCGAACGGGGCTCTCCGAAGGCCCAGCAAGATCATGGAGATGTTCCATGAGGGAAAGAGGCGCGGCCTAGGAGGGTTCAGGAACCTGATTATCAGGCCGTGCTTACAAGATGCTTACCTTCAACTGCATCGTGGTGCGCTGCTATAGCAGCTACGTACACCTTCAGGGTGGAGGGGGACAGCCACCCCTCCAGCTTCTCCTGCAGGAAGGAACGCACTGACCTGACTGCGCATCTCTGGGGGTCTTTGCTATGGGAAGAACACCACTTAGCGAACACATGCTACTTCAGGGAATACAGCTGCCTTATAGAAGGAGCCATATATAGTGTTTACCTCTGTGGACAGTAGACCACTTAAGTCTTCCGCATCCTATCCAGGGACCAGAATTGGAGTCTGTGTAACGCCCGGTTCAGAACTCGCAGGTCCAAGATTAGCTGCAACCCATTGCCTTTCTTTGGCACGATCAAGTAAGGGCTGTAGAACCCTCTCCTCATCTCAGCCCTGCACTGAAGTGAAGCACATGCCACTGAACTATGTGGGCACCTGGCAAACTTAATCAAGTAGCCGAGTTGGATGTAGGCAACACCATATTGAGGAGTGTTGATTCAACCCATAATGGCCGCACTGAGGGGGACCTCAAAGCACTTACCTTGCTCTGCGTACCCTGCACAGGGCTGGTTAGCGACTGAAGAGGAGGGCCTTTTGGGCCACTTTCGTGGAGACCTGGGTGCGATTGCTCTGTGTCTGGCGGCCGTGACAATGCCGGCTATGAACAGCAATTATGTGACCCAAGGAAACTGCTCTTTTTTTGACAATTTGGGCCCATTCAGGGGTGGCTGGAGTACCTTTACCCCGGAAGAAGAAAAGCCACGACCGCAACATTGCCATGGTGATATTCTCGCAATGAGAACGTGAACCATCCACAAACGCTTCCTTAGTGTGATCGCTGCCCAGACACGAGGCAGCGCCCGTGGCTGTCAGAGGCGGAGAGATAAAGACTGCATCCAGGAATCACAATAAGACTGAAAGGAATCTTTATAAAGATGCATCTTTAACCCTCTGGGGTCTGAGGGTGTTTGGGCCCTGGAGAAGATTTGACATGCCTTAACATTTGTGCATTTTTCAGTTGCTTAAAAACATAGTAATGGCTAATGCATGATAACACTGTATTCAGCACAAACTGGGCTACAATAGTATGTGAGCAACATGTATGAACATGTTTGCATTTTTGAAAAAAATAAACATTTAAGTCATTGAAATAAGGCCATATAACACATACTAAACATTTGTCCACAAGACGTTTGGGAACTGGATCTTGTAGCCTAGAGTTTTTGCTACAAAATGATGTGAAAACCATCCTGATCACTCATTCATACAAAACTATTTATTAATTTAACTTCTGTAAGACACTTTTAGTGTTAGAAAGGCCATATGCAAGGAGGCGTGAATTAACATGAGTATTGATGTAATTCACACCTGAGGAGATAAAGACACCTCCCCTGGGACTTTCAATGAGGAATGTGACAGAAAGAGAATAAATGCGAGGAGACTTGATCAAAATCAAGTTAAGTTAAGAGAAGTCATCTGACTATACTTTACCTAAAGACTTAAATAAAACATTTTAGACCTACTAAAAGTTTTAGAAGAAGTCTCTTCTGCTCACCAAGACTGCATTTATTTGATCCAAAATACAGTAAAAACAGTAATATTGTGAAAAAGTTTTCATTTTAAAAGAACAGTTTTCTATTTGAATATATTTAAAAAAAGCAATTTGTGATCAAAGCTGAATTTTCAGCATCATTACTGCAGTCTTCAGTGTCACATGATCCTTCAGAAATCATTCAAATATGCTGATTTTCTAAACTAAATGACTTACTCGTCTGAAATTGTATCCTCAGCTGGATCAAGTCTCTTTTCAAAAGGTATACGAGTCCCGCTCTTCTGAGGAAAATGTTAACTCTGCTTCACTATCCAGGAATTTCCTCACCTGTGTATCGTGCATCTTACAAACATGCAGAAAAGTAAATGAACTTGATGTTTTTAAGGCACGGTAGGGGTTGTTTACCATTTGCATTGATCGCCTCAGCACATTTCCGTATGAATAGCGCCCTCTGCGCGTGGATGTGATCACATTAGGGATAATTAGCTGAGCAAGGAAAAAACTGTACATCGCTTTGTTTCATACAGATTACATTGCAGGAGAATATTTGTTTTAAATTTGAATTGTTTTATTTAAAATTAGACATTTTAAGCTTTCTTTAGACATATGTTTCATGTTTGTGTGATAAGTATTCGCAGAGTTTCAGTTCATTTTTGTGACGTGTTTCAGAAATATGCTCGCGAACACAGCTGAAGACAGCTGAAAGCGCACCATTTATATTTTCTTTATTTTACAAAAGCACAAGGTATTGTTGAAATTGTGAGTGTATACAAACAAAAGTAAACCCTTTATTGTCTCTAATGTTGTCTTACAATTAACTGTATGCCCTAATTGTATTTTAAGTTGTTTCCGAAGTAATGACGAAAAAAATCCAGCAGGATGCGCCGGCACGTCCGTTGACCCCAGAGGGTTAAAAAGATGTTCACGTCAATGTGTTTGCTCTTAAAAAGGAAATATACTCTTTTAGCAGAAATATACTCTCTTAGTAGCACAGTTTAAGCACCCAGGGGCCTAATCTGCACTAGGCATGCAGAATGAGAGTGGGCATTCCTTCTCCTTTTATACCCATATGTCTGGGGGATTGGAATGCAAATATCACTCGCCAATTCCCATTGGCCTTTTCTCAAAGATTGAGGTGTTTCGGGGCTCTCGAGAGCGACCCCGAGTGTCACTACATCAACACAACTTCGAGTGAGTGACAGAAGGGTAAAATTCACAAGCCCCTGCATGCTTGTAGAAAATACAACAGTGCCGTGTTTTCACTCTGAAGGATGCAGCGCATGCATTTATTTCATTAAATCGAGTTCTTTTGAAGTTTGATCATCACATTAGGTCACGCCCCCAAGCACGCCCCCAAATTTAAGACCTCTTTAAATAAAAATTCAGACTTTTGTTGAATCATTTATGATATTTAAGACTTTTTAATTTTGGAAAACTGAGTTTAAGATATTTTAAGACTTTTTAAGGATCCGCAGGAACACTGCTATAATACATCCAAAATGTATTAATCCTAACCGTCAATGGAGTAAAAATGTAATCTTAAAGAGAAAATTGAATGTTGCAGACAGTTTTCTTCATTGATTACATTTACATTCCATCGGACCAGAACCTGTGTCTCGTAGACTGCTTATGCAACTCGCTATAAGTAGCACCACTGAAAAAAGGTAAACACATTTTAATTGATGCAAATATGTCTAATGATGAATGGTGATTGTCAGTAACTCATCAGAAAGGGGTTGATTTCAGGGCACCAGAACATTTAGATGTTGAGTTCCCTTGTGAGGAATGTGCAAGCTTCATTTTGTGGGTGTTGAAAGAGTTGGTTCAATATAAAAATCAAGTGGGAATACAGCACCCACCAAATATCCTCATTGGTCAACTTTTGTTCATTGTGACAGTGTGTCATTTTAGCAAACCCTTTTGTTTTTCATCTATGTATGTCCTTCCAACGCATCATCCCCATTGAAATCAATTAAATTGTAGCATTATCTGACACAGTGTAAACTCTAGTGTGTTGGCACCCTCTGAAAAATACAACTGCTAGATCTTAGTAATTTTGACCTTGTTAATATTCTTGAAGTGCTGGGACGAGAGACTTTTATTTTCTCAGATATTACATTACGTTCTTGAGTCTCGTTTTGAAGCAAATAAATAGTCCTTTATTCTGGCTT
The DNA here is from genome assembly GCF_025860055.1 of Xyrauchen texanus. Lineage (NCBI taxonomy): Eukaryota > Metazoa > Chordata > Actinopteri > Cypriniformes > Catostomidae > Xyrauchen > Xyrauchen texanus. The sequence continues at coordinate 22,596,149 of NC_068281.1, forward strand.
GGGGTTGCAGAACTGTCAAAGTATTGAGTCACAGTTGACTGACGTTATTTTTTCATCCTCTTTGTCTGCTCTTCTCCTGTCAGCCTCCCAACTGTGGTAGACATTCAAAATGCACCTGTGTCTGGATATAGACAAACAGCAGGATGCCTGTGCCACCATATCAAAGCGTTTGAGATGAGATGCGTTTACGCCTAGCTTAAGCTCAGTACTCTGTTTCGGACCTCCTGAGGTGCCAGCATGATTCATTACAATCTCCATTAAAACACTATTTATACAAACACACTGTTCTCCCACCCTTTGCTGTTTAAGAGTGAGAAAAAATATTTTCTAAGCTTCATTTTAAGAACATGACTAACAGAGAGGGTAATAGACTGTGATTTTACAAATCAAGCCTTTTAAAATCTCTTGCTTTTGTTGTAATCAGTAAATGGAAGGTTGTAAAATCTTTTGTGTCCTCTCCTTGCCTGGTCATGTTAGAAGTGATAATATAATGCTAATATAATGCATAGCCATAGCAAATCAATTTGACATTGTGGCCGAAATAGTAATAGTAAAGGGAAACAAGGTCAAACGATGTTGCAAATATACAGTTGAAGTCAGAAGTAAATACATTTTTTAAATACGTTGAAACTCAGTTTTTCACAATTCCTGACATTTAATCGTAAAAAAACATTTCTTGTATTTGTTCAGTTAAGATGACTACTTTATTTTAAGAATGTGAAATTTCAGAATAAAAGTAGGGAGAATTACCAGTCCCCTCTGCAGCAAAGCACCCCCTCAACATGAAGCTGCCACCCCCTTGCTTCACGGTTGGGATGGTTTTCTTCGGCTTGCAACCCTAACCCTTTTTCCTCCAAACATAATGATGGTCATTATGGCAAAACAGTTCAATTTTTATTTCATCAGACCAGAGGACATTTATTCAAAAAGTAAGATATTTGTCCCATGTGCACTTGTAAACTGTAGTCTTTATTAAATGGAACTCAGAAAATATCCCTATTACCTGACAGATATAACAGCTTTTATATGCCTGCAGGCCACAGTGAGATTTTGTTTAGTCAATCAGAAGATTTTGAGGCACTTTCTGTTTGTCAATCATTCTGCATATTCACAGGGAATCCGATATATGGATATCAGGAAGCTGAGAGTGTGATAGTAAAGGCAGTGAAGGATTATCCATGAACAAAGCCATCAAATGAACACAACACCACATTCTACAGATCAGAGAGATCCCCCACTGAGCCATTAGAGAGTCATAAAAAAGAAACTATGGCGACTAAATTGCTGAAGGAGACAGTCCCTCCCATGACTGCTTAATCAGAAACTAGGGTTTGTAATGACAGTGCTGATCAATAAAGAAGATCCTTTTTGTTCCACAAACTTAAACCCTCAGCATGACCTTCTGAACTTCCACACAGAGCTAAAGCAGGTTTTCTATGAAAGGTTTCCTTGTTAAAGCCCCTCGTGTTTGCACAATCATAATATGAAGACATCTCATCTTAATCAATGAACATTACACACAAAGTCACTGTACTTCACTGAATTAACCCTCTAAAATGTACAGAATGCATTTGGACCCAAAATATACACCATACCTAGCCTTGCTAGATAATTCTGAAAATGACTCTATGACCTGTGATCACTTGTATAACTGACAAATTAATTATTATAGCCAATGTATCTTTTAAAATATGTGTAGTGATTTGTAATCACTTATAACTGACAAATCGATGATTCTAATCTTTAATCTTGTATGATTCATCTCATTCTACTAAGAATGGTAACTATTCAACTTGATAATATACACTGACAATCAGGTTTCTCATAACATGTATTGTATTATCCATGTTGTAATACCAATTAATTAACCAGTATGATTTGTACCAGGGATTTTTATGCTTTGGTACTTACACGTTTAATATTTATGAAAGCATGTCACATTTATTATGTTAGTAGAGAATGTTGATGACAACGTTCATGTCTCTTGCACTGGTTTCAAGGCTAAGGACACCTTTGGGTGTGGCCAATTTCAGTTCAAAACTTTCCAACCAAGAAATAATTCTCTCTCTTCTGCTTCTTCTTCTGCGCTTGGTCCTGTCTCTTGGTCTCCACTCTTCGGCTCTTTTGCATCTTCCAGTGCCATGTAGAGTCTAAGGAAAACTCGGTACAAAGTCCCGAGGAAGCCTCTCACTCTCTGCTCAACGGATCATAACAGAGTCCAAGACATCGACGGAACAAACTTTCTACAAACACCAAAGAACCAAGCAACACAAGGAAACACAATGTCACGCAAGTACATCTCCAGACTTTAGCTCAAAGTGCTGGTGTATTAGTTGAATACTTTGGGTAATATGATTGCAAATCGATTTAGATTCAAAGAAGGATAAATGGTTCTTAAGGCATTGTCAACAGATTCCGGAAATTTAATTTGACCTGTATTGATTGTTTATTTCACATTCTTTCACTTTACTCACAAACCCGTTTCATGTTGTATGTGTTAGATTAGTTTTATGTTTAGTAAATAGCAATAAAGTTTGTCTGTATTCAAAGATAATTTGACAGTGGAATATTTTGATAAATAATCTCATCCCTGTTATTAAACAATTTCACTTCGAAGAAATACCTAAATATGCGTTATTATGTTCAATAAGCCATGAGAATAATATTACTCCAATACATGAATTAATCATATTCCCATATTAAAGCTAATTACTTACAATAAAAATTGTTTTATTTGTAAGGAACAAATTATGATTTTAATGGTGGAGAATTTTATTCAGACAAATAATCAAATTATTTGTCATTTATCTTACATATAATAGTTGCCGAACACGACTAATTCCATAATACATTTCCTTATATAATGATGTAGACTAATGACAGTTTAAATTCATTCCTAGCTCAAAAATACTGTTCCTACATATAATGGTGGGGCAATTGTGGCACTTTAATCTGTACCTTGTACATCTGATCAAATTACTTTGTTGTTTAAACATCCGCAGTGAACCTGCTGCTTAAATATAGACTAATCTTGATCTGAAGGAGTTGAAAGTATAAGCGCCACTCTGTAAAACAGTTACGCAAGTTTTCTGTAAAGTGCTGAAGAATTGCTCTTTAAAAGAACTAGAGTGATAAATACCATGCTGCAAATGGCTAAACGTATTTCTGTATTTGTGCATTAAGATTCGCCTTGAATGCATTGAGATCAGAAGTGCCACACAGAGATTTGTGCATTGTGGAACACACTGTCATTCATATGAATCAATGAAACTGTGTTTTCATTAGTGCTAGAGAAAGACCATTAATCACTGGTGTTGTTTGCTATGATGACGAAATTTCACAGGAAGTCCTTAAGAGACTCTTCCGGGGCATCTAACTGCACACACGTAACCAACAGATCCATATTGTCAACACAGCTAAGCTAATAACACAGCACAGCTAAGCTGACTTGTCCCGTAGTATTCACTGCTAGATTTGTTTTGACCTGTCTCGTAGTATTCTCTGCTAGATTTGTTTAGACTTGTCCCGTAGTATTCACTGCTAGATTTGTTTTGACCTGTCTCGTAGTATTCGCTGCTAGATTTGTTCTGACCTGTCTCGTAGTATTCACTGTTAGATTTAGGGTTGGTTATCCAGTGTGTGTAAAACTATCATCGTTTTAATGTCTGCAAACAGTGCTTCACTTGTTTTAGAATATTATTTATTGCTAAAGTGCAGCATCATTTATTTGCGGTGTACGGAACCCTCAGTTCGGTTTCGGGTGACCACGTGACTAGCTTTGTTGTGCTAAGTAGCATTAAGGTGTGGCCACTTTTCCACTGAACGGCTCGTTAAAGTGTGTATTTATTGGACTTAATGCTGACGAGGAAGTGGTAGCCCTCGTGTAAACCCCTTCTCGTGTGAAGACCTACTTGGGTAAAGACCAGCGAGCCTACCTGTGCGAGTCCACAGAGCAAGAACAAGGCACTACTCACCAAAGCACTTAAGGATTTTTCTATTCTAACTCTTTTATTATTTTACTTATACATTCATACTAACATGTCTAGTTCACTAATAACACATGCCTTCAAGCACATCCCTGTTATCTGTTGTAGCCCGTTCACAAGATACAGATGCAAGACAAAACGCAACCCACACAACCTACGGCCACTTTGCACTTCAACACCTGCTCCACTCTCGTTCTCAGTGGGACTCTGGAAATGCCAGTCTGCTGTGAACAAAGCTGCCTTCATTCCAGCTTTCGCCACACAGTCCACCCTCAGCATCCTGGCACTGACAGAGACATGGATACGTCCTGAGGATACAGCAACACCTGCTCTCTCCAACAACTTATCCTTCTCCCACACCCCTCAACATACTGGTAGGTATAATAAATTGACTTTTTCATTACAGGCTTCACTATGTAACAATACATCTTTTGAATTCCATGCAATTACTACAATGCAACCCACAAAATTACATGTTGTTGTCATCTATCGTCCTCCAGGTCAGCTGACAAGCTTTCTTGAGGAGTTGGATGTCCTGCTGTCCTCCTTGCCAGAGGATGGCAGGCCACTTGTGGTTCTTGGCGATTTCAACATACACCAAGACAAGCCCCAGGCCATTGAACTGAATACTCTTCTGGCCTCATTTGACTTAGAAAGACTACACACCACAGCAAATCACAGATCGGGCAATCAGCTGGACCTAATTTTTACACGTAACTGTACCACCTCAAATATTCTTGTTACACCATTACATGTCTCTGATCACTACTTTGTTCAATTCAACATGATTCTCCCATCCATAGTAAAACCGACTCCACCTTTGGTTTCCTTTCGCAGTAAACTCCGTTCCCTCTCGCCCTCTCGCCTTTCCACTGATGTCTCTGCCTCTCTTCCCACAATAAATGTATTTTCCATGCTTGATGTAAAAATCAAAAGATCCAGCCGATCTAGGTAAATATCAGCTTCTGCTTGATAACATTAAAGCTGCAAAAGCTTCATATTACCAGACCAAGATCAACAGCACCACAGACCCTCATAGCTTGTTTAGAACATTCAACACACTTCTCTGCCACCACTGACAGCAGATATCTTACAGCCATCAGCAATACATTCACTGCAGCACACCCTGTCAAACACCCACCTCCTGTATGCAACTCTTCTTTCTCTATGTTCTCTCCTTTAACTGACACTGAGGTCTCTAAACTCCTCCTCTCCAACCACCCCACAACCTGTTCCCTTGACCCTATTCCATCACACCTTCTCCAGGCCATCTCTCCGTCCATCCTACCTGCACTTACACACATAATTAACACATCTCTTCTTGCAGGCACTTTTCCCCACTACATTTAAGCAGGCTCAAGTAACCCCACTACTGAAAAAACCTGCACTTAACCCCACACAGAGTCTCTCTCATCCCATTCATGGCAAAAACGCTTGAAAGGGCATTTTTCAATCAGATTTCTGCCTATCTCTCACAGAACAAGCTGCTGGATGACAATCAGTCAGGCTTCAAAAGTGGACACTCCACTGAGACTGCCCTGCTGTCTGTCACGGAGTCGCTGAGACAGGCGAAAGCCGAATCCAGATCATCCGTTCTGATTCTGCTGGACCTTTCTGCTGCCTTTGACACAGTCAACCATCAGATCCTACTCTCCACCCTCTCTAAATTGGGGATCAGAGGAACTGTGCTTGGCTGGTTCAACTCCTATCTCTCAGAAAGGTCCTTTGAGGTAGCCTGGGCAGGGGATGTATCCAAGTCACATCAGTTACTTACTGGGGTACCTCAGGGATCAGTGCTTGGGCCACTTCTCTTCTCTATATACACAACATTACTGGGACCCATCATCCAGTCACATGGTTTCTCTTACCACTGCTACGCTGATGACACGCAACTCTACTTGTCTTTCCAGCCCAACTAAACCACAGTGACCACTCGAATCGCTGCCTGTCTGGCAGACATCTCAGCCTGGATGAAGGAACACCACCTGCAACTCAACCCTGCCAAGTCTTTCCAGCCAACCCTGCTGTTGAACAGAACATCACCGTGCAGCTGCGTCTAACTACAGTTTCGCCTTCCAAAACGGTCAGAAATCAAGGGGTAACCATTGATGATGAGCTAAATTTCACAGACCACATCTCAAAGACTGCAAGATCATGTAGATTTACACTCTACAATATCAGTAAGATAAGACCTTTCCTCTCTGTACATGTCACACAACTGCTCGTGTCACTTGTCATAACTAGACTGGACTACTGTAATGCTCTCATTGCAGGCCTTCCTACATGTGCTATTAGACCTCTCCAAATGATCCAGAATGCAGAAGCACATCTGGTCTTTAATGAACCTACGAGAGCACATGTTACACCAATCTTTGTCTCTCTCCACTGGCTGCCGGTTCATGCACGTACTAAATTCAAGGCCCTGATGCTGGCATACAAAACAGTCACGGGGTCTGCTCCAGCATACCTAAAAACATTTATGCAGAGCTACGTTCCCACCAGAAGCCTGTGGTCGGCTAAGGAATGTCGCCTTGTTGTACCAAAACAAAGAGGCACCAAAACACTTTCCCAGACTTTCAGTTTCATCATACCACGTTGTGGAATGACCTTCCCAACTCAATTCGTGAAGCTGACTCACTCTCTATCTTCAGAAAACGGCTAAAAACACATCTTTTCCAAAAGCACTTAACTAGTCACTAAAAAAAAAACATATATTTACAATTCTTGTTGCACTTAAATCTGTTTTGTATACTATTCTGATGATAGTGAAACTTTGTAGTATGGCACTTTTTGTACCACTGTCTCCTTAAGATGATTCGCTTATGTTTTCCTCTTTTGTAAGTCGCTTTGGATAAAAGTGTCTGCCAAATGAATAAATGTAAATGTAAATGTAAGCTAATTGCATAGAACAGCACAGCTAAACTAACAAGTTAGCGGTTTTCACTGATAGCCTATACTAAACCCTAGCATTAAAAGCTAGCAGTTAGCATCCAGCAACAGTTAAATACAGATTGTGTTTAAACACTCTGTAAGGGGGTTAGGATGGGCAAGGAGGAGGCGAGAACCGGCTTGTCATTATAAATCATAATTTAATGAAAACTTAAACCAAAAGCACAAACATAAACACACACATGACGGACATGCCCATAATTCTCTCTCTCTCGAACCGCGCCTTTATCCCTCGCACACCCCATCAGGCCGATTGGGGACCAGGCGTGCAACATTCTAGCCCGGCCCTGCCCCGCCCCCCTCCACTCCACACACACCTTTCTCTCTCTCTCTCTCTCGCTCTCTCTCTCTTATGCATTTTATAAAAATGTTCGCCATATCCATTATCTCATAACACAAATTACTTTCTCTCAATAAGTAATTGAGTTGAAGTTAATTTAAGATGAGTTTGGAGAGCTGATTAAAATGTATCTTTTCTTCCTGTTTCATTTATTTTCACTTTTATCAATTTCTTACCATAGCTGAACTACTTGATAATAATAATATGTCTGAAAAGTGTGCATTTACAGAAGACTTACAGCTGCCTCTCATTCTTATTTATTATCTACCACCCATTAGTTTACAGCTTATTTTTAATTACTTATTGGCTGTTTTATTTTATTTCACTTGTGTGTTGGGCACTGAGCTGATACTGTTCTATGTGGAGGGCCCCCACTCTGGACATAAACTACTCAATCTCCTTGCCATCAGAATAAGACTTCCCCATTGTGGAATTTGAAATTGATAAAAACCCTCCAATGAAATTATATTACACAATCATGAGCAATGACCACCAAGCCTCAATCAGGATCCCTGTTATTGCTATTAAGCAGAACGAAAGAATATTTACTGGTGGATTTTGTCCATTAATTCTTTGTTTATTTTCCATTTAATTTTAAATTCTCTGTTTCCCTCTAACTTTTCTCTCCCTACTGTATACAGTCTAGAGACAAAGCCTATGGAACCACAGATAATTCTAGTCAAAATATGTTGATAAACACAAAGAATGTAGTTGCGTGAGGTTACGACTAGGCAGAACACAAACAATTTTATGATTTGACATTTCAAGATGATTCTTATTGATGACAAATATTTTAACTAGAATATCTGTGGTTCCATAGGCTTTGTCTCTAGACTGTCAAGCCCCTTATCTAAACTTAACCAATCAGTAGAGTGTGTAAATATGATAGGAAGCTGTTGTGTGTGACAGAAGCAAGTAATAGTCGCATGTTAGATGGAAACAATATACAGCGACGTCATTAAATACCTGCGACGTAGTGAAAGTCATAAGTATTCAAACGAGTGCAGTCGCTCGTTATCATATGAATTAGCCAAATTTAGCCAAAATTAGCCAAAGTCATACAAATCCTGATGATTTTGCAGTGAGAGTGTGTTGACTGGACACAAATATATATATTGTTACGAACTTTTAAAAGGTCTAGGGGTAGTGAATGTAACACTAATTATTTTACATTATTGCTGGTTGCAAGCAGAGAATCAGAGGCAGCCATGACAAACAGGTATCAGCATCAAATGTTATATTTATTATGACAGGCCAAACCAATTAGAATGAGGTGCTGGATGAGCTATTTACAGTGTAATTAAAAAAAGGAACAAAAAGACCCATGTGCCACCAAATCAAAGAACAAATCAAAACAAAAGAATTCCCTTAAATCTAATCCACAAACCCTCTTATCTACCTACGAAAAGAAAAATGTAGAAAAAAAAACAGAATTCTTCAGCGTATACGACGATCTAAATCACCTACTCTAACTAAAGAAAACACAAAAATACAAGGGGTGGTGCACACTCCTTACCTAATGTGTCTAACAATCAAATCACTATGTGTACCATGCATATCGCGCAACCTGTTCTCTTTTCCCCAAAATGTCTCGGGTAACAACCCCTGAAAAATGTGGAACGAGATGCAGCGCTGCTAAGCGCTATGGGGAACAATCCTAGTTGTGACCGAGCTGTGAATAATGTGTGTAACACGTCAATGAATATTGACCGGAATTTATAGCCTCGGCTGATGTAATCATGAGATGCACCTGAGGCCAGGCTATAAATGGATGCGTCACCAGGTTTCGTCGGATATAAATGGATGCGTCACCAGGTTTCGTCAGATACTTCTTTTTGAAGAGCAGTCTTGGGACGTCCCAGTGTGGCAAAGAAGCACAGCATCTCGTTCCGTTTTTTTCAGGGAACAAGGGTTACACATGTAACCCGAGACGTTCCCTTTACAAAAAGCTACACTATGATGCTGCGCTGCTAAGCGCTATGGGGAACACAATACCCATGCCGCCGCACTGGGGGCTGTCCGGACCTCTACGGTTGTGCAGTGTACTCACAAAAATGCAAGAGGTCTCAGACATGAGCTTGAGATGTTGACTCAAGGGCATAAGAGCCCGGAGTAGCATAAACATCTAAACCATTACATTTTGATGAATGTGTGCTGAGATGCCCAGTCTGCCGCATAACAAACTTGTTCAGGCATGGGCTGAGATGTCGACTCAAGGACATAAGAGTCCGGAGTAGCAAAGCATCTAACCCATAACGTTTGATGAATGTTTGCGAAGAGAACCCTATCGCAACATAAACTTGTCATAAAAACTGATGAATGTGAGCGGAGAGGACAACCTGCCGCATCACAAACTTGCTGCAGAGGGAGACCTCTAGCCAAGGTCTTAGAGGTGGAGAGCCCTCTGGTAGTGTGCCCTAAAACCTACTGGCGAAGCTTGACCGTGCGCCTCATAGGCCCGGGCAATAATGAGGATGCCTCTGAGAGGGCACCCCCACCCACCAAGCCGTGGCAAACTGCAGTGGCCACATAGAACTTAGCAGTGGTGAGGCAAGTGCACACTGACAGTTCTTTCTACAGAAAATCCAGAACAGAAGCAAACTGGCAGTTAGCTGGTTCGGTAATATGAACTTTAGTAGAAGGAAATGCATGCAGGCGCATTTGTGCTATGTATGCGTCACCACGATCAACTGGGCGACTCGGGGAGAAGTAGAGGAGACATTGTGCTATCAACAGAGGTGAAGAGGTCCTCTTCTGCCCTGAAAAATCTACCCATATCAGTTCCAAGTGGAGGGAGCCCTAGCACTTCAAATGGTCTCGATAACCTCAAGAGAAAACCATGTGAACCTCATTTGGTACCCTTAGAGGCCAGACATGAAAGGTTTCACAATTCGGGCCAACGATGAGAAGGTACTCCCTGTTCGGAATCGCCCATGGCGAGCCGTCGAGGAGAGGTATTAACTCCGAGAAACATATCCTGTTCGGCCAGCGCAGCGCCATTAATAGGAGGCAAGACCCTTGCTGGTGAACATTGCCAAGACTCCCGGGAGCAGAGAAACCGGGGAAAGAAATGCATACAGACCCATTCTGGGTCGTGTATGTGTCTTAACGTCCTGACCCAAGGGGGCTGGGTGATTTCAGGGAGAAGTAGAGGAGACATTGTGCTATTCATAGAGGTGAAGAGGTCCTCTTCTGCCCTAAGATCTCACACAAAGTTGTTCCAAGTGGAAAAAGCCCAGCATTTAAAAAGGTCTCGATAACCTCAGAAGAAAGCCCTGTGTTCCTCAGTTGGTACCCTTAGGGGCCAAACATGAAATATTCCACAATTTGGTGCAGGGATGAAATATTTCATGAGATAGAAGATCCTTCCTGTTCGGAATCGCCCAAGGCGAGCCGTCAAGGGAAGAAATTAGCTCTGAGAACCAAGCCCTGTTCGGCCAGCGCGGTGCTATCAGTAAGAGGCATAATCCCTTGCTGGCGAACTCTGGGCAACTACTACTTTATGGTGGAGTTTTCACTCCCCCATTGGTATTTTTTGTCTGGACAGTAAATCTGCTCCCACATATGGGCATCCAGGGATATAACTGACCTGAGTGACAGGATCTTGCCCTGGGCCCTAAGGAGAATCTTACACGTCAGAAATACAGCTGACAAGAACATGGGTCTCCTTGATGATTTATGTAAGAGGCTACCGCTGTATTGTCCACCCGCACCAAGACATGGCAGCCTCAGGAGGAGGTATTTCAGGGCCAGAAATACAGCTGTCAACCCTGCCCGTCAGGGAGGCATCTGTCGTTAGCAGCCTGCAACAACAAGATGCACCTAGAGTGGGACCCAAGGCAGAAAACCGGGGTCTGAACCACACAGGAAGGGAACGAAGCCTGAGGCGCATAACCCTTATTAGCCTAGGGGTTTTGGCCCTTGGAAGAAATCCTTTGGCTTTGGGCCACAACAAAACGGTCTCATGAGCAGAAGGTCCAGAGGGATCACCGAGGACGCGGTCACCCTGAGACCCGGAAATCATTGATACTGATAACAGTGCAACCTTGACCTAGCCTGACTTTGCTCAGGGTGATCTGAATGGACTCAATCCTAGCGGGAGACAGTTGTGCCCGCATTGTGATTGAACTCCATACGATGCCCCGATAGACAGTGTTCTGAGTGGGAGAGAGGATGCTTTTCTTGGCGTTGAGCCTCAACCCCAGAGAAACAGATGAGCTAAAACGTTGTCCCTGTGCTGAACTGACAGTTCCTGGAACTGCGCTAGGATCAGCCAGTCGTCTACATAATTCAGAATGCAGATGCCCCAGAGTCGCAAGGAGCCAGCGCTACATCATGCATTGTGAATGTGCGGGTAAAAAGGGCTAGGCCGAGTGAAAGAACCTGACACTGGAAGACTTCGCCCCCAGAAGCGAACCTCAGGAACTTTCCATGTTGTGGCAGGACTTCTAAATGAAGTATAGAAGTGCGTCATAAGATCGATGGTGACCAGCCAAACGAGTTGTAGGGCTTAAGACATGACTGTCTTGATAGACATCATCTAAGACTTGAACACCCACGGGTAGTAAATGGTAAGTATTTAGTGTAATAACCTAACTCTCTCTCTGGAAGGGGAACACATACCGAGGCCCCTTTAACCAGGATATAATTTTTTTTTTTTTACATAAAAAAGAAATCCGGTTTACGGTAGTGAGAACACGCCGTTGAAACACGGAAAAGCGGCGAGAGAATTAAATCCTGACGCCCTTATAAGACCCACAGAAAAGAATATATCTGGCAGAAGTTTCTACGCTGCAAGGATCTCTGAGATGGGTATTCGATTTTAACACTTCCTGTTGAGGGGTTGTCGAGTGTTTCGCGTCCTGAATAAAATGCAGGAACAGCGAATACACCCAATTTTGACGGAAGCCTCTGCAACCCGGAACACGAAGAGGTGGCGGGAATTGAGGGGCTTCGAGGGGGTACCAGGAGGGGTGAAGTAAAGCACGCACCCTGTCCCGAGGGGAGCTACCCCCTAATCTAGGCGCAAGACCATCAGGGTTTTCTCTTACTAGAAATTATAGTCCTGAGGTCTTGCTTCGGGGGCTGGCGAGACTGTCCCCAATCCCTGGGAGGAGGAGCACGCCTCGCCACGCTTTGCTTTTGAGCCTCCCTTCAGACAGGACCGAGGCGGGTCTGAGGCTTGCTCGTCAAGCGCAGAACCCACACTCAGGTCATCCAGGAGGTCAACCTGGTACGCCTGTAAAACAGCATAGTGTGCAGAGCAGCACCAGCCTGACCTGCTGCTTGATAAGCCCTTCCCACTAAAATGGAGGTTGTCCTACAAAGCTTTGAGGGGAGATAGGGCTTCTTAAGTGATGATGCCGAGCCCGTCGAGAGATAGCCCGCAAGCGTCTCTCCGACCGGCGGCATCATTGAATACCCCCGTGCCTCAGCACCCACGATAGTCGAATATAATGACGTCGAGGGTATGCGAACATGGGAAGAAATTTTTTGATGAGCGAGATCTTTTCATGGAGGTTATCAAAGAAGGGAAGGGACTCATGAGGCGTTCCCTTTCTTAGACTGGAAGATAAAATCTATCCCCTAATTTGGAGGGTTTGGGGGTCTCTTTTTCACGTGGCCAGTCCAACTGGTGTATGGCAACCGCACGAGTAACAACATCGCGCAATTCCTCCATAGATTTTTTATCGCGGATGGAAAGCTCGGAGGCGGGAAGAGAATCGCGATCCTCATGATCCGAAGAAGCGTCGGAACACGCTTCGAGATTATGTGAAGGACCAGCTGGGTTTGGGGAGAGAGCGAGAGAAAAAGGGTAAACCCGTCTCTTGCTCCTCAGCCAAATCCATGCAAGAGCCCCACGACGAAATTTTTTTCGTGAGTGCTGACTCCCAGAAGCAAGTGAGGCGAGCGCGAAGCACTTTGCCTGAAAGCAAATCGCAGTGCTCGCACCCGCCCTGCTGCAACGCGAGAGCAGTGTGCTCTTCCCCCAAACAAACAGAGCAAAAACTGATGCGTGTCCTCTTCAGCTATAAAGCATTGTTTGAGGCTTTCAGTCATTCTCTCTTTTTTTTCATTTCACAAAATGTTCACTGCACACTGCCTAACAAAGTCTAACTCCTAACAGAGGAAAGAAAGTTTTGACAGGGTTTGTGAAAACACAGCCACAGAATCGCTCTGAAAAAAGAGTTTCTGACGACACCTGGTGACGCATCCATTTATAGCCTGGCCTCAGTTGCATCTAATGATTACATCAGCCGAGGCTATAAATTACGGTCAATGTTCATTGACGAGTTACACACATTATTCACAGCTCGGTCACAACTAGGATTGTTCCCCATAGCGCTTAGCAGCGCAGAATCATAGTGAAGCTTTTGTAAAGGGAACAAAAGAACAGCAAGTTCCATTGAACAGCGGCAAAAGGCACATTTAACAAAGTAACAATGAGTAGGTTTCAAAGAAACCAATAATTACAACAAGGGTAAATATCTCAAACCAAAAAGAACACACAAATACACTGCATGTCTTCAAACAAGCACCGGATGGCTTTTTAAACAGGCAGGGCAGCAGCGGATTTGGTGAGGTCACAATGCCCTGATGATGATTGGCAGGTGACGTATCCAATAGGCAGAATGCTGAGAGCAAGATAGCAGAGAGAAGAGAAATAGAATGGGAGAAACAAAAACAAAAACACCAAAACACATGGAACGTATTAATATATATATTAATATATATATATATTAATTATTACTCCACAAGATGCAAAGTGATTGATGCCTTAAAGATATAGTTTGTCCAAATTGATAATTATTTCATCATTTACTCTCTATCTTTGTTTGTTTCACAGAAGAATAAAAAACAAGTAACTTGAAAGGCTTAAAGGTAAGTAAATGATGAGAGAAGTATCATTTTAGGGTGAACTATTCATTCGCCATGACTAAAACTACATATTACAAAGTATGTTACCCTGACTCATTAAAAGCTTTATATGAAGCAAGAGCTTAATACATTCTGTCTTTCATTATGCCTCCATTAAGGATGGAAGACCTCATTTGACGAAAGCTTTAATTTAATAATCTTCATCTAGATCTCATTAGCCATGCCTGTTTGACCTTAAAACTGCCCACTGGTCACTTATATGTCTATGAATAGAGCTTTAGCCCACTTAATTATAATATGAATTAGTATAAAAGGCACTTGAAAGGCACTGATGTAAGCGTACTGTGTCATATTGGTAAAAGATTTGCTGAATGCAAGTGTAAAGGAAGTGCAAGGGTTTGTGCGGCCTCAACTCTCTGCATCTACAGTAATATCTGTGAATAATGTGAGGACATTGACAGTATGCATCGCAAGAAAATATATTTATAAATATTATATGGGCACAGTCATAAAGTGTATGTGTGTGTGTGTGTGTGTGTGTGTGTGTCTGTTGACATAACAGATGCAGCCAAGTAGACATTACCAAGTAGACTTGTTAAAAAGCTGAAGAGAGCTATTTATCAGGAGGTAGGTAGTAATGCGTTATATTTACTCCATTACATTTACTTGAGTAACATTTTGGGGGAAAATTTAATTTTAGAGTAGGTTTAAAAGTGGGTACATTTACTCTCACTCAAGTAAATGTATAATTATTATTTTTTTATTTATTATTATGTGTGGTGTTCCTGTCATCACATTACTGGTTTTAATTTGAATTAAGGTGTAATTTATTGAGAGATTATTGAATGGGACCTTTACGAGAGAGGAAGACTGTCGCTCTCACAGACTGTCACTCAAACAATGCTGCAGCATCAAACTCTTCAAAGTGAAACACTTCACACAGTGAAAAAATTATAGATTCTTCATGCAATGCCTTATTTTAACACCAAGACAAGCAGATATTTCAATATTAAAGTCACAGCTCCAACTTCAGGCAGCACACGTTGGTACTAAGGTGAAGCCCCTTCACGAGTAGCCTAACTGAATTCAGTGAACATTTTACCGTCAGCTATGTGTTACAGGTATTGTGCTGAGAGAGACAGAATAGTTGCAATAAGCATGGCATTTTTTGGAGAATATATGATAAATAATTTAATATTAATTTTGCTGAATTCATCTGAACAATTATATAGCAGTGAACTGTTCTTCTGTCTCATGGCCTTGAGGAAGAACAGACAATAGTGCAAGTTGACCAATCAGAAGAAAGGGGCCACCCACAATTACATTTTTCACCTCTTTTGGTGTCTTTTTAGATGAGAAATCAAATGATCAAAATGAAATGAAAGTACAAAAAAAGCCGTTATTTGTTTTTTAATATTGGTTTTGTAAATGATTAATGAAATAGGTCGTTTTTAATTTTTCCAATTTTTGATTCTTAATTGAATATTAAAAGAACGAATGATACACAGATTATGGGGCCATATATATATATATATATATATATATATATATATATATATATATATATAAAGAATGATGATACATTTCATCACAATGAAAAATGGTAGAGTGAAAAATTATTAAATGAAAAATGGAAATGAAATATGGTAAAAATAAATATGAGGCTAATTTCCAAATCAAAGGTAAAACAGGGCATTTGCTTACCCATATACTTCAACACATACTTAATACATGCTTATACTGTATCATTCACAGCATTGTATGCATTTAACCTGTTAACCTGCACCCCCACTCAGGGGCTCACAGCTGAAAATGACATACCTGAATTAAAATAAATATAGCTCCTGAGAACAGTGTACCACAGGCACAATTAAGGTCTCTTTGGAAAGAAGACACTTGGCACTCTACTAACAACAAATCAGAGTTGATAATGCTCAAACAAATAAAAAGTTATAAAAGTTGAAGTGCCTCATAAATAATGTGAACTTCAAAAAATGTTTTATTATTTCATGTACAAATAAAAATACACCTGGAGGAATCCAATTACGTAAAGGATTGAAAGCCACAAGTCTCATCAGTTTATATTTCAAATTTGAGGAAGATATAATGAAAAATGGGGTTCCTGCAAGCTTTTTTCCAAGACTATGTCGGTTCCCCTTCTACCTCCCCCTGCCTGAGGCACATCCCCAGAAATGACATCCCCAAACTAAAATAATTGTAGTTACTGAACAATTTGCTCTACATGCACAATTTAGACATATTTAAAAAGAAGACACTTTGGAGTTTATTACCCAAATGTAAAAGTTGAAAAAACTTTGAAAAAATTTATAGAATTTAAAGTGTCTTGAAGATAATTTGTACTGCAAGTAACATTTCATTATTTTATGGAAAAATCAATGAAAACAAACCTGGATGAATCCAGTTAGGCAATTGATTGAAAGCCACAAGTCTCATCAGTTTATATTTCACATTTGAGGAAGATATTATGAAAAATGAGATTTCTGCAATATTTTTTCCAAGACTATGTCCAGGTACCAAGAAGCCTCCTTGGATACCTCAAAAAGCAACCTAATGATCAAATGTTATGAAGGGTACTGCAAGCTATTTTAGTCATATACACTATTCATACCGATAGTCAGCCCATTCAACATTCAATGGCTGGTGATGGCCAGTGATACAGACAGCATTCATATGGATGGTCAGACATAGAACCAACAAACAATCACACTGATGGCCAGCCATCAGACAAGCCATTTGTTTTATATTTGGTCTTTTCAGACCACAATGCATTTACCATATAAATCAAATGGGAAAACAAACACACACACACACACACACACACACACACACACACACACACACACACACACACACACACACACACACACACACACACACACACACACACACACACACACACACACACACACACACACACACTCTCTCTCTCTCTCTCACACACACACACACACACACGTATAATGTGTGCATGTTACATAGCAACTCACCGATGTAAAATTGAACCATCTTTTCCGTCCTCAAGTATATCACCGTCGTCGCTGTATTCACTCCTCAATTTCGTCATCGCTGCTTCGAGTGATCTCAAATAAAACATCTTCAGCAGAAAAAACTTCTTTTGACGATCCATTTGATGAGATAATCCGTCCAGTAAGTAAGACGCGAAAACAGATGTTGACTGGGGAACCGTCTTTTTACTATGGCTCGTTTGTTGTCAAATGACGGGGGTGTGGTCACAGCCTAATTCGCAGGTTAGAGTGGCTGATTCAAATAAATAAAAAAACATCTTGTTCGCGAGGAATTTAAACTTCCCGGATATTGTTGGAATCATGCACTGCTTGGCTACATTTTCTATCAGTCATATCATTTCAATTCTTTCATTGGCTTTCGTTGTAAAGACAAAACTATAGGATCAGCATATCATGACGTCAAAAAAACTGACCGCAGTGTTTGGATATTTCGACCTATATATTGCCTATCTTTGTATTTGTGTGTGTGTGTGCGGTCTTAATTTGTTCATTACACTCTAAGCAACACACCCATATAACGTTCGGCTACCGGGAGTCTGTTTTTATGCATAATTTTATTGCATAACCGACAAGTATGATACTTCACCCTGAAGAAACTCGATGTAAACAAAGGAATAACCATCAATGTTACAACGTTATTGTTTCTTTGGACTAAAAATGCTCTATGGGATGTTATTCAGTGGACCCTCACCTTTCCATCCAATCTGGAACTTTTAGCAGTGGATGCGTGTGTGGCTCGTTGTTACGACACTACTGGTAAGTACTCCGTTTTTGATTACGTTTGTTTGATCTGTATTGCTTACATAAATGCAAGAAATACATTCGTTATAAGCTTTTCATCGAAAAACAGAGCTCTATCATCGATGCTTGAGGCTTACACCTTTAAAATGATATATAGTTTGCCAAGATTAATGATGTTCTTTCACGTTAAATCTATTCATAAACATTAAACTGGGGGGGGGGGGACTCTTCGGTGCGACTGCGCACTGGTGCAGGTTAACAGGTTAAGTACTTGCTTAAATCACTCAAAGCATTGTATGCATTTAACACATGCTTAAATCACTCAAAGCATTTTATGCATTTTAACCAGGCTTTAAGGACATGTACAGTATAACAGTTTAAACAATAACATTCTCGTTACACACGTTCACTTAATTGGAAAACACTCTGGGCTATAAATCGTTAAATGAGATATGATTATTCTAAATGTACATACCCAGTCCTTGCATGTACACAAAACATGGTTAAACTCCATACATGCAATCCATATTCATCCTTAAAAAAATAATGCATAAAAACCATTCCATTTGTATATATAATGCTTGTGAACACATATTTAATGTAATTTATCATAAATTTGTGTGAAATGTATATTTACCCAAATAATTTTCAAATGATGAACAAAACCATGAGCTCTCTTGTGCAATACATGTTCTCATGTCTCTAACCAGCAAACATGCCCAACACGAGAGAGTGCCGGAAAACAGATGTTGCAAAACACAATTTCTTAAAGGGTTAAATTACATGAAATGTATCCACTTGGCTACAAATTAAACTATTTTTTTTTCTTATATATGCTATTTTAAATTAAATCTGAAATAGTGGCAATAAAACAAAATAATAAAAATAATGTTACGTGAAGATGAAGAAGCACAAAATGAGACAAAACTCTAAATTGATGACAGTAGACTATATCACATGTCCTCACACTATGCATGGCAAACTCATTGTATTAGTGTCTCTACAGAGGAAAGTCTCTGTGTGAGTTGCCATCAACAGTGTCACAGAGGAAGTGTAAGATCTATTAACTGGCTCACAGCTATGCCTGAAGGCAGCGCTTTCACATTCAGCCAACCCCACACCTAAGACAGTCTGACAAATGACTACTCCTCTAGACAGACTACACCACATCCCTCTCATGTGCAGTGATGGACACAAATACATGAAAACCCCATACCTATGACAGTCTGACAAATTTTAATACTCTCGACAGACTATACCACATCCCTCTCATGTGCAGAGATAGACACAAATACATGAACATGTATTTAAAAAAATATAATATACCTCAGTTTAAATATATCAAAACAAAATACCAAATACTTTGTGAAAAAAATAAAACACAGTATTTTGTATCTTGAAAATACACAAAATATATGTAAAATTGGCCATCCAATAAAGTTACTATTACTAAAGTCACCATTACGCTGAAATATATCTGGATTCTGAATGCAACGAACATTTTGGTGTACAACAGCCTAGAAACTTTTGTTTCATTTCACCTACCTCTTCAGTCAATTAGTAATTCTTTACACACTTGACTAGCTAGCTAGCAAATACCCGAGCCATTGCTAGCACTAACAACTGATTAGCTAGCAAGACTGGCTAGTTAGCACTATTGTCCAGTGCAGTGATAGTGCAAACGCTATTTTCCCCATGCCAGTGCTCTTTTATTCCTTCATTTTAAATGAAGGCAAATCTGAACAATGTACCATTTTAGCTTGCGAGCAACCTAGCTATCGATAGCTAGTGAACTCGCTAGACTAGCTCATTAGCTGGCTGCTGACTAGTTTTGATTTCCTCACTGTTGACACTCATTGCACTGGCTGGCGAGAAGTATCATAGCTACCTTAATATTTTAATGGAAATATAAGTTCCCAGCAATTATTATGTTTTTTTGCAACAAGGACAATTGACCATAACATACTCATCTTATCTTATGCTACGTTTCATTCAACTCAGAAAGTTGTGCAGAAAGTTTCAGCACATGTGCCCTTCAAGTGGAGTAGGAAATATTGTAATTACAAGTTACGAGCACATGAATAACAATATTAACGAGTGGTAAACTCTAAATTCTAGATGAGAGTTTCTGAGTTGGGACGTTGAAAGGGGTGTGTTGACATAAAATATGATGAAAAACAATGATTTGGCAAAATTATTTCAACTTCTGTAATTCATTTCAATAATATTCATTTGTTATTAGTGACAGTCAACTAATGACACCCTTCATGCTTTTTTATGCAAATTAATGAATAATTTGTTTTATACTATGTATTAATAAATCATATATTTAGTTTATAAGTGATATTTAGTTTATCAGTTGTGCTGATTGTAGAGACACAAGGGGTCTCTTCTGAGAGTATCGCGTACCTCTGAACTTGAGAAAAGGCCAATGTCATGTTGGTAGACAGAATTTGCATGCTCCGCCCCTAGACATACGGGTATAAAGGGGAGTGGGGGAGCGAATGTCAGACAGGTTTTCACTGAGGAGCCGAGAATAGGGTTACAGCGCATTACAGTGGTAGGGATAGTGACGTGGCAAGGGGAACACAATGTCTCGTTTCTTCCATTGGGGAACAGAGGTTACAACAGTAACCACGACGTTCCCCTTCTGTCACTCACTCAACGTTGTGTCGATTGCAGTGACACAAGGTGTCCCATTTCAAAACGCCATGCAGGCTGCTGCGTGCTAAAAGCAGCTGGGTCGGCTGCACGTAAACCTCCCCAACACCCCCATGAAAGGTGTCATATACTGCTCTTAGTTTCCCAGCACCCGTACGGGAACAGGTGACATGACAGACGGCCAGCCGCTGCCTTTTCTCTCTCTATGTCTCTCATCATAGAGTTAACGCTATAGATGCGTCGGGGAAGGCGTCCTTTCCCGTTCCTATTCTTTCTTGGGGAAAAGTCCCTGCGGAGGCCACGACCTGCCCAGAATGGGTGGAGGTAACTTGTGGCCAACACACACGGGGGTTGTCAAGCCACCGATGGACATGGTGTGGTGGTAGATCCTGCCTGACAAGGGAGGACTTGCTACAGACACGGCGACTGGGGGGCAGCAGAAACTACCCAAGGGAGACGCGGGTCCTGCCAGTAGGGGGACCGTACCGTGGAAAATACGTTACAGGGAATTGCCTGAATTGGGAACTATGCCTGTGGAGCCCAAGCCCAACACGGAGTACTCGACTCATGGTGGGTCTGGTGGCAAATTCCTCCACTGAATCCTGACAAAACACGGCACGTGACTAAACCCTGAAGTTGTAGAACCTAGCAAATGTGTTGGGTCTTGCCCAGCCTGACACTCTGCAGATGTCTGCTAAGGAGGTGCCGTGGGCCGAGGATGCCGCACTTCATGTAGAGTGTGCTTGAATCCGCAAGGGGGGCACGGCCTGGGTGTGATATGCTAGGGAAACAGCGTTAATAACCCAATGAGCTAACCTCTGTTTGGAGACGCCATTCCCTTTCTGCTGTCTGCCAAAGCAGACAAATATACAGTATCCATGCAGATTCGGACACAGCAACGAAGGGGGTCTGCCTCCTCCCGGGGCAGTGCTTGCAGGTTCACGACCTGGTCCCTGAAGGGGGTCGTAGGAACCTTGGGCAAGTAGCCCGGTCGCAGTCTTAGGAAGATGTGATCATCTGCCGGCCCGAACTCCAGACAAGTGTCACTGACAGCGAACGCTTGCAGGTCCCCAACCCTCCGGGATGGAAACAAGCGTGATCAGGAGGGCCGTCTTAAAGAGAGGGCTTTGAGCTTGACTGAATTAAGCAGCTCGAATGGGGATCTCTGAAGGATTGAGAGGACCACTAAGAGATCCCAGAAGGGGAACAGGCTTGGCCGGGAAGGGTTCAACCTGCGGGCGCCTCTTAAGGAACCTGATAATCAAGTTCTGCTTACCAAGGGACTTGCCGTCTACTGAGTCGTGGATAGCAGCAACATACACCTTCAAGGTGGAGGGAGACAGCCTCCCCTCCAGCCTCTCCTGCAGGAATGAAAGCACTGACCAAACTGCGCATTTCTGTGTGTCTTCAGATCTGGAAGAACATCAATTTGCGAACAGACGCCACTTGAGGGTGTAAAGCTGCCTGTTAGAGGGACCTCTGGCTTGGTTGATCGTGTCTACAACTGCAGGTGGTAGACCGCTTAAGTTTTCAGTGCCCCGTCAAGGGGCCAGACATGGAGATTCCAGAGGTCTGGGCACGAATTTGACAGGGAGGTGCTGTTGCGAGGAGCGTAAGATCCAAGAACCAGGTCCGGATGGGCCAATAAGGAGCCACCAAGGTGACCTGTTCCTTGTCCTCCATGACCTTGCACAGAACCAGTGAAAAAAGGCTCACTGGGGGAAATGCGTACTTGCGCAGCCCCAGGGCCAGCTGTGTGCCAGCACGTCTGTGCTGAGAGGGGCCTCCGTTAGGGAATACCAGAGCGGGCAGTGGGAGTTGTCTTGGGATGCAAAGATATCTATCTGTGGAGCCTCCACTCTCCATTGAGCGAGACCTGTCGCAACAGCGCATCCGCCGTCATGTTGTGGTCGCCAGGGATATGAGTGGCGAGCAGTGACTTGAGTCGCGGCTGACTGCAAAGGAGGAGATGGTGGGCGAGTTGTGACATGTGATGGGAGCGTACTCCACCTTGGCAATTTATGTATGCTACCGTGGCAGTGCTGTCTGAACAGATCAAGACATGCTTGCCCTGAATCAGCAGGATAAACCTCCTCAGGGCAAGAAGTACAGCCAACAATTCGAGGCAGTTGATGTGCTAATGCTGGCGGGGTCCCGTCCAGGAGCTAGCGGCTGTAAGTAGCACACGGAGCCCCAACCCAGTTGAGAGGTGTCTGTGGTGACCACAACACGTCTGGACACCTGCTGTAGGGGGACTCCTGTCAGCAGAAAACA
This sequence comes from Xyrauchen texanus, assembly GCF_025860055.1. Taxonomy (NCBI): domain Eukaryota; kingdom Metazoa; phylum Chordata; class Actinopteri; order Cypriniformes; family Catostomidae; genus Xyrauchen; species Xyrauchen texanus. Next base: position 22,619,026 of record NC_068281.1, read on the forward strand.
GAGGTCTGTCCAAGGGTTGAGAGTCTGAAGCCAGTGCTGGAGCGGTCTCATCTGCATCAACCTTGGAGTGAGGATTCCATATGCCCCAGGAGCTTCTGGAACTGTTTGAGAGGAAATGCTGCATAGTAACTCTCGAGAGTGAGCTAGGATGAACCAGTCGTTGAGGTAATTGAGTATGCTGATTCCCACTTCCCGTAGCGGGGCAAGGGCGGTCTCTGCGACCTTGGTGAAGCCGCGAGGGGACAGGAACAGGCCGAAGAGTAGGACCTTGTACTGGACCTTGTGTCGAGACAGAATAATATCAGTAATAAGGTCTACCGGCGTGAACAAATCTTGATGCCAAACGACGAACGTGCGGTGAAAGGAAAAGGGAGAACTGAGGATTCTGCTCCCAGCCCTCCACCGATGGGGGGAGTGGTCTTGCTACCAGCTTAGGAGCAAACATCTTGCTTCCTGGTTGCACCATCTCAGGAGCGTTTAGGGGCTTTACGGGCCCTTGAAGAGGTCCTAGAGATGGGGCGTACGCCGCCTGCGAGGTGCTCAACACTGGGGCTGAGAGCTGGGCCAAGGTTGAGGCAGAGCTGCCAGTGATTTTTTCACAGGGGGACACTCACGGTGAGCAGACGGGTGGCAGCCTGCTCTGCGAAGGTGCGACATGATGTGAGAGATGGCCTCCGTCTGTTTTCTCACCGCCGAAAACTGCTGGGTGAAGTCGTTGACGGTGTCGCCGTAGAGACCGAACTGGGAGAGGGGGGTGTTGAGAAAGCGGGCTTTGTCAACATTGCGCATCTCGACCAAGTTCAGCCACAGGTAGCATTCCTGGACCATGAGGGTTGCCATCGCCGGCCCGCCCGAGTGCTTGCGCTGTAACCTTCGTAGCCCAGAGAGCGAGGTTGGTGGCAGAGCGCAGTTCCTGCAGCATGACGGGATCGGGACTACCCAGGTGCAGTTATTTGAGTGCCCTGGCTTGGTGTACATGCAGGAGAGCCATGGCATGCAAGGCGGAGGCGGCCTGTCCAGTGGCGCTGTAGGCTTTCGCAGTCAGTGACGACGTTGACATACAGGCATTGGAGGGGAGTACCGGGGCGGTCCCGCCCTGTCCACCTGAGGGACCTCCGTGTACCCGTGGACCACCCGGCTGTCCAGGGTAGCAAGAGCAGACGAGCGAGAAGGTTGGTTCCGGGTAGTAAAAGGTGCCCTCCATGAACTTGTCAACTCATCATGCACTTACGGGAAGAAAGGTACCGGGGGGAGGGGAGGGGGGATGGCTGAGAGTGGCGCCAGGACCCGAGGTACCGATCATCAAGCATTGAGGGTTGGAGGGAGGACAGAGGGTTCCAGTCCTTGATCAGTTTGTCATGACCTGTCTTGAGCAGTCTGCGTCTTGACTGTGAAATGGCATGGAGCAGGCTGAGGTGTGAATGTGACATAGCATGGAGCAGGATTTGGCGTGGCTGTGATATGGCATGGAGCAGGCTGAGGTGTGTCTGTGACATGGCATGGAGCAGGCTGAGGCGTGGCTGTAACATGGCATGGAGCAGGCTGAGGCGTGGCTGTGACATGGCATGGAGCTGACTCTGGCTTGGCTGTGACATGGCATGGAGCTGACTCTGGAAATGACCTCCGTGGTCGGGCACATGGGTGGAGACTTGGAAACAACCTCCGTGGTCATGTACATGGGCAGAGACTTGAAAACAACCTCTGTGTTCGTGTACATGGGCAGTGACTTGGAAACGACATACGTGGTCGTTTACATGGCAGAGACTTGGAAACAAAAGCCTTTCTCATCCTCCTCCTCTGGAAGGCCGAAGTTGTGACCCTGGGATGGACGAAGCTTCCAGCTCGTTCGCCGTGGCAGGCGTGGGCGTTGACTCGTTGGCCATGGCAGGCGTGGGCATTAGTTGTTTGAACATGACGTGGGATGCTGACTCATCTACCATGATGTGGGACTCTGGCTCGTCAACAATGACGTGGGATGCTGGCTCATCTACCATGACGTGGGACACTGGCTCGTCAACCATGATCTGGGATGCTGGCTTGTCGACCATGACGTAGGATGCTGGCTCATCGACCATGACCTGGGAGGCTGACTCATTGACCTTGACATGAGACTCTGGCTCTGCATCCACCACCCCACAGTGAACGTAGAACCAGTGATCTGCAGGGCAAGGTCGGGTATCAATGAGGAGATTTGTTCACTCAATCCGAAACGGAAACGCTCTTTGAGGGACCCCTCAAAGACTGACCAGAGAGCAGAAGTCCCCCACATATTCCTCCAGGGATCGATTCCCCTCAAGTAGGCACATGAGTCAGACCACTGGGATCATGGTTGGAGGTCAGGTATTCTGTAACGATGTTGGCAACATGCAGATAATGATGATGACGTGAAGTGTAGAACCCAAGTACAGTTTATTAAGAATCGTGACATCCAGAAAGTCTTACTCTAAACATGAACAAAACATAAACATGAACTTAACTGAACTGAACTTGACATGACTTGGTTAAACTATGAAAACAAAACATAAATGTAAACATGACTTGACTAGATCATAGAACAAACAATGTTACATAAACATGACAATTTAGATATGTCTACAATTTTATATGAAGATATAAGGAAATTACAAGATATACAATAATCAAAGCTGTCAATTGTGTAAATCCAATTAATTACACATTGTGCATATTATGTGCATATTATTTAACAGAATGAATTGCAATCAATGAGATATAATCAACATTTGGTGAGAAAACACCTAAATGAAGTACATTCAACAGCATTAAATTAGTGTGGCAGACAAGTAAATGATTGTCCTGATGCTGCGATACCGCCTGCCTGATGGTAGCAGTATGAACAGACCATGACTCGGGTGGCTGGAGTCTCTGATGATCCTCCAAGCTTTTTTCACACACCGCATTGTATATATGTCCTGGAGGGAGGGAAGCTCACCTCCGATGATGTTTCTGGCAGTTCGCACCACCCTTTGCAGGGCTTTGCTGTTGTGGGCGGTGCTATTGCCGTACCAGGCGGTGATGCAGCCAGTCAGGATGCTCTCTACAATACTAGTGTAGAACGTGTGAGGATGTGTTGGTTCATTCCAAACTTCCTCAGCCGTCTCAGGAAGAAGAGGCTCTGGTGAGCCTTCTTCACAACGGCCTCAGTGTGGACAGACCATGTAAGTTCCTCAGTAATGTGGACACCAAGGAACTTGAAACTGCTGACTCTCTCTACCGGTGCTCCATTAATGGTGATAGGGCTGTGTTCTCCGTCTTTCTTGCTGAAGTCCACTACAAGCTCCTTGGTCTTACTGACGTTGATGGAGAGGTTGTGCTCCTGACACCAGCTTGTCAGAGTGTGCACCTCCTCTCTGTAGGCTCTTTCATCATTGTCAGTGATCAGACCTACCACCGTCGTATCGTCAGCAAACTTAATGATGGTATTGGAGCTATGTGTTGCCACACAGTCATGTGTGTATAGGGAATACAGGAGTGGGCTGAGAACACAGCCCTGCGGGGCTCCAGTGTTGAGGGTCAGTGATGAGGAGGTGTTGCTGCCCATTCTAACCACCTGACGTCTGCCTGACAGGAAATCCAGGATCCAGCTGCACAGCGAGCTGTTTAAGCCCAGAGCCCATAGTTTCTTGGAGGGCACTATGGTGTTGAATGCTGAGCTGTAGTCTACAAACAGCATTCTCACATATGTGTTCCTTTTTTCCAGATGGGAGAGAGCAGTGTGTATTGTAGATTCAATGGCATCATCAGTGGAGCGGTTGTTGCGGTAGGAAAACTGCAATGGGTCCAAAGAGGTGGGCAGAACAGAGCAGATGTAATCTCTGATTAACCTCTCGAAGCATTTGCTGATGATGGGGGTCAGAGCAACAGGACGCCAGTCATTTAAGCAAGTGATTATAGCTTGCTTCGGTACAGGCACAATGTTTGATGTTTTGAAGCATGTGGGGACTACAGACAGGGAGAGGGACAGATTGAAAATGTCCATAAAAACACCAGCCAGTTGAATGATCGGGTTACATCCACAACAGAGACAGAGAGTGAACCAACCTCTGTAGCGTCAGCTGCGAGTGCTCTCTCCGCGAGGGCGGTGTTATTGTCCTCGAAACGAGCATAAAATGTATTAAGTTCGTCCGGGAGAGATGCAGCGGTGTTCATGGTGGAGTCTTTATTCCGTTTGTAGTCCGTGATGGTGTTAATTCCCTGCCACATACTTCTGGAGTCCAAACGGTATAAAGACTCCGCCATGAACACTGAACTTTGCAACATGTTTATTTAACTTAGGGTTTTATAAACTAAACTGGGGCCAAACTTTTATCACTTTATTTAACAAAACGGGATGTGGAAGATCTAGTGGATCTACCACCTGCAGTCGTAGACACCATCAACCAAGCCAGAGCTCCCTCCACAAGACAACTTTACGCCCTAAAGTGGCGCTTGTTGGTGAATTGGTGTTCTTCCCGAGAACTGAGTAGCTCTTAGCTCACTGGGTCGTTGATACTATTTCTTTAGCTTATCACACCCAGGACGTGCCCGCCCCCTTGCGGGTTTGAGTACACTCCATGAGAAGTGTGGCATCCTCGTGGGCACTGGCCCATGGCACCTCCTTAGCAGACATCTGCAGAGCAGCAGGCTGGGCAACACCCAATACCTTTGCCGGAGTTTACAATCTCAGGGTTGAGTCGGTCTCATCCCATGTTTTGTCAGGTCTGAGCCGGTAGAACTCTGTAACGCGGCACAACCGACCGGGTGTTCCGCTTGCACACAGTGCCCTTCACCAAGTTGATCCAGTGCACCTTCTATCCCAGGTTAGACACTATGCGTCGCTCCCTGGATGTTCTCCTCCCTAGCCTTGAGCAATTCACGTCCAGACGCACTATGTGTCACAGGTGCTCTTTACTGGGGTCGGAATCCATGGGCTTAGTTCCTTTTTCAGGCCGTGATATATTTCCCGTGGTACCCCGCTGCCCCGATCGCCGTGCTTGTAGAGTCCCCCCTCATTAGGCTGGAACTACCACCATGCCATTTCCCATGTACGGCTTCACAACCCTCGTGGTGTATTTGCCACATGTTACCTCCCACTAGACTGGGCAGGATGTGGCCTCCACAGGGTCTTTTCCCCCTGAAAGAATAGGACCAGGAAAGATCACCTTCACCGCTTTCACAGCATTAAGATAGCCCCAGCCGCTTCACGTCCTATGTGAGAGACATAGTGAGAGAGAAGGCTGTTTCATGAAAGAAAGTTTTGGTTGGGTGAATAAATAATATCTATTTAATTTATTTATTTTTTTAATTTCTGGGCCAACTATCCCTTTTTCAACAACTTCACAATATTTATTGCCTATGATGAAGGTTTGGGCAATTTTGTAAATTGTAGACCAGTAAATGTAAACAACAGAGAGGCTTTACAAGGATATTTGTATTTCCACAAAACTCTGCCCTTTTTGATTAAATGGGTTTCTGGAAAGCGTTCATTGCTCCTCAGTGGGAAAAGTGGTAGATAAACAAGTCTGGCTCTACAGCACAACGTACATCTTAGAAAGGGCATTCAGGTCCCTGGAAGTAATTACACTCGATCTACACATAAAAAGGCTGTGTGTCATCTATGGACCAGTAATGAAATGGGCAATTATGTAGTTCATTATTTTTAATGCAAGCTGCCATGTTGAACAGGGGCATGGAGAATCCACCAGCGTTAGCTCCTGCATCATAAACGTAGTCATCAAAGACAGCGTGGTAAATTGCTGCACACCAGCAGGCTCTGTGTTGTACAGCTCATCACAGTCTGATTCCCTAAGCAATTTATGCTGACAGGATCAAATGCATTTGACATTGCGGGTCTCATTCAAGGTCTATTTTTTATTGTAGCTACATCCGAGAAAGACGAACAAAGAGACGAAAAAACAGTTTGAAAGAATGAAGCACTGTTCTAAAATATCTAAGACTAAGACTGGGTGTGAAAACATTTTCAATTGCAAACAATCAATTATCTTTACGTTTCTAGCAATACACTTGCGTCTGCAAACCCCAAGGGCCTCTGAATACAATGTTCTAATTATGTATCTCTGTGTTGGACTTGGTTTTATGATATATATATATATATATATATATATATATATATATATATATATATAAGTTTATTCACAGTCTGAATATGTTCACAAGTAAAGGTTCAACCGCATTAGCACAAATAAAACAATTGTATTTTCCTGCAGCACCTAAAGGGTGTCATTATCTGCTGGTTGCACATTTTTAACAATCAAAAATAAGGACTGATTGTTCCAATATTTCATTATACTTTGTCCATTTGGAGCATTTAACACAGAATAGCTCAACAAATAATGAAAAGAAAGTCCGTTTTAAAATGAATCACAAACTGTTGGGATGTTTTAATTGCTTTCAGAGTATAACTATGGAACAAAACACTTATGGTGGGTCTGTTGTGGTGTCTTCCAAATGTTTGCATAATTATTGCATTATGCATTATCCCAACAGAGTTTTGTCTAGCCTGTAAAAATTCATTAACACACTGCAGGAAATGTCTAGGTTACGTAACCTCCATTCCCCGATGGAGGGAACGAGACGTTGTGTCTCCCCTGCCACGTCGCTGAGCCGAGCCCCTGTTGTGGCCGGACCATTTCCGGCTCCTCAGAAAAATCCTGAATGAACTCCCATATTTGCGCCGCTTAAATACCCGTATGTCCGGGGGCGGGACATGCAAATACTGGTTGCCAACTCTCATTGGCCTTTTTTCATAGTTCAGTGGTGAATATCAGCGCTCAAGAGAGACCCCTAGTGTTACTTCTCTGACACAACGTGGAGAGAGCGACAGAAGGGGAACCATAACTTCAATTCTGATCTATCAAAAATAATTACAGAAAAAGCATGTTATTAACAATTAGGACAATTAGGTTTCCTTAAACATTTGCTGGGTCAGCATAAGCAACTTCCAAGCCACTCATTTCTCAATATATTTCATAATTCTTTAGATTACATTACAATGACAAATAATCTCACAGTTCAGAAATTGACTCATCTGATAAGTCAAAACATCAAGTCTGACTGTGTAAAATAATTGGGCCACACAACTTAACAGTAAGCATTAATGCATTCCTACACTAATTGGACTCTATAAAAATAGAACAGGGTAGTCAAAATGACAATGCCAAAGAGAAATGTGACAAAATCTAAATTGACTGATTTTTTCCATGTGTATGGAATAAGAATATGCCAATAGCTCAGAAACAGAAGAGGTTGGCTCAGTTAAGATGTCTCTTTGCACATTATTTTCCTTTTCAAGCAGAAAAGTTGAAGATAAAGAGTGAAGATATAAAATGACACACTTGAGATTAGAGTCGTGTTGGTTCAAAACAGCACACGTGTGCTCACAGTAGCCAAACAGAACAGAATAACACTGCTGTCAGCTAATCAGCAGCCAAACCTTGGACCAAAAAAAAAATATATATATATATATATATATATATATATATATATATATATATATATATATATATATATATATATATATATATATATATATATATATATATATATATATATTTTATTTTTTTAACCAAATTACAAAAACTAACGAGTGTGCGCAAATGCATGGTGCTGAAATGCATCACTTTATTCAAGCCAGGCACAGCTGTTACTCTAAAACAATTCCAGAGGCTCCTTGGGCATATGGCATCCTCCGCTGGCTTCAGACTCTAGTCCCGAGATGGGCATGGCGCCGTGGCACATACCATGTGTTCATCAACCCTGCCTGCCGCCAGACTTTCAACCCCTGGACAGACCTCTGTTTTCCCCCTACAGCAGGTGTTCCGATGCGTTCTGGTCACCAAAGATGCCTCCAAACAGGGTTGGGTTGCCGTGTACAATGGGCATGCATCCGCTGGCTCCTGGACGGGGCCATGACTGGGGCGGCACATCAAATGCCTAGTGTTGCTGGCTGTAACACTTGCGCTGTGGAGGTTTCTCCCGCTAATACGGGGCAAGCACATCTTGATTCGCTCAGACAGCACAGCTACAATAGCGTACATAAATCGACATGGCATCTGCTTTGGTGGACAGCGGAAAGGTAATGCTGTTTCCATACAGAGGCTTTCCCACTGGGTCGTTGATGCCATTGCTTTGGCCTATCACACCCAGGACGTGCCCGCCCCCTTGCAGGTTTGAGTACACTCGATGAATAGTGTGGCATCCCCGTAGACATCTGCAGTGCAGAAGGCTGAGCAACAACCAATACCTTTACGAGATTTTACAATGTCAGGGTTGAGTCAGTCTCGTCCTGTGTTCTCTCAGGAGCACGTATAACTCAGGAATGTGGAATGTCTGACTGGGTGTTCCGCCTGCACATAGCACCTTTCCCCTCCACTCAGGTGATTACGTGCACTCTTTTCCCCCAGGAGAGTCCACTAGATTCGCGCTCCCTGGATCTTCTTCCTCCCTAGCCCTATGGTCCATGAATTCAGCGGAGGAAATCCCCGACCAGACCCACTACGGGTACTAAAATGACTCTGTACTGGAATAGGTGCTCCACAGGATGGGCCCTTGTGGATTAATCTGCCTGTGTGTATTTTCCGTGGTATGGTCCCCCTGCAGGTGGTCCGGTGTCTCCCTTGGGCAGTCCCCCTGCCCCCTGGTTGCAGTGTTTGTATTAACTCCTCCCTCACAGCAGGTAGGATATACCACCGATCCATTTCCATGTGTGTTCTGAAAACCCATGTGACGTATTTCGCCACTCTGGACAGGTGGTGGTCTCCACGGGGCCTTTTCCCCCTGAAAGAATAGGAGTTGGAAAAGAAAACCTTCCCCAATGCATGTGATGGCGTTAATATGGCTCCAGCCCCTTTAATTCTATGCGAGAAACATAGAGAGAGAAAAGGCGTGGCCTGCTCCCATGCTTGTCACGTCGCTTTGTTCCCCCCCTTCAGGATGCAAGGAACCTAAAAAGTTTATGATGATTTTTGTGGTCCATTGGGGAAGGGTACTTCAACTGCCTGCCCGATCTGCATCAGCAGAGCATGTATACAGTTCAGCACATGGCGTGATTGAATAGGGACCCCTAGTGTCGCTTCAATCGACACGACGTTGAAATGAGTGACAGACAGGGAACATCTAGGTTACTGTTGCAACCTCCGTTCCCTGATGGAGGGAATGAGACATTGTGTCCCCCTGGCCATGACGCTGAACCGATCCACTGCAGTGGCCGAACTTTATTCTCGGGTCCACAGTGCAAAACCTGAATGAACAGATGCATGCTTCCCTCCCTTTATACCTGTATATCTGGGGGAGGGACATGCAAATTCTGTCTACCAAATTCTCATTGGCCTTTTCTCAAGTTCAGAGGTGACCGAGTTCTCCAAGGAAGTCCCCTAGTGTTGCTAGGGTCACTTCACTTGACACAATGTCTCGTTCCCTCCATCAGGGAATGGAGGTTACAACAACTAGAGTTACAACCTAGATGTTTTGGATCATTATGCAAACACAACTTTAAAAAAAGGATCTTTACAAATAAAAATCAAATCCAGACCCTAAAAAAAATACAAATGTAACCTTGTTATTTATGCACATATTAACAGATTACACATAGCACAGTAAACTCTTTGAATGTTTTGAGGACTTTCAAGGACTCCTTTTCTTCAAACATTCTGCATCTGTCATTCACTGTTGAATTAACTAATCATCTTGATGTGTTGCTGACAAAGGAAATTGATTAATTTTGGCCCATGTCTTCAGACTGTCCATGTGAGCATTACCAAAATAACCAGTTGTGACAGAATAGATCCTGTGGATGCATGTGTTTTGGTGTCGAATTTCAAGTGCTTTAATCCAATCTGTTGGATTCAAAATCCGTCATCTGTTATGTAGAGTGGAAAATATATATTTTTTTCAGAGGTATGAAATGGCTGTTGGATGAATGAAGAGGTTGGATGTGTTGTATAAATATAAAAAAGACCGAACTGTGTATTGCACATAGTTATTGCTAAATGGGGCCGTTTTATCTGTTCATGAGATGGATAGCCTGAGGGAAAAAACTGTTCCTGTGCCTTACAGTTCTTGTGCTCAGAGCCCTGGAAGCGTCATCCAGAAGGCAACAGTTCAAAAAAAAGTAATGGGCAGGTTGATGACTAGAGTGATTTTTCCAGCCTTTTTCCTCATCTGGAAGTGTATAGTTCTTGAAGGGGGGCAGGGGGCAACCAATAATCCTCTCAGCAGTCTGAACTGTGCTTTGTAGTCTTCTGATGTCTGATTTCCTAGTTGAACCAATCCAGACAGTTATTGAAGTGCAAAGGACAGAAGGCAGGTTGAACTTCCTCAGCTGGCAAAGGAAGTACAACATCAGCTGGGCCTTTTTCACAATTGAGTAAATGTGTGTCACCCACTTCAGGTCCTGTGAGATGGTAGTGCCCAGGAAACTGAATGACTCCACCTGCCACAGTGCTGTGACAGGACAGGAATAATGACAGGAATAATGATTGAGCATTTGAAGCAGCATGGGACTTCACACTGCTCCAGGGATCTATTGAAGATCTGTGTGAAGATGGGGGCCAGAGGGTTAGCACAGGATCAAAGACACGATGGTGAGATGCCGTCTGGGCCTGAAGATTTCCTCATATTTTGTTTCCAAAAGACCTGGCTCACATCATCTTCACAGATCTTAAGTGCAGGTTGAGTAGCAGGAAGGTGGAGGAGGGGAGTTGCAGGAGGTGTTGGTGTTTGTGTGAAGTGGGGTGTGAACTTTTTTGGGGGGTGAACTAACACTTTAATTCAGTTACTAGTGTCTATGCTATTCATATTAAAATATTAATGGTAATAAAAATAACAATACAACTTATAATCATACTTTTAATGAAATACTTAACATTTTTGTATATTAGCATGGCAGAGTAAGCATGCCACTAAGCAATACCAATATCCATGATATATAATTTCCTTTCTTGTGTTATTGCTTAAATGTTGCAGGTGTTACACAACATGTCCTGGACAATAATATCTAGAAAAGAGTGATCACATCTTTTGCTAAATGTAATTAAGTTTTTATACTAACTTAGATACAGTTAGATGCAATTGCATAATATATCTATGGAATATATTCCTTACATTTGACAATTTTGCAATTGTTCCACACATTACCAAGAAGAGTAGCAAGTTCAAAACTTAGTCTGTGATGAAATTATTAATCAGCTCGCATCACAAATACAAACAACAAACCACGGCTTTAACTCCACAAATCATCAAAATGTCAAATTCTTGGGTTTCCATCTGTGTTATTTTGATATTAAATGATTAGTTCACCCAAAAATGAAAATTATCTCATAATTTACTCACCCACATGTCACCCTAGATGTCAATTACTTTCTTTCATCTGCTGAACACAAACAAATATTTTTAGAAGAATATCTCAGCTCTTTAGGTCCATACAAAGCAAGTGAATGTGTGCCCAAATTTTGAATCACCAAAATCCACATAAAGGCAACATAAAAGCACTCCAGATGACTCTGGTGGTTAAATCCATATCTTCTGAAGTGATATGATAGGTGTGGTGTTTTCTTTATGATTGGATTTGGGTGGATGGGTAGAGGGGAGGAGTTTATAGAGGCATAGACAGTCAAACAAACATGGTATTCACATACAGTCTGGCTATTTGAGGCACACAACACATTAATGTGGGCTTTCTAATGTTAAACATGTAATGGGGGAATGAGTGCTTCAAGGATCACATTCTCAGAGCAGACACCAATCACAACAATTATCAAACAGAAGCAAGATAGTAAGGGAAGTGGATCCTATCAGTTAAACATTTGTGAATAGACAGGATTTTCAACATGAGCAGAGGAGACTGCTGCAAGAAGTAACCATGTGGGACCCATCATTTCATTTTTGTCCTCTATATAAGACATACTGTGAGTTTTAGTTTGTTTGTTAGTTTTAAATTCTGAGTTTTGCAATTCTTAGACCTTACATGCCACATATTGAAGTTCTGGTGTATCCTGGGCTTTCAGATACACCAAAAGTTAGTGGTTTGGACATGACAATGTTTGAAACATTTTATGGAAAAGGGATCCAACTGTAATATAGATGTTTGTTTTTGTTTGGGTATATACAATAGGGTAAAACAACAGCAGCAACAACAACAAAAACAGCAACGATATTCCAATAAAATATGAGACAATCTTTTGAAACTTTGCCAAGTTTCAAACTCTCAAAACCCTCATTATTGCAATATTTAAATTTTTTGTAATAGCTACAAGCTGTCCCAAAAACAAATTAGAATCTATGCAAAGACTGAGTATACACATATGTGCCCATATTAAGAATATGCTTACCCATCCTTGACCATTGTCACTGTATAATAAATCAAGACATAAATGCTATTCAAGCAATATCATTCAATATTTCCAGAACATAATTAAAAGAGTCATGAATTTCTATTTTTTATAAAATTGTATTATCTTTCCTGAGGTTCACTGACAATGTCAGTAAAGTTTTTTGCATTCTTTTTTTTTTATTTTTTTTTTTACAAATTATAATTTTCAACCCTGTCTTTGACCCTCTGGCTGAACTTAATTGTAAACTCCTACTGTTCTGATTGGCTAACATTGTGCAGGCTCTAAATTTCAGCCATATTGAAAACACAATCAGAAGAGAATAAACAAGCTCTCCACAACATTATAAAGCAACATTTCAGGGTTTACACACAACACACATTCAACACATTGCATCCGAATATTTTAAACTTCACTCAAACACATCAGCACCACAACTAATAAACAGTCATGTCATTTGAAATATTCATGAATTAAACCGTTTACTCACGGTTTTGCTGTCAAGTCCAAGTGTTTTTAACTGCCCCATTTTTCAATAACAGTTCCTTTGCAAAACTTGAGTCATATTATGACTCGTTCACAAGTAGTAAATGCTGATATTAGCAGCACAAACACAGTCCATAGCAGGGTAAAACATGATGCACACACATACAGGTCCTTCTCAAAAAATTAGCATATTGTGATAAAGGTCATTATTTTCCATAATGTAATGATAAAAATTAAACTTTCATATATTTTAGATTCATTGCACACCAACTGAAATATTTCAGGTCTTTTATTGTTTTAATACTGATGATTTTGGCATACAGCTCAAGAAAACCCAAAATTACTATCTCAAAAAATTAGCATATTTCATCCGACCAATAAAAGAAGTGTTTTTAATACCCCAAAAAAAAGTCAACCTTCAAATAATTATGTTCAGTTATGCACTCAATACTTGGTCGGGAATCCTTTTGCAGAAATGACTGCTTCAATGCGGCGTGGCATGGAGGCAATCAGCCTGTGGCACTGCTGAGGTGTTATGGAGGCCCAGGATGCTTCGATAGCGGCCTTAAGCTCATCCAGAGTGTTGGGTCTTGCGTCTCTCAACTTTCTCTTCACAATATCCCACAGATTCTCTATGGGGTTCAGGTCAGGAGAGTTGGCAGGCCAATTGAGCACAGTAATACCATGGTCAGTAAACCATTTACCAGTGGTTTTGGCACTGTGAGCAGGTGCCAGGTCGTGCTGAAAAATGAAATCTTCATCTCCATAAAGCTTTTCAGCAGATGGAAGCATGAAGTGCTCCAAAATCTCCTGATAGCTAGCTGCATTGACCCTGCCCTTGATAAAACACAGTGGACCAACACCAGCAGCTGACATGGCACCCCAGACCATCACTGACTGTGGGTACTTGACACTGGACTTCAGGCATTTTGGCATTTCCTTCTCCCCAGTCTTCCTCCAGACTCTGGCACCTTGATTTCGAATGACATGCAAAATTTGCTTTCATCTTAAAAAGTACTTTGGACCACTGAGCAACAGTCCAGTGCTGCTTCTCTGTAGCCCAGGTCAGGCGCTTCTGCCGCTGTTTCTGGTTCAAAAGTGGCTTGACCTGGGGAATGCGGGGATGTTTCTACTCCAGACTCAGTCCACTGCTTCCGCGAGGTCCCCAAGGTCTGGAATCGGTCCTTCTCCACAATCTTCCTCAGGGTCCGGTCACCTCTTCTCGTTGTGCAGCGTTTTTGCCACACTTTTTCCTTCCCACAGACTTCCCACTGAGGTGCCTTGATACAGCACTCTGGGAACAGCCTATTTGTTCAGAAATTTCTTTCTGTGTCTTACCCTCTTGCTTGAGGGTGTCAATGATGGCCTTCTGGACAGCAGTCAGGTCGGCAGTCTTACCCATGATTGCGGTTTTGAGTAATGAAACAGGCTGGGAGTTTTTAAAAGCCTCAGGAATCTTTTGCAGGTGTTTAGAGTTAATTAGTTGATTCAGATGATTAGGTTAATAGCTTGTTTAGAGACCCTTTTCATGATATGCTAATTTTTTGAGATAGGAATTTTGGGTTTTCATGAGCTGTATGCCAAAATCATCAGTATTAAAACAATAAAAGACCTGAAATATTTCAGTTGGTGTGCAATGAATCTAAAATATATGAAAGTTTAATTTTTATCATTACATTATGGAAAATAATGACCTTTATCACAATATGCTAATTTTTTGAGAAGGACCTGTAGGTGCACTGAGGCGCAGATCGCTGGAAACACATTCAAATGGTCAAAGACATCCAGCTAGTCCTTATTTACATACACCAACAATTAAAAATAGCGCAGATGGCCGAAAGAACAGCAAGACACAGAGCAGCTGAACGAAGCCGAACAAAGTCTCCTTTTCTGAGTTGTAACTGACATCGCGTCTTTTAAAAGTTGTGCGATAATGATTACGCGTCTGTGTAATGCATGTTGTATGCACAAATTGCTTAAAAATAGTCCTGGTAGTCCCTTTTTGGTGTTTAGGAATAGTAGGTAAAACAAGGCCTGTCTCTCTCCCTCTCTGTTTACGATGTTAACTAAATGCCAGTGGAGGGCCGCGGGTGCGATGACTGTTGTGGGGGCATGTAATTATAACTGAGCGATGTCTTGTGATGTCACGTACATACAGTTTTGAAAATGAGACGTTTCAATAGAGAGGGAACTATAAATGCTCTTTTTAGACTGGGAAGGAAGTTATGAGTATTTTCTGAGGATGTTTTTTATAGTAGTTACCTATTATATGTCTAAATATCAAGGGAAATTAGATTTTCCATTGCATTACCCCTTTAAGAACCATTGTGCAAAGCTTGGAGGAGTGCAACATTTTTTTTCTTTTTTGTAATTTAGATAAAACACCTTTTATGTCTTGCTTATTCCACTGTAAAGTGTTATGCATAAAAACATATAAAAGCACACACATGCATACAGTGTGTGTATATATATATATATATATATATATATATATATATATATATATATATATATATATATATATATATATATATATATATATATATATATAAAATGTGTTTTGATGCACTGTGCTTTTTTTGGCCTGACTTGTCTTGCCTTCTTGTTCAAGTCAAGATATCTTTGTAAATTTTTTATATATAATTATAAAAATGCCTCTTTATTGACTGGCTGAATCAAATAATTTCATAGGTTGTTTGATTTAATTAGACCAACTATCACAAGGCAATTTATTATATAGGATTTGAGCGTTATCATCTCATCTTCCTCTTAACATTAAATATTTCACTAAAGATGGTTATGAAGCAAGGCCTTGTCTTATTCCTAAATACCAATCACAATTTCCAAAGGAATTCAGCTACAACTAATTACAATATTTACTCAGGAACAATTTAATCTTAAATAAACTAGACATATTGTATGATTAAACAACCAGTCCATGGTAGTCTGCCAAAAGAATGGATACCTTGTTTTTATTTGAACCATCTGAATTGTCTTTTTAAAAGTATTTATATATCTGAAAGTAGTTATGGTTTTTGACTAGGATTGAAATTGATCCCACTTTTGAAACTCCCTCAGCATTCAAAAAGTTGTCCTTGAAAATAATTCAACACCACTTCTGACAGATGAGCACATTTAGATCAGTGAAATGTGTGTGTTGACGGTGTGAAGTCATCATCATCATGACGGCGGGTTTTAAAACAGATTTCTGGCTTTTTATCTGCATGTTGTGAGGCTTGTGGGAATTGATCAGGACTGCATTGCAACACAGACTTTTCACAGTTGATTTATAAATACTAGGAAAGTAATAAAAGCTGTCCACTCAAGCATTTGAATCCAATTATCTTTCACAGAATGCCATTGTTATCCAATTAAAACTCTGCTGCTCATGAGAATTATAATAAGATATTTTCTTGGTTTTGACAGAGGTGATTTATACTGAACGTTGATCTAGCAAAGAAATGAACTTCATAGTGAGTAAAAAATGTAAACTTAAAGACTACAAGATGCGCAAACATAAGTAAAAATATCTATTGTGAGAGGGAAATAATCTGTTTTGTTTAAAAAATATCACCACATTCCAGTTGGGAAATTGAAATGATGTGCGTTGTAAATAATTTCTACCATGTTAGCTGCTGAAACAAGACAAATATGCAATAGAGTAAGTTTTACTTATCGGTAATCATTCATTTTATTAAGCAGTACAAAATATACATCAGGGAAAATAGCTTCCTTTCTGAGTTGTAATTTTTTCTCAATTACATTTTTGTATTTTTTTTTTTCAAAAATCAACATACCTTCTTTCACTTGTAGAGGCCAGTGAAAAACAACAGTCGAATAATCCCACAACAAAACTTGATGACAAAAAAGTCTTCACTACAGTCCCGTTTGACCAGACATCAAGGAGACGATTAACAACTTCTGCTTTTACAAAACATGCACAGCCATTATGAGGTGTGCCTGTTGCCTTTCTCTTGAAAGAGTCTGGAGAGTATTTGTACCTCAGGACCCCAGTTGTCTACCTCACTGAGATCCAGGTCTGACTGAGGCTCAGGGAGATCCAGAGAACTTATGGAACCAGACGGCGAACCACGTCCTTCGTAAGCATACGTCTGAAGAGAATCGTACGGAGGCCCGCTCATATCCCCGTTGGCCTCAACCACCTTCAGCTTAATCACCTCATGAATGTCCTTGTCTGGTAAGTTCAAAGAAGGACTGAGAGCCTCTGTCCCCAATGTTCTCCACACCTCCGACTGAAGGTCCTTCCTCCACATGATCTCCTCCGCTGCAGCAGGGTTCCTCAGTGCAGCTATGTCAAAGGCCTCTGTGTCTTCCTCGCCTCCTCCCTCGTCATCGTATGTCACAACATTCTCCCTAATATCCTCCGGCGAAATGATCAGAGGCTCCTTCTTGCTCTTCTTACTTCGCAGAGTGACAAACAGAACCACAATTGCTACAAGAGAGAAGACACAAACTCAGTTCTTTCATCCTTGTAAATGGTGATGCGAATTAGCTGTACTATTATCGTGAGTTTGCATTTAAACAGGCATACCAAATGTAAAATCTGCATGCTGACATTTTCATAAGGGGTAAAGCTATGTCTGTCTCATGCAAAATCTGTATATTTATTTATTTATTTTTTTTTTTCCTAAATATCTTTGCTCCTTCCTGAGAAAAATGTTACACTTTCATATACTGTACAGTGGGGTTCCAAAATCTGATGCCATATTGAAAATCTGAAATGTTCTTCATTTAAACATTTTTCTTTTGTGTTTTATTTTTTTTCTTTTATTTTTTTAAGATTTTAAAGTTATGAAAAATAAATGTCACTTATTATATAAGCACATAGTTTAGTGTGACATAGACCATGTAAATATATTTGTCCACTAGGACAGATTTCCTTGCTTCCATTGATGCACATAAGATGCTTTTTGGAACATTCTCAAATCATGCTGGGACAACATGCATCATCAGGTTTTTGCACGAACTTGTGGAGTCCATGCCAGCATGAGGGCATACCTTCTCTGAAGCAAAAATACAAAGAAATTCTGAAATTCATGTTAATTTAAAAATATTCACACATTATTATACTGTTAATATCTTTTGTAAAGAAACAAAATGGAAAAAGGCAAAATTGAAGCATTTTGACAAGTGGCTTTGGGACCCCAATGTATCTCTGTTTTTTCCATGACCAAATATTATGATAAATACATGAAAGTGAGAGATAACCTATTTATTGGCCACTGTTTCCAATCTTACCCAAGAGGATGAGCACACAGAGCAGGATGGCAATGAGGGCTCCAGTGCTGAGACCCGCTGAGGAGAGAAAGGCTTGAGCCCTGCACACAGGCACTCTGGCCCCACTCTGGCATGGACACACCCTGAGCGTAAGTGTGCTGGTGCTGCTGAGGACAGGCTCTCCTCCATCCCACACAACCACGGGCAGCTGGTACAGCTCCTGTTCCGCCTGGCTAAAGCCTTGCCTGAGTGCCAACACGCTTGCGCTGCTGTCTGTCAGAGAGAGCAGAGTTTAATTTTAGCTGTCTGTATGCATGATAACGCTGTGCAACACAAGGCAAACAAAACAACTCACACCCCATGCTTGGCGGTTGCCTGTGAGAATGGATTTTGAATATTACACTCTGTTGCTTAATTTTTAAGCTGCTTGCTCCAGTTTGGGATTCTAAAATTAGATCAGTCTATGTGTACATGTATCTCCACACTCTTTTTTGCGGATATTTACTGTTGGTCTCTTCATGTGTTTTTAGTACGACTGTGCTGGTAAAATTATACAGTATATAGATTTGTTCTCAATACTTGTTATAATGATATTGAATCAATTCTTTAGACCCCTATGTTAAAAGTTTTATTCATTTACTCTTTGGTGATCCACAAACCTAGTTTTTACAGACTGGATGGCTATTTAAAACAAGTATAAATGCCCTCCAATACTCATTTGAGATTAACAGCAATCTGATCACTCAAACCTTAGGAGGTGATTTAAGATGCATACAAAACATGACTTGGCCAAGTGTCCTCCTCCCTAACCGAACTACGTCAGCAAATGGAAGTTTGGGAGGCTTGTAATTCACACATGAGCAAGCAGTCATGGATGTGACACATAGATGGAGGAACCACGAAACTCAACACTAATTGCTATATGAGGCGGAGAGAGAGTTTAGCAAAAACCCTCTCAAAGTTAAGTAAATAAAATGCAGCATAAAAAAACTGTTGCATTTTTACAGCAGTTGTTTAAGCAATTTTTGCAACCTCCTCTTTTTAGTTTTTATGAGCCACATAAAATGCAACACAATTTCACTGCCAAGCATCAGCATCATCACTTAAGTGTAACTTAAGTGTTACATTTGCACATAGTGCAGGAAGAGTAGATCAGGTTTGTTTTGTGTAGGGACAACTATGTGGTCAAGTGTAAATTAAATGTGCATACACAATCAAATGCATAAAGAGACTCCAAAATCTAGTGAGTGTCCTCCAGAGGCAGCATTTTAAGACATCATAGGTGAGCTCCAGACATGAAGGCTGTTCCAAAAGGTAGTTATCTTAATTATGCTGCCTCTGATATATTGTTTTGATATATAAGATATATTGTTTGGCCAAATTATAAATTAGCATCATATGTTTCCTTCCCCGTATAGGCAATCCCAGAATGGCCAATTTATAAATTAGCATCATATGTTTCCTTCCCCATATAGGCAATCCCAGAATGCACTGTGATGAACTCAGCGGAAAAATAAAACCACAGAATCCACGCCGAGAATGAACCACATTATAGCGATCATGAAGAGGTTACCCCATGTGACTCTACCATCCCTATCAACCAGGCAAATTTGGTTGCTTAGGGGACCTTGCTGGAGTCACTCAGCATGCCCTGGAATTATATAGCAAACTCCAGGGGTGGTAGCCAGCATCTTTAACATTGAGCTACCCAGGCCCCCTTTAATTAATTTTTAAAGTCTGCCATAGTTGTTTAAAGTCAGCCATAGTTGTGCCTAGGTTAACACACAAATGGATTACAAATTGTTGTCAATGAACAATAAACTGGGAAAGTAGAATGTATTTGAACAACAAAAAAGTTGCACTTCACCTTTATATTTACATTATTTTTATTTATTTTTTAATTTTGAGTTGGCTGTACCAGAAAACAATTCATTTTGAAAAATCATTATGGTATAATTTTCTTTTTCAAAGTCACACTGGCCCATTTTCACTTGTGTCTAATTTTAAAAACAGCGTGCTGGACTGCTGTACCTCTGAAACAGGAGTGTTGGAGCACTGGTGTGCTCGCACCCTGTAAATTCCACACAGTGACAAAAAGCTTTATGAACTCCCCACAGTCCACCAACATTTCTCATTTTTGAGAGGCTTTTGCACCCTCTCTCAAGCTGTCTCTACCTTCATTTCTCACATACTCACACACCCACCCACAGGCAGATCCTAAGCACCTCAGTGTATGCAGAGTCATGCAGCTCCCGCACATTGCAGATGTGTGTTAAGCGAGGAAGTGTAATTTGACTCTTGAGCCTAGGGGGATTTGTGTGGGAGCCTGGGGCTGCAAAGGCAAACCCTGTTTCCCTTTGGATTTGAGCTCTCTGGAGAGGAAGAGCTGTTTTTCTTCAGTAATTTATGGCATATAGAACCAGCAGTTATTGTGCTAAATATCACAGGAATATGTTAAAATTGCCCAAGTGTGCCACAGTTTTGTGAGCCGTTTACAGCACGGGACTGACAACTGTGATACTAGTATCCATGTTATAAGTTTACATTTACATTTATGCATTTTGGCAGACGCTTTTATCCAAAGTGACTTACAGCGCACTTATTACAGGGACAATCCCCCCCGGAGCAACCTTGAGTTAAGTACCTTGCTCAAGGGCCCAACAGTGGCATCTTGGTGGTGCTGGGTGATTAACTGGTGGTGCTGGGGCTTGAACCCCCGACCTTCTGGTCAGTAACCCTGAGCCTCAACCACTGAGCCACCACTGCCCCAATAAGTTAATTTGATTGACACATTTAGAACATACTAGGTAATGTTATCAATAGTTTTTACTAAACAATAGTAGAGCGATAATTAGGAGATAATTAGGTTGAAGTGAAGCTGCCAGAAAATGCAGAGTTAATCACTGCTTTGAGGTAAAGTTATATGTTATGTAATAAATAGCTAAAATAGAACTAAATGAAACCAGCTCATGTTATACATTCACTGGCATGCAACTTGCTTAGTTTATATGAAATAAATAAATAACATGAGAAGTTCTGCAACTACGTTTGGCACAACTAGACAATTTTTCTAATGTTCCATAAGAAAATGCAAACAATTTGCAAGAATGATTTTTTGAATATGTAAATACATGATATAGCAGGGTTGTCTCTTAATGATGTTTTAATGTTATGATTTTTGCTTGACACGCTACACTAAAGCGAATTTTAATTAGTTGATTTTACATGTGTGTTTTTTTAACCCCTGGTTTGCTCCTGATATGGGTCCTACTGTAAATGACCTGAGACAGAACTGACTGATCTATGGTCCATGGATACTGCACTACTGAAAATAGAATCTATGAACTATTTATGTAGAAATTAGTATTTCAGGTGATGACCTGCAGGTAGATGATATTTAATGTGTCAAATCACTGTAAAAAATAAATAATGAAATGTGACAGAGGGTAGAATGATCATTAGCGAATCTTGACAAATAAAGTTTGCAAGAAAATGCATCTTTAATAATACATGTATGGGAAATTCACAGTTGCACTTTTATTTAAATAGCAGTGAATTGTAAACACTTTTCCTATGAAAACACAAGCAAGTGAAGCATGCATACACTGCATATAATTAATATTCACTGTGAGACGTGTTGTGCAATAAATAAACCAACAATAAATTAATAAATAGAAAAAAAGCATCAACAACAAATACTGTCAATACTGCAGTTTTGGCACAATTCCTGATTGCTATAGCTGTTATTACTTAATATGAGTGTTTAAATGCTGGAGATAAATGACCAGAGAGAAAATTGGCAGAGTAGGGACCCTCTCGTGTTATGTCCCACATCTCAGATGAAACATACTTATGCACATGCAAACACATTTAAACTATTGCCAAAGCCATGGCACAAGATCAAACTTTACATAGGCTATCTTTGTGCACTGATACACCATGCTGGATTTATTTTTTCCACAGAGCTCATCACAATACATTCTGAAATTGCCTGTGAATGATCCATGTGATGCTGCCTTAGAAATTCGCCAAAAAAGTATTTTAGGAGGCAACATAAATAAGTTGCCTACCTTTTGGAACAGTAGTGTCATGTCAGAAGTGCATATTATGCCTTAAAATCCATAGGCAGCTCTCTAGGTATTGGAAGAGAGCTCATGTGTTTCATCACCCACTTTCCGAAACCATGGAAACATTCATCATGAATGCTCTCAAGATTCAGAATATGAACTATGTCGAAAAATATAAAAGTCAAGATATTATTCAGTTGAACCCACTGCCATTTCCTAGAGGGAGAATAAGAATATCTCTAGAGGGAATTTCAGTCATATTCTTTACGTTATCACCCCTGCCTCACCCTGGAAAGCAGTGTGGTTATATGGACACTGGCATAATCACTGCATTACCACAAACACAACTGAAGAAACATCACTGTGATCTAGAATGACAGTCCTACACACCCACCAAATCAGCAAGCACGTTGCTGCAACAGAGTGCTCCTAAAAGGAATTGTTCACCTAAAAATTAAAAATTTAGATTTTTTATCTTTGTCCTTTTTAAACTTGACCACCCAGTGTGACAATTCACCATCTAGATCTTTAAAAGGTAAAGGCCATTTGAAAACTTGTTATAACATTTTCTTCCATGTTTCATGGAATTAATAAGAATGTAGAGATACTTATATAATTTGGCACAAGCACCATCCTACGGTTCAGCGCTCAGACTGTCTGACTGCTCGGTTGCTCAAACAGTCAGATCCTGACGGAGCTAAGAGGGTATGGGATCTGAGCTTACCCCAACTCAGGATGGGTTCTAAACGTCTAGGTTACGGATGTAACCTCCGTTCCTTGATGGGGGAACGAGACATTGTGTCGAAGAAGTGACACTAGGGGTCTCTCTTGAGTGCCGAATATGCCTCTGATCTATGAAAAAGGCCAATGGAATTAGGCAGACAGTATTTGCATACCCCGCCCTGGACATACGGGTATAAAAGCGGAGAAATATGTCGAGTTCAATCAGGAATTTTCTGAGGAGCCGGAAATGGTCCGACCACTACAGTGGCTTGGCTCAGCGACGTGGCCAGGAGGACACAACGTCTCGTTCCCTCCATCGGGGAACGGAGGTTATATCTGTAACCTAGATGTTCCCTGTCTGTCGCTCACTTCGACGTTGTGTCGAAGAAGCGACACTAGGGGTCCAATTCAAATCACGCCATGTGCTGAGCCGTGTACGTGTACTGCTGACACAAGAGCAATTGCAATTGGTTGTTGCGTCAGCATGATTAAATGATGAGTGACTTAATCGTAAGGGAACATCTCGGTTAAGTGTGAACCTCAGTTCCCTGAGATGAAGGGAACAAGACAGTAAGCTGGCCGCACTACAGACTTGATTATATACCAGACAGATTTGCACCTAAAAGGGCAAGGCTTAAATACCATGGCCAATCTTAGAATTGGCATTATTATAGAAAGGTTTCAACTAGGTCACCAGAAAAGGAATTTCCCATATGCGTCAGCATGATGCAATGCATCATTCCCTTCATCTCTTGGAACTCAGTTTACATACGTAACCGAGACGTGTTCCAGGTTGACACCAGTGGTTCATTACCTGCACAGTGCGAAAGATGATATCAAATTTTCATGCACACTGTTGTTTGGAGAAAACAATCAGTGCTCTCAAGCATTTGTTATCATTCACTGAGAAGCACTTCAACAAAAAAACATTGCAGGGCACAGTGGACATTTGCTTCAAAGTTTTCTAAGTCTTAAAAATGAATAACCCCAAACAGCAGAATTTCTACAGACTGGAAACTTGAAAACCAAACAGACAATACATTTCTACCTTTTAAATTGTTGTTGTAGTCTACTTGCCGGTCTCACTGTGTGGTTGTGGTGAAGTGATTTTGATGACCAAGAATTATTTTTTACATTTTCAAACCAATTTGGGTATATTTTAACCCAACGTGCTGCAATGACTTTGCAGCAAAGTTACTGATGAACAGTCCAACAGTTGGGATAGTCATTAAGGGGAGCAAAGGTTTATACTGATGTTTCAGATGTAAAGACAAATATTTTTATTGCATATATATATATATATATATATATATATATATATTTTTTTTTTTTTTTTAATATACATTTTTTGTAATTATGATCTGTAATAGGTATAAACTGAAATAAAGCTCTAAAGTACTGCTGCTATGAGCTCTGGGCTGTTATTGTCTGCCTCTTATCTCCCTGATTGCCCAATTAAATTCTCCCAGCCCTGATTCACTAAAACAGCAGTCCAGCGTTAAAATTAATCATTACAGCCCAGCCATCCCGACCAGGGAGCCTTGAGCTAACATAAATACAGACCTGAGAAACAGCACTCCTGGCCTATAAAAAGCTGTATGAAAAAAAAAAGCAAAAAGGGGAGGAGAAGCCACAAATGAGGTGTGACAACATGTGGTACTAAATATGTTTGTGAAGAGGCACTGAGGGTTTGCCCTGAGCAAACATCAGGAAATCAGTTGGAAAACAGATTCCATTACTGAGAAAGGCTCTTTAGATCAGTCAGATCTTATTTGACTTTCATGAGGTCTTGTGCACAACCTAAGTACTGAATGTGGAATTTGTTTTTGTAACCAACTTCTAAAACACAGGCTTTATTGTCAAACCATTTTCAAACCCCTTCAGCTAGATTAATTTAGATAAATTCAAAATATAGTCTATGGCACTCAGGTGTTCTTTATGTAAGTATAATTAACAACAGACAGTTTTATTGAAAAAGAATGCACATGCATTTACAGGGACATTTTACCTTCATTG
The DNA here is from genome assembly GCF_025860055.1 of Xyrauchen texanus. Taxonomy (NCBI): domain Eukaryota; kingdom Metazoa; phylum Chordata; class Actinopteri; order Cypriniformes; family Catostomidae; genus Xyrauchen; species Xyrauchen texanus. Next base: position 22,643,900 of record NC_068281.1, read on the forward strand.
TCCTTCAGTGTGAAGTTTGGATTCACTGGAAGGTCTTCTGGTAAAGCAAACGAGTACTGGCCAATGGCAAAGTTATCCTTGTCTGTGGCCCTGATGGTCTGAATCACCTTGAAAAAGAAGGAAAATAAAAAATAAAATAAAAAACAGAACCAGCAAGAGAGAAAAAGTGTGGCAGGGAAAAACGAGGAGGACTGATAACAAGCTAAGTTCTTTCTCCACTCCAAACATTAAGGCTGAACAAAAAATGGCACTAAAATATCTAGAAGAGGCACATTGCTTCTCCAGGAGACAGGTTTTGTCACTCCCTTTAACCCAGAAATGTAATTGCACCACCTGGGCTTTTTTCCACTTTTCCACTTTTGAAAGACATTAACTTCAGACTGCTGACCTAAAGCCCCATGCCCAGTGGGTTGTCTGGATCACAGACATTGAATAGATAGCAGCTTCAAGTATAGCTCAGCCTCATGATGTATTGTCATCTTTATAACCTAATTGGCTCCATCAGCTACAAGTGGAAATCTCCTCATTTAGAGTATAGACCAATTATTGAAGCCTTTCACTGTCTGTGCAGCACGATCTATGTGAGATCAGGGATTTCTCTTTCTAGTGCTATTTCACACCAGAGATTTTAGTGCAGACCCAAGTCTGACTTACGTCAGAATTTTGTTTGTTTGTTTGGTTTTAAAGTGGTTTTCTAAACGCAGAAGCAAACCACAACCGACAATGAAGTATGCAACAAAAATGTAAAAAAGGTAAATAATAAAAAATAAATATAAATAAAATCATTACAGATGAAGTGGAGTGCAGTTCCCATTAGAACTCAGAGAGGTATTCTCACTGATGATGCAAATGTACTATTGTTCAGACCCAAAAGTACAATGGGAGTGGGGGGAGGGTGGAAGAATCAAACTTAAGTTTGGACCTAGCAAACGCTTTTTGTCAAATTACAGTGTACAGTTTCATGCAGCACAGTGTTGTGGATCAATGCAGAGCACATCAAAGGGAAACAAATCTTACTGTGAGTTGAACCAGTACAAGCAATGTGGTTTTGCCTTATCTCTGTGGAAACACTTAATAAAGGACCACAGCATGACAGCAATCCCTGATTGTTTTGCGCAGTGACACTCACAAATTTCAGTAATTGGAAAGAAGGCTTTATTTTGATAATTGATGGGACAGTTCTAGTTCAGCAGACTAAAAGTCATAATTAATGAGAGCCAATTTCTAAACTTATGAAAGGAGCTCTGCCTTCTAAGGACACATGCTCAAAGGTTACATGGATTGAATGAATTTGTATATAAAAAAGCACCATGGCACCTTAAAAGCAGCCAATAATTCAGCAAGAGTCCAAGATTAAGATGCAACAATGTATATTCATCACAGACTGCCAGTTCCAGGCAGAATAATTTACCATACCTTTAGTAAAATACCCTTTAAGGTTTACCTCCAGCATTGCAGACAGAACTCTTTGGAGGGAACCCTTGATATTTAATTAAAAACATCTGACTTCCCACTGTGTGTAGATTATGTGTTCCAGACTTCTTAGCAATATCATTGAAGGGTAAAGCTATAATGGGTATTGCACTGCACTGCTGTGCATTGCTGCACGTGGGCCTAGATTCAAATGTGCAACGATTAACATTTCCTCCAAGCCATTTTATAGTGCTCAATGTAGACTGCTATCTGCCGGTGAATACATTGATACATGCTGAATTATTTATAAGTTTAAGAGCCTTCCAAGTCTTTTGAGCTACAGACAAACCATCCCTGATGGTGTCAGACATACCATAAAAGGGAGCGTGTTGACTGTGTTTACCCATGTGGCCATTGAGTGGGTGTAGGTGGGAATGTGTTCATACATCTGTGTAAGAAGGAAAGGTGGATATTTCACCTAAAAATTATAATTCTGTCATCACATACTCACCCTTATCATGTTTTTTTCTTAAAAGTATGACATTCTTTCACAGAACAAAACAGGAGATATTAGGCAGCATGTATACTCAATCACAATTCACTTTCATTATATGGGAAAAATATGCATTAAAGTGAATGGTGATTGAGTCTAACTTTCTGTGTTCAATGACAGAAACAAAGTCATATGGGTTTAGAACAACATGTTGGCAGAATGTTTATTTTTGGGTAAACTATCCCTTTTAACCATGTCAAAAGGAAGAAGGTTTTAGAGAAAAAAGGAAGAAAAAAATGCTTAGAAATAGGGCAGAAGAGAAAAGAAGGAGGGAGACAGCATATCAGATTGTAGAATGAAGCAGGGAGGGAGTTTCAGGTGTTCAGAGGGGAGATGAAGAGAGGGAATAAGACAGGCTGAAACAGAATGAAAAGGAGACACTAAGAAAATGACTGAGAGGAGATAACTAACCTGGCCTGCCTTGGAGCTTTCACACACAATGAGGGCACTGTCTGTGGCAATATAGGGGGCATTGTCATTGACATCCAAGACCTGGACTGTGACTGGTACAAAGCTCACCAGATCTGGATTGTCTGGAAAACAAATATTCAATCTTGGGTGTGTTGATTTCTATCAAAGCAATTAAAAAATTACACAAAATATGGCAATAAAGAAATGAATAATATAATTAAAAAAACAGAACAAAACGGAAGATTCATGTATGAGGGATTTCACGTAATGAAGCCATGCTATATCTGCATAAGAAAGGGATTGGTGTAAAGTTTGGATCAATATTTGAACATAAATAACATCTTTTATGCCCAAGACGGTGATTTGTTGCCCTGAAATCTGGATTATAGGTGTTGTAAGTGATTTCTTTTATGGAATAGTATGCACAAAATGTTACTCCTTGAAAGATACACAGTGCACAGGGGCTTTTGTTATACTGAAACAGAAAATGGACCCTCCGACCATTGCAACATTGACAATGCATGTTAATTAGAAGGGTGTGTCCACATACTTTTTGCCACATAGTTTATCATTGTATTTGTATTTATTTTTTTTGTGCATTTAATGGTGGTCTTCTTACAGTGAGATGCATAATAATAGTGGTATTGTTACAATGAGATACAAATAAACTTTTTTTTAACAAAAAGATTCATACACCTCTCAAGGGCTAACTGATATGGGAATGGAAATTTGGTGTGGGAAAATCAAATTATGCCTGTTTTGGGCTCAGTAAATGCAAGTTTTGTTATGACTGTACTGAGATTAACTACAGTGACCAAACATGAACAGCCTACTATCATTAAGCATTATCAGAGGGCAGTTTCACACCATTAGCTGAACACCATTTTAAAAAAAAAAAAAAGGGAAGATGAAAGAAAATTGCTTAGATAAGCATCTGTAAAAATAAAAATAAAATAAATAGGAAAACGTGAAGACAATTGATCGACGCTGTCTACCTTCAAAGCCACACCCGTGTGTTACCTCAGCATCAGTCCCACAATGCAACACTCCTTTAAGGAGTCATTTGTTTTGGTCAGTATTGATGATTCAGACTTCAGGGCCATTTATTCCCTCTTGGACAAGGTGTTTCTAGTCCAAATTTCAAGCAGAAGGCTTGTTTCAAAATTAAGATATCATTGTTAAAATGGTTCCCTGTGTTTTTCTCAGAAACCCACATAAAAAAAAAATCTATGAGTATAGACAGGATTCTGGCTTTACCCTTCAATACATACCAATCTCTGAAGCCATTACAGTGATGTTGTGCAAGGCCACCTCCTCTCGGTCTAGAGTCCTGGTGGTTTTAATGAGTCCAGTGTTGGCATCAATGCTGAAAATTGTACCTTCTTCTGCATTTTGATCAATGGCGTACCTAAAGTTGCAATATGAAAGTTTCCTAAATTCAAAGATCTTCTAAGTTAGAAAGAAAGAAAACAGTTTTGTCAAGTGAAGCGACACTAGGGGACTTTCTTGAAGGGCTTGGTTACCTCTGAACTTGAGAAAAGGCCAATGACAATTTGGCAGACTGAATTTGCATGTCCCTCCCCCGGACGTACGTGTATAAAGGGAGGGAATCATGCCTCTGTTAATTCAGGTTTTGCACTCAAGAGCCGAGAATAGGGTTTAGCCATTTCAGTGGCTCGATTCAGCATCGTGGCCAGGGGGACACGACATACCAAGCATGGAAGCAGGCCAAGCTGCGCCTTTTCTCTCTCTATGTTTCTCGAATAGAGTTTAAGTGTCTGGGGCCATCTTAACGCTATTAATGCATCAGGGAAGCCATTATTTTCCAACTCTGATTCTTTCAGGGGGAAAAGACCCCGCGGAGACCACCAACTGCCCAGGCTGGGGGGAGGTAAAGAGTGGCGAAATATGGGCGACAGGCGCGGTGGTATAAACTACCTGCTGCAAGGGAGGAGTTACTACAAACACGGCGACCAGGGGACAGTGGGGAATTCCCCAGGGAGGGGCTGTCGCATGGCGCGTGAGATCCGAGAACCAAGACCGTGTGGGCCTTGTTGACTTGTCCCTCGTCCTCCCTGAACTTGCACAGCACCCGTGCAAGTAGGCTCACTGGGGGAAATGCGTACTTGCGCAGCCCCAGGGGCCAGCTGTGTGCCAGCGTGTCGGTCCTCAGGGGAGCCTCCACTAGGGAGTACCAGAGCGGGCAGTTGGAGGTCTTTTAGGAAGCGAACAGGTCTACCTGTCCTTTGCCGAACTACTCCAAAATCAGCTGTATCGCCTGGGGGTGAAGCTTTCACTCTCAGCTAAGCGTGCCCTGTTGTGACAAAGCATGTTGAGGTTGCTCAGGATGTGAGTGGCGCGCAATGATCTGAGTCGCTGCTGGCTCCAAAGACTGCGGGCGAGTCGTGACATGTGATAAGAGCACACGCCGCCTTGCCAATTTATTTACATTACTGTGGTGGTGCTGTCTGAGCAAATCAAGATGTGCTTGACCCGAAATAGCAGGAGAGACCTCTGCAGGGCAAGGATTACAGCCAGCAACTCTAGGCAGTTGATGTGCCATCCCAGCCGGGGCCCCATCCAGGAGACGGCAGCTGCGTGCCCGTTGCACACGGAGCCCCGACCCTGTTTGGAGGTGTCTGAGGTGACCAGATTGCATTGGGACACCTGCTGTAAGGGGACAGAGGTCTGTCTAAGGGTTGGGTGTCTGGCGGCAGAAAGAGGTGATGAACACATGATCTGTGCCACTGCGCCATGCCCATCTCAGGACTCAAGTTTGTAGCCAGTGCTGAAGCAGTCTCATATGCATCAACCCAAGTGGCACGGCCGCCGCTGAGGATGTCATATGGCCAAGGAGCATCCAGAACCACCGCTGTGCCTTGTTTCAGGGAACTTAGGCAGTTTAGCACTGGCTGCGTGTGCTCGTTTGTGAGGTGTGCTGTCGTTGAGACTGAGTCTAACTCAACATGCTGAGAAAAGAGATGCTCTGAACCGGGGAGAGATTGCTCTTTTCCTAGTCGACCTGAAGCCCTAGACGGCTGAGGTGCCTGAGCACCTGGTCCCTGTGGGTGCACAGAGACTCTCGAGAGTGAGCTAGAATCAGCCAGTCATCTAGGAAGTCAAGTATGCAGATGCCCACTTCCTTTAGTGGGGCAAGGGCGGCCTCTGCGACGTTCGTGAAAACATGAGGAGACAGGGACAAGCCGAAGGGGGGGACCTGGTACTAGAACGTCGGGCCTGTTGGACGTGAGCCGTAAGAAGGGTCTGTGCCGAGGCAAGGTGAGATGTGAAAGTACGTATGTGGCAGCGGGGGCGTTGTCAAGCGCTCGTCCATGAGAGAAATCGGTAAGGGCGCTTGCACCTGAGCTAAATTGTGTCTAACACCTGTTTCTAACTTCAGTGAGCATGGAGAGAGCGGGATAAAAGCAGCCACATAACCTCCAGTGGGGAGAGAGAGTCAGCAAGAAAAAAAAGCTGTACTAAGCTGTGGACTGTATATTAAGCTGTATAAAAACTAAAAAAGTGTTAATTAAAAGTCTTACCTTCGAGCTGGAAACCCTGTTGCCTGTGTCATCCTTCGCGGAGAGTGCTACAACTTATCCTTCAGGTCTGCCACTGCGAACCAATCTAGATGCTGGACACACGTTAGAATATATTTCCGCACGAGCACCTTTGAATGGGAGTGTGTTTGAGGCCCGGTTCAAAACTCGCAGGTCCGAGATTGGCTACCACGCACCACCTGTATTGGGTACGATGAAGTGAGGGCCGTAGAACCTTGGCTTCATCTTGGCTGGAGGGACGGCTCTATTGCACCCCTGTGGGGCGAGTGCCAGGTGAACTAAATCGCGTCGCTGAGTCGGATGGTCCCGGCCCGCTATCTCAACGTGTTGGAAGTGTAAGTGACGCTTTCAAGCTCTGAGCAGGGGGGCACTAAGGGGACATATTTACCCGATGAAACCGAGCCCGCTGCACTCCCCCAAATCGCCTTCATCGCCGGCCATGCCGGCCTCAATCCCATAGGAAGGAGGCGCGGGGGATGTGTGGGGGCATCTGAAGTGGCTTTCTCTCAGAGGAAAGAAAGCCACGACTGCATCGTTGACATGAACCATTCATAAATCGCTGCCTGTGTGTAATCTTAGCTCAGACACGCGAAGCAGCTCTCATGACCATCAGAAGCAGAGAGATATCTTCCGCATCCAGGAACTACACAAAGGCAGAAAGACATCTTTAAAAAGATGCAGCTTTAAAAAGACATTCAATGCCAATGTGTATACTCTTTTAGAGAAAACATACTCTTTTACTCTTTAAGGAAACGCTGTCGAAGCGCCCAGGGGCAAAGCTGCACTGCCGTGCAGAGAAGGAGAAAGACGCTGATATGCACCGTAGATCCAACAGCAATGCTCTACAGAGGTGAGTGGAACAGTAGTGATCTCCGCTCGCTGATCGCACAACCACTCGGCTCCAAAGAAGAAATCTGAAAGTACAGAGGCATGGTTCCCTCCCTTTATACCCATATGTCCGGGGGAGGGACATGCAAATTCAGTCTGCCAAAATCTCATTTGCCTTTTCTCATGTTCAGAGGTAGCCAAGGCCTTCAAGAAAGTTCCCTAATGTCGCTTCATTCGACAAAACATGCAATTATAATGAGAATAAATTGTACTTTAAAAGGAGTTTTTATGCTAGAGGATGTCCTTGAGTTAGAAAAATCCTCAAGACTGTTATTCAGCAATGGTTTTCATAAAACCAGATTCTTATTATCCCATAGATTTTACTGAGTTCGCATCATAACCATATCATGTCATCTCACATCTGATAGATCATTTCAAGGACTATTCGTCACTTTAAGGAAGTGAAGTCTAGGTTCCTTGAACGTTTCCTGCAAGTGTTCAAACTCTTTCCAAACAACAGTGGGAAGCACTCCATTCAAGTGACTTTAACATGATTACAGTTTCTAACTTTAACACGATTGTCATAAAAATTGTATTACTAAAATGTAAATGTTTTTCGGTTGCTGGATGCCCTCTGGATGCCTGGAACTAACGGAAATTAAAGTGTATAAATCTCTGAAAAAGCAACCACAAATGGACATATGAACTGCAGATGAAGTAAGATGGTTGGACTAGCAAGATGTGCTGTACTAACAACTGTAGGATATGTAGCAGCACACATCTTATCTCTATTTGGTGAACATAATTTATGCCAACTAATTTTACGTTTGAGAGGTAGAGCTCTAAAAGTGACTAAAGATTGCACCCATTATAATGATTGAATTTGCACAAGTCATTCACTATTACATTTAATAATTTAGTAGGCACTTTTATCCAAAGTGACTTACACATTAGAAAAACAGAAAAATAAATCCTTACCTTGTCTTAAGGTCATGCAGACAGCTTTATTGAATGACTTCATTGATTATAATAGGAGCGATCCAATATTCCAGATATCTCCACTGAGGAAATAATTGTGAGCATCGAAACTACAAGATAATTTCATTGCCTTTCACGTGTAGACTCTCAGTATCAACAACACATCTGGATAAGTCACTTCAGGTATATGTTTGATGTTCTTATGTTAACCTTATTTAAAGGATACTGTAATGATACCGGAAAGGCTTCAGGGTCAGTAGCATTAAAATTCCTTTGTTACTGTAAACATTGAAACTTGAAATGGTCTATACAAATCATTTAAAGATTTGTGCGGATGCTGCTGCTTTGTGACCCTTAACCTGAATAGATGATTAGTACATTTTATAATGAAAGCACTTAACCAGCCACAGCCAGGAAAAAAAAAAATCACTTAGTCATAAACAGACTATAATATTTCATGAGAATTCAAACATACAAACACTGTTCATCACTTAATAAAAGCTAAATTACCTTTCTCTAAAGTGCATTTATTGTCATAGACAGAGCCATGTTTTTTTACCTAGTACTGTAATTTGGTCTGAAAGCATGTAATGCAATTTAGAATATATTTCAAGGCCACATACCAGTATTGCTCACTTAATAAAACTCACCTGATTTTACTTCTAGTGCTGTCTGGGTCTTGAGCAGAGACCATGCCAACCTCTGTCCCACTTGGAGCATTCTCATACACATCCATGATATAGTAGTCCATAGAAAAGACTGGAGCCTCATCAACATCCCCAATAATGAGCTTTAGCATGGTGGTGTCTTTGAAGGGGCCCAGGTAAGAAAAACGAGGATCCAGATGAGTGTTGACACCTTCTATGTTCAAAGAGTAAACCTTTTTCTTCTCATAGTCCAGAGGCTAGAAATGACATCAGTTATAAGATCAAGGCAGAATCAGAAATTAAATTTTGGATAGCCTGGGAAAAGACAGGGCATGACTGAATGATCAGACATGAATTAATTTGGCTGCAGAACCCCAAATTTAAACCTATTATTTTGTGGCATATTTGTCTGTGTGAACGGTGCAAGTCAAATTCAGACCTTTCTGAGGGAGATGATGCCTTCTTTCTTGTCACTGTCAGTAGAGATGGAAAACATGGCAGCCCCTTCTTCATTGATAATTCTATATGTCATCTCAGCGTTGATGCCGAGGTCTTCATCATTGGCTTTGATTTTCCCAACAGCTTTCCCAACCTGAGCAGATTCTGGAACATACAACTGATAGTTCTCTGAAGTGGAGAATAAACAAAGGTGTGTGATTTTATTAAACATAATAAATCTTTTGATTCAAATCTTAAAGAGTGTTACTTGTACAAAGCTAATATCGAGGGTTCATACAGGATAAGCTCAAGAGAGCTCAATAAAAGTTGTTTACTTGCACATAATAAAGCTCAAACAAATGCAGCCATTTGGCATTAATTCACAGTATATTCAAATTGATTTAGGGATTAGATATTGTGTAGAAAATATGTGCCTAATATCCAGACTTTGCCATGATGAAAGAGAGAGGAGAAGATGCCATACTTTGAGGGAATCTTGGTTGATTGTCATTGACGTCAGTCAGGGTGATGTTGATTGTGGTGGATCCAGAGAGACCCCCTACAGAGCCGGCCATGTCTTTGGCTTGGATGATGACAGAGTACACCTCTCTGCTTTCTCTGTCCATGTTTGGCAAAGCGGTCCTGATAACACCTGTGACCCAGAGGGCAGAAATTATAAATAAAGCTCTTGCTGACCTAACTGTACGTGACCCATTTCACTGGCTCGTCTTTATCCAGGGCCAGCCATGTGTCCTCATGGCCCGGCTCCACCTTCCTTCTCATCACACCCATCCTACTTCATCTTTAGATAAGTATACACATGAAACCAAGGGGTCAAGGTTTAGCTTGTTAACAGCATCCAGTTAGCCCTGCTGGTTGATGCCGAAACCACACCATCTGGCTGCATACAGCATCTTTATCCACTGACTGCAATTCAATATAGCTGTTTATTTTGTTGAATTAAAAATCATTGCAAAAAACAAATGTATCACAGACATTTAATTATATAACAATAGATGTTTTACCAGTGCCATTTTTTTTTATATCTGATGATATCATTACCCACTAAATGTGGGTCATTTTGCCTGATGAAGACTCAAGAGGTTGAAAAATTGCATTTCTAGAATTAAGTTTGAGCATTAATATCAATGTGTGGAAATTTACAGTGTTTTTATTATTCATCCTGCATTTCTCATAATTTTCCAGATGGCTGTACAGCCTTGAAAAATATGAAACACAGTGTCAGGGTGGGCAGGATAGAGAGAATGCGAGGACTCAAATGCATCGAGTAAGATAGGCTTTATTTAACTCAGAAACAAACAAAACAAAACAAAAAACTACCCTGAAGGACAGGGCAAGACTGGAACTGACAAGGAAGACATCTAACATGAACAACCACAACGAACTGGCACGGGACAGAAAACAAATGGAGATTTAATAGGGAATGAACTAAGGAGGGTAATGAGGGAAAGCAGGTGAGGCAAATTAACAGATAACAAGGTAACATGGGGGCAGGGCCAAGACGAGAGACTAGAGAGCACATGGCAAACAAACTTAACAGGAGCCATGTGCTCAAACCAAACACAATAGACAATACAGAAGAGCACATGGCAAATGAACACAATCGTAAAACTATGTGCTCAAACAAAGAGCACAGCACACAAGTCTGAAAGAAGAACGAATGGCAAGAGAACTGAACCTGAAGGCATGTGCTCACATGTGTCTGGAACCCAACTCCAGGACTGAATCCAAACTAGACCAAAGAGTCAGGACCCAGACACCATGTTCCAAACATGAAACACAAAATAGACAGAAGAGTGCAAGGCAAGGAAATCAAAACCTGAAGCTGTGTGCTCACTAAGAGACACTAACAAGGAAAGATAGCAGTGGTGGTTCTGGCTTACTTGGTGCCCTAGACGAGATCAGATGTTGCACCCCCCTTACCTTCCTATAAATCACATAAAGGCAGCATAAAAGTAGTCCAAAAGACTCCAGTGGTTCAATCCATGTCTTCAGAAGCGACATCATAGGTGTGAGAGAGAAACAGATAAATATTTTTAAGAACGTTCTTTTTATTCTATATCTCCACTTTCACATCTTAAAGTCACATGTAATGCCTGTTTAGTTTCACTTTCAGATCTGAAATTGTAAATGGAGATTTAGAGTAAAAAGGGATTATCAATCTATTTCTCATCCACACCTATCATATCTTCCATGTGCTCAAACCAAACACAATAGACAATACAGAAGAGCACATGGCAAATTAAAACAATCGTAAAACTATGTGCTCAAACAAAAAGCACAGCACACAAATCTGACATAGATTTAACCACTGGAACGTATGGATTAATTTTATCCTGCCTGTATCTGCTTATAGGAGCTTCAAGGTTCTGGTCAACATTCACATGCATAGACCTACATACTGGAGCTGAAATATTCTTGTATATATATATATATATATATATATATATATATATATATATATATATATATACAGGGACATTAATAACATGAAAAATTACTATTGCATTTTGAAAAAATCTTCCACGTGCAGTAATGACAGCTTTGCAGATCCTTGGCATTCTAGCTGTCAGTTTGTGCAGATACTCAGGTGACATTTCGCCCCACGCTTCCTGTAGCACTTGCCATAGATTGTCTTGTCGGGTAATTCTCACACACCTTACAGTCTAGCGGATCCCAAAAATTCTCAATGGGTTAAGATCCATAACACTCTTTTCCAATTATCTGTTGTTCAATATCTGTTTCTTTGCCCACTCTACCCTTATTTTTTTGTTTTTCTATTTAAAAAGAGGCTTTTTATTTGCAATGCTTCCCATAAGGCCTGCACCCCTGAGTCTTATCTTTACTATTGTACATAAAACTGATGCTGGTTGGTAGAATTCAATGAAGCTGTCAGCTGAGGACATGTGAGGTGTCTATTTCTCAAACTAGAGACTCTGATGTACTTATCTTCTTCTTTAGTTGTACATCTGGCCTTCCACATCTCTTTCTGTCCTAGTTAGAGCTAGTTGTCCTTTGTCTTTGAAGACTGTAGTGTACACCTTTGTATGAAATCTTCAGTTTTTTTTTTTTTTTGGCAATTTCAAGCATTGAATGGCCTTCATTCCTCAAAACAATGATTGTCTGACGAGTTTCTAGAAAAAGCTGTTTCTTTTTTTTGCCATTTTTGACCTAATATTGACCTTATTATATGACAGTATATTGCACACTGTGGCAAAACAAAAACCAACACAAAGACAATGTTAAGCTTCGTTTATCAAACCAAATAGCTTTCAACTGTGTTTGATATAATGGCAAGTAATTTATTTGTATCAAATTAGCAATTTTGCATGATTACTCAAGGATAAGGTGTTGGAGTGATGACTGCTGGAAATGGGGCCTGTCTAGATTTGATCAAAAAATAATTTTTTACATCAGTAACTGAATATACTTTGTGATCAGTTTAAAGCCACTTTGGTGAATTAAAGTACCAATATCTGTACATTATTCCAAACTTTTGGCCACTTGTGTGTGTGTGTGTGTGTATATATATATATATATATATATATATAATTATATTAACATGTACATTACATATACATAACTTTAATTGCACAATATTATATTAATATTACATTGTAGAGTCACTAAATAAAGATAACTGCAGAATATTTACAGATTGCTCTTTGTGCTATAACACATAATTCCTAATTTCAAATTTAACTCTCCCCTCCTAGTTTTCATTGATGCAAAATCATCAATGACTTTGTCAAATCTGCCCAGCAATCACATGGTTGAGACTTATTTTCTCAAGACCACTGAGTTGATCCTGTATCACAGTGTACCTATACTGTTGATTATGGTTATCTTATGTTTGTCCAGAATATAAGAATGCATTATGAACATCTATAATACTAACCCTTTAGAGCCTTTTTGGCTGATTAGTCTGTCAGGAACAACTCTGGGCATCTTTCCCCCATTGCAAACTTGCAGGGTGGCACGATTTGGAGCACCTTTCACCTACAGCGAGACAGGGGCGGGATGGCACAATTCGGGGCACCTTTCTCCCATTGCTATCTTGCGAGCTCTGTGCAAGGGCGATCAATCAGGTACCCAGTCGTGCCACCCCAGAGAGCATTGCCGCCCTAGGAGCCAGTCTATATCGTCTATGCCAGGATAAGCTACTGACAGATAGAGCACATGGCCAGGAAATAAACCCTGATCTATGTGTTCAACATAAACAAAGAACACAGCTAACAAAGGTGACAGGATCCTGACACACAGCCCTTTGAACCTATTAATAGATCAGGAAAATGCCTCTCCAATGGCAGGTGTGTCTGAATAGAGAACTTGGCAGGTCTTTTAATATACAAGTATACATAACGTACTTTCAAAAAAGCCATCAAGTAAACACAAATTAATATATACTGTACATTAGCAAGTCCAAAATCCTAGCTAGAAACACAGAGGACCTCTGAGGGAGTGACAACAGGGGGATTTCAATTTAAATGTAATGTGAGAAATTGTGAGATGGACAGTTTTTTATATTCGAAAATGCAATGTTCCCTTTTTAAATGGACAAGACCAGTGGAGTAAGAGAAAATATGCAAACAGATACCTCAATCCACCAGATCAAATAAATACACGGCAGTGTTCAGCCCCAGAGAATGTCACAGAGATTGCATCCAGCCCATTGAGATCAGACATCACCTGCCAGGACAGGGAATTTCAGCAGACAACACACCAAAAAAAAGCAAATTGTTCATGTTAAACAGGCTCTTAGTATTCAGCTAGTAGCCACAAAGCAAAGACAGAAAGTAAATAACACAAACAGAAACAGACTGATGCAGAACAGGGTAAGCCCTTATCTTTGTGCTCTGAGATGATTTCCTATGGAATAAAAGCTAGCCCCTTCTAGAGAAAGTGTGAAATGTCAGGTAGGTTAAACCTCACCCATAGGTAGGTAGGGTCACTAACTACTACACAAAGGTCGAGTGGAGTTAATTCTCAGCTAAGAGGATAAGGCACAATGCAAGTTTGCTTTTTAATTTGAATACAGATGGATGGGTGTCAACAGTAGCTTAGGACAAATACAGAAAATAAACATAGCCAACTATGCTATGCTATGCTATACTACAATTTATACAAGACTAGCTGAGACAAGACTAGAATAGAATAGAATAGAATAGAATAATATAATAGAAAATGTGAAGAAAACAATAATTTCATAGTAAGATTAAAAGTGTTGGGGTGTGCCCAAAGCTGAATACCTTATTCGGAAAGGCACGAATATTGACGAATAACGGATTCATCCGAATAATGTAAAGAATATTCATATGAATCTTATTCAAGATACACAGTGATAAAGTGACATTTTAAATAAACATATAAAAAATTACAAACAATTTATGAATCTTAGCAAAGTGTCAACCTTATGAATGAAAATGAGCACGTTGTGATTCAAATCGGATGGGCGCGGTCTCGACGCATGTCTGGAGCTTATAAAGTGTTACATTAAGATACTACATCATATACACTTTCCTGTGACTTCTTGAAAAGTCTATGTTAATGTATCACACGATTCACATGTGATTCCCATGTATTCATTTATATCCTAAACCTGAGCATGATGTTACATTCCTGACCTGAAGTGATGATTTCACGTTGGAGCTATTCTATTTGTCTTTTAAAGTTGACCACATTTGTATCCACATCAGCGATTAAAGAAATTATCTGGTTACGTTAATATGCTCCATAAAGTTTTAAATGCTCCATAGATTATTCATCTATTATAAATATTTGTGCTCTTGTAAAACGAATAAACTGAAACATGCTCCTTTTTTTTCTCCTTCTTTAAAGGTGCTACGTATATAAATGTAATATTATTGTTATTAGTATTATTATTTAACAAAATAAAGGTGTCTTATCATAAACTTTCCTGATAGATTTATGGGAATTTCACTTGTTTATGGGAATTTCACTTGTTTGTAGGTTATATTAATATTATTTTCATTTCTTTTAATGTTTTAATTATTATTTTTTATTCATTGAAAAATGTGTACTTGTTTTGTTTGTTTGTTTGTATACTTTATTGTCCTTTTTCAGGAAATTTGTCTTTTTCAAATTTATCAAACTTTTTCAAACTTGACATTTCAAATTTAGCTTGACACCTCCTGCCTTCAGGAAAATGTTGTTATACTTGAAATAACAAATGAAAATTCAGGCAGATATTAATATCAGAAATACCAAGTGAAACCACAACATATTCCACAGCTAATGTAGACTACAAATTCAACTTCATCTGGTAAGAAAAAAAAATTGTTAAATGTGTTGATGATGGTGCTCAATAGTTGATGCCTCAGTTAAAGGTGCACTGAATAATTATTTCCACATTAAAAGTTTTACAAAAAATAAATTTAAATAAATTAAATCACTGTGCGTCATCATCACAGCCACGCAACTTGACTGTGTGCCACCAAGATTTTCTTGACCTAAGCACATGGTCCTCGTCTATCACATACAGCTTCTATTGACTGTATCACAAAGAATTTGTAGTGGGCATCCATCAAATGAGTCTATCAAACTCTATGCAACAGCTGTTCTGTTTCCTGTTTTCCCTATGCTGATGCAGCACTGTTTGAGTGAAGAAAGATATGTGACTTGAACAGCCAGATGCATTTACACTTGATCAGTTTCAACTGGAATGCATCTCAAACCACCTCCTGAAGTGGTTTGAGTGATCGGATTGCAATCCGTCTCAAATGCGTTTCGGAGGGCATTTGCACCTGGTCTTTTCATAATCAGATAGCTATCCGATCAGTGAAAATGCATGAAGTGGCCAAGTGTAAACAGCCCCTAACTCATGGATTAAATTAATCATGGCTGACTGTGAATAGTGAGTTTTTCAATGGCATCAGTAATTTAACACTACTTTAATTGATGCTCCATCAAGACCCCTAGATGTCAGTGTAAGTCTAACATGTTCCAAAAAGTACTGAGTGACATTAAACATTACTAAATGCCTTGTACTGACCAAATAAAGCTGTAGAGCAATGGTTCTCAATCCTGGTCCTGAAGTTCTCCATTCCTTCACTGTTTGAGCATCTCCCATCATGTAACACACCTGATATAACTCATTAGCTCATTAGAGGAAGCTCCAAGACTTGAACTAAAATCAGATTAGGGATTAGCTGGGGTACTTCTATACCAGAAGTGAGAACCACTGATGTAGACCATGCCGAAAAGTCAATCTTAACCAGTATGCAGTTACCATGTTGTTCTAGGCTGGTTTATGCTATATAGTGCTGGTTTAGTGCTGGTGCAGCAAATTGAACAGTATTTATTTCTGGTAATGCTGGTGTAACAAGGTTAAAATTGGAAAGGAGGAGGCGGGAACAGGCTGAACAATCAAAGTAATATTTTAATAGGAACATAAACGCACACATGGCATCTGTGTGTGGCTCTCTCTCTCTCCAAGCAACCAAGCAGGTCTCAGAAAGCCTTTTTGGAACACCAGCATCCTGTGATGTGAACCAGCATTTAAAACACAACAAATGCTGTTGACCAGCTATAGCTGCATGACGTTTTTTTCTTCAGCAGGGAAGGATACACCAGTGATGATGATTTTCTAGTCTTATATCTGTGGACAATCTTAAAAAGTGAAAAGTTGCTATGTTTTTTTATAACTGTGAAGCTCAGAGCAGAAGAGATGAGACACCATCAATGTTCTAATCACTCCACTATCACTCTCCTAGAATGAGTGGCTCTCTAGGCCTGGAGTACAGGATTATCTGAGTGATTCAAATACATGTCCACCACTCTCAGTGCTAAAAGTATAGGCACTTCCTGCCAAAATAAGGAGGCAATACTACATTTGTATGAGTGCAAACCCTATGATATCACTCCTGATGTGATCATTTCCATGTGGCTTTATAATTCCATCAAAACCTTCACATGAAACCCAGAAACAGGGTATTAGAGATCAGAGAAAGGATGAGAGAGTTGTGACAGTGACCACGCAGGGGATTACTGTGCATGCAGTCTCAAAGGTTATTAGCGCTAAAGACACCAATAGAAGACAAACTGCCATCAGAGATCTGCTACTTCAATTGAGGGGCACAATAGTTCCAGAGACCCCAGCGGGAGATAGACTGAATGAGCAATTACATATGATAAATAAATGCACAGTGGAGTTCCCATGAAGCAATTCTGTATACATTGGCTGGGTTCATGGTATATATATCTAAGCGATGGAAGCACATATTGGTGTTGAGTTGAGTCTCTTGGGTTAGCAGCTCATGTTGTTGATGACAGGGCACTGGTAAAATACAGACACACTATCAGCTGGAACAGATGCTGCAAACCATTTTACCTTTTACACTGCTGATAGAGGATCATGCATACACACACTCCATCATGGCACATTCAGCTGCAAACAAACATGAATGAGCCAAGCATATTTATCCTGCACCAAATAGGCTATATCCTGGGATGAACACACTGCAGATTGGCACATTCAAATTGGGACAAACACCCTCCAGGTGCATACACACCAGGTGTTACCAAATGGTAACTAAGCAGAGTGAAAAAAGGGGCAGAAGGGGAGACATAAAATTAAGATATACACTGTAGGCAAGTGGAATATCATAACAAGTAGGCCACAGTTTTCCCCCACCACAGTGTAGCTCAGGTCATACAGTGCTACCTTTCCATAATGTGTTGATAAAATCATGAGAATGAGTTGTTAATTTACACAAGAGTAATTGAGTGTGCCATGTAAGTCTATGAGGAAAACTATCTATATTCATCATTCTGAATGAAGATTTATTGATTTTTATTTTTTATTTTTTTAGATACAATTGAGAGTGATAACTCTCACAATTCCAGCATGATTGAATGGAATTTCAGTCCAATTCCAAGCCTGCTCATGAGCGCAATAAATATTCCCTTTTTTTCTGTTTGTCCAACACACAAATCCAAATCCACTTTTTTAACTCTGAGGTTTTGTTTGGGGTCTGAGAGACCTTGGGCCAATATT
The DNA here is from genome assembly GCF_025860055.1 of Xyrauchen texanus. Lineage (NCBI taxonomy): Eukaryota > Metazoa > Chordata > Actinopteri > Cypriniformes > Catostomidae > Xyrauchen > Xyrauchen texanus. The sequence continues at coordinate 22,661,765 of NC_068281.1, forward strand.
AAAGCTTGAAAAACACACTTAACTTTAACAAGTGCATGACTTTTTCAGATCATCTAAAAACTACTTATGAACAAAATTTCTACTTGAATTTCTACTTTCTACATACTTCATTTTCTTCCTTCAAATCGAGACAAATCATTGATTATTTTGTATTGTTTTCCAGAAGAAATATCTAAACATTCCTAAAACAAATAGATTTAGTAGATAAGCAAAAGGACATAGCTTTAGACAAATAACAACATTTTGTGAGGTTGATGTTTAAAACAGGGTAAGAAATAAAAACTTTATTCAAAAGGATAACAAGTTTATTTTTCTTACCCCGATGAAAAATCTTGATTACCGTTTTAACCCCATTCCCAGATGGAGGGAACGAGACATTGTAGCAATGTAGTGACAATAAGGGTCACTCTTGAGAGCCCTGAACACCTCTATTTTTTGGAGAAAAGGCCAATGAGAATTGGCGAGTGGAATTTGCATGCCATTCCCCCAGACATATGTGTATAAAAGGAGAAGGAATGCCCACTCTCATTCAGGTTTTGTGCTGAGGAGCCGAGACAAGGTCCGCCCATTTCAGTGGCTAGTACGGTGTTGTGGAAAGAGGGACAGTTGAATGGAGGTTACGCCAGTAACCAAGACGTTCCCCTTCTGTAACTCAATCGACATTGTGTCGATGTAGTAACACTAGGGGACCCTATAGAAAACCGGCACAACAGCTGAACCGTGTTACGTGAACTGCTGATGCAGGTGCAAGCAAGCTGCTGTGTCCATAACAGAAGGTGCATCAGTCTGCACATAACCTCCCCTGATGCTACAAAAAGATGTCATGTAGTTCCCCACATCCCTGAGGGGGGAAGCAGTGTAATTAGAAAGGGGGAAGGCCACGGCAGCCGCAGCCTTTTCTCTCTATGTTTTCTCTCCACAGAGTATTAGATCCGGCTGTGGCCATCTAACGATATTATATGAATCGGGAAGGTGTTCTTTCGTTCCTATTTTTCCGGGGCGAAAGGACCCCACGGAGACCACATCCTGCCCAAAGGGGTGGTCAACATGTGGCAATACAACACAGGGGTTCACCAGCCACACATGGAAGAGGCGTGGTTGTAGGTCCTACCTTGAAGGGGAGGAGCTCTACAAACACGGAGGCCGGGGGCAGAGAGGGCTCTGCTCAAGGGAGATTTGGGTCTGCTGACAGGCTCAACCTGGAGATTGTAAAACCTTGCGAAGGTATTGTGTGTAATATCTGGGGGTCTTCGGCTCGGGAAGAACACAAACTCATGAATAAGCACCACTTCAGGGCATAAATTTGCCTTGTAGAGGGAGCTCTGGCCTGAGTGATAGTGTCACAACTGCTGGTGTTAGGCTACTTAGGTCTTCCACGTCCCGTCCAAGTGCCAGGCGTGGAGGTTTCAGTGGTCTGGGCACGGGAGCCAGATGGTGCCCCATCCCTGAGAAAGAAGGTCCTTCCTCAGGGGAATCTTACAGGGATTTGCTGTTGCGAGGAGCGTGAAGTCTGGGTGGGCCAATATGGGGTCATGAGGGTGACCCGTTCCTCGTCCTCCCTGACCTTGCACAAGGTCTGTAGCCACAAGCGCTCAGGGGAGGGTTGAGGGTTCCAGTCCAACCAGATACTCACGGCGGCCTGGGCAAGTATGGCTGTCAGCTCTGCTTCAGCCTCAGACTGGGCAGGCAGAACCGAAGGTGGCAGCCCAGTCGAGTCCTCAGCGTCTGCCATCGGCAGTGCGCTATTCGATGCAGCGATCGAAGACTCATCCTACTTGCAGGCCCCGAAAGAGATATCAAGCTGGCCATGAGGTGGGCTGGTCTCATTTCGTAACCAGACAGAAACAAACGAGCGTGCTGGGGAACGGGAGGTCTGCGTGGAATTACCCGGCGAGACCGCTCACATTGAACTCCCCAAATTGCCTCCAGTGCCAGCAAGGCCGGCCTCATACCCGTGGGTAGAAGGCACAGAAGGCAGTTAGAGTGACTTTCCTGCGACCACAACGTTCCCATGGTCATATTCTTGCAATGAAAACATGAACCATCCGCAAAAGCTGCCTCTGTGACGAGTAAGCAGCGAGGCAGACGAGGAGGTGCGGATCCAAATGCAGTTAACTTTATTCGTTAAACAAACACAAAGGAAAAACCCTCAATGGGGAAATAAACATAAAGCTGAACACACGGGAAGGGAAACCATACCAGCTAACAACACTCAATGATAGACAAGGACTGAACCAAAAACCAGGGTTAAAATACATGAACATAGGAAAAAGGGACCAATTTACAAACAGAACTCAAACAAGATGATAAGGTGATAAACAGAAACCAAAGGGAAACTAAACGAGGGCAGGTGAAAACAATGAACAGTGAACACGAGGGCTGACAGGAAGACTATGGAGGTACAAGGGTGACAAAAGTGAAAACTAAGGAATAACAAAAGTGAAAAAAATGACAAACAAATGGGCAACAGTGAAACAAGACAAGGTAAACATAACAGCCTCAGTGTGATCGCTGCCCAGACCCTTGTGGCTGTAAGAGGCGGAGCGATAGCGACCGCATCCAGGAATCACACAAAGACAGAAAGACATCTTTATAAAGATGTTCAATGTCAATATGTGTGCTCTAATAGAGAAAAAATACTCTTTAGCAGGAATATACACACTTTTAGTGCTGACGAAGCACCCAGGGCCGAAATCTGCAGTCGTCGTGCAGAAGGAGAGAAAGCCACTGGAAATGCACCGTATATCCAACAGCATATGCTTCTTAAGAGGTGAATGGAACAGCAGTAATATTCAGCTTGCTTGATAGTACAACCACTTGAAAAGAAAAAGATCTGAATGAGAGTGGGCATTCCTTATCCTTTTATACCCTAATGTCCGGGGTAGTGGCATTCAAATTCCACTCACCAATTCTCATTGGCCTTTTCTCAAAAGAATAGAAGCGTTCGGGACTATCAAGATCGACTCTTAGTATCACTACATTGACACAACGTCGAGTGAGTGACAGAGGGGGAACTTATTTAGTTGCAAAGAAAACTTTTTTCATTAGTTTTTTTTTGTGTGTAAACCTCACTAATTGTGCTTCCCCTTCTGTCGCTCTCTCCACGTTGTGTCGGAGAAGCGACACTAGGGGTCTCTCTTGAGTGCCGATATTCACCTCTGATCTATTGAAAAGGGCCAATGGGAGTTGGCAGTCAGTATTTGCATACCCCGCCCCCGGACATACGGGTATTTAAGCGGGGCAAATACGGGAGTTCATTCAGAAAATTTCTTCGGAGCCGATGGTCTGTCTGCAGTTGCTGCGAGTTTACACACCACTATAAAACGTTCCTGTTTCCTCTGACGATCTGCATGCTGTTGGATCTTGACGGCGCACAACAGCGGCTTTCTCCTTCACTTTACACGGCGTGCATTGTTGCCCCTGAGCGCTTCGACAGCGCAGACACACATACACACTGTGTATATTAAAAGAGTTATTTTCCTTAAAAGAGTAAATTTCTCTAAAAGAGCAAACACAGCGGCGTTGAACGTCCTTTTCAGGATGCGTCTTTCTGAAGATGCCTTTCCGCCCCTGTGTAGTTTTTGGAGGCGGTGATTTCTCCCCACCTCTGACGGTCATAAAAACCGCCTGGCGTACCTGGGTTGCGAAACACGCTGGAAGCGTTTTTTATGAATGGTCTATGTTTTCAGTATGAAAACATAGCCATGACAGCATTGTGGTCGTAGGCTTTCTCTTGTAGTGAGAGAGAGCCGCTTCAGCTGCCCCCCGCGCCTCGCCTCCTTCCCACGGGATTGAGGCAGGCGCCGCGGGCGATGAAAACGATCTGGGGTCAATGACGGGCTGCGTTTCGCCGGGTGAACCCCCTTGAAACCCCCCGCCTCCCCGGCACGCTTGCTGTTTTCCGTCCGGGCTCAGGATGAGCATGCTCTCCAATGGGTTATGTTTTCAGCCTGAGAACATAGCTGCACCAGCGTTGTGATCTCTGCTTTCTTGTGAGAAAGAAAGCCACTTCAGCCGCCCTCCGCTCCTCGCCTCCTTCCTACGGGATTGACGCAGGCGCCGCGAGCGATGAAGATGATCCCGGGATAATGGCGGGCTGCGTTTCGCGGGGTAAAAACCGCTCGATACCCCCCGCACGCTTGCTTGCTCCCCTCACGAGTTTGGGATAAGCGCGGTCCGCCTAACGGCCGGCCGCCCGGTCCCTGGAGCTCCCGGACATTGGATGACAACATCACCGCTGCATCGGAGAGCGTCACATCGGATGCGGATAACTCGCCTGGGCCGCCACCTACGGGTCTGCTTGCCCAGTCTGAGCCTGACGCACGGAGATCCGTGCTATGCTTCCCCGGGCTTGATGATTCACGGGCTGGTGCGCCGCCCACAGCCGCGCCCCCCCCCGTTCTTTCCCGGACGTGCACGACGAGCTGAGCGAGCCAAGCTTCCTCGCTCCTCCGCTCTCACTACCCTCGGCAGTAGAACAGTCCCAGACCGCTCCCCCCCTGCATGCCATGGGCCCTCCCTGCAAGTCCACCGGTCCACGGCAATTCAAGATTTGCACTTGGGTAGTCCTGTTCTTGATGTGCTGCAGGGACGTGGTAAGACCTCTCCGTTCCCCGGTGGAGGGCCGGGAGGAGAATCCTTTGTTTTTACATTTTACACATTCTCAATAATAGAGCTATTTCCTTTGCCTCTGGGTCACCTGGCCCGCAAATGCTGTTCTCACGGCAATCTGCTTTCAGATTACGACAGTCCCGGTACACCGGACGCGGCGATCCCGCCTTCCGCCTGCCCAGGACTGTCCCCCGGCCGGCCGGTTCAGACGAGTCCAGAGGACGCCAGCATCAGACCTCCTCCTCAGTCACAAACCCGCCCCCTGCCGGGTGCGCGGAGCAAGGTAAGTGCTTTGAGTCTATTCTCAGCACCTCAGCCTCAGGCCACAACGAAGCCGCCCGACGCTGCATTACCTGTTCCGCCCCGCTGCGAGGCCCCGCCGGGTACGTCCAAAATACTCGTCCCTTTGGTGCCCCTAGCGTAGAGCTGGGAAGCGTGGCTTTCGCTTCCCAACACATCACGCTGGCTGCACCGGACAATTCGACTCGGTTACGCAATTCAGTTTGCCTGGCTCCCGCCCCCCTTCAGGGGCATCCGCGGAAATCATGACCCTCTTAGCCAAGGGCGCGGTAGAGCCCGTCTCTCCAACCGAAATGAGGAAGGGTTTCTACAGCCCTTACTTCATTGTACCCAAGAAAGGCGGTGGCTTACGACCAATCCTGGACTTGAGAGTTTTCAATCGGGCCTTGTTAAAACTCACGTTCAAAATGCTCACGCAGAGAAATATTCTGGCTAGTGTTCAGCATCTAGATTGGTTCGCAGCGGTAGACCTGAAGGACGCGTACTTCCACGTCTCAATTCTGCCACGACACCGACCCTTCTTACGGTTCGCGTTCGACGGCCAGTCTTCTGCCTGTCTCTGTCCCCTTGCATCTTTACGAAAGTCGCAGAGGCGGCCCTTGCCCCGCTACGAGTAGCCGGCATCCGCATTTCTCAACTACCTCGACGACTGGCTCATCCTAGCACACTCTCGAGAGTTACTATGCACACACAGAGACCAGGTGCTCCGGCACCTCAGCCGCTTGGGGCTTCAGGTCAACTGGGAAAAGAGCAAGCTCACTCCGGTTCAGAGCATCTCTTTTCTCGGGTTGGAGTTAGACTCAGTCTCAACGACAGCACGTCTCACGAGCGAGCGTGCTCAGTCGGTGCTGGACTGCTTCACTTCCTTCAAGCCAGGCACAGTGGTCCCTCTAAAAGTTTTCCAGAGGCTCCTGGGTCATATGGCGTCCTCCGCGGCGGTCGCGCTGCTGGGGTTGATGCATGTGAGACCACTCCAGCACTGGCTCCAGACTCGAGTCCCGAGACAAGCATGGCACCACGGCACGCATCGGGTAAGGATCACCCCCGCCTGCCTCAAAACACTCCGACCCTGGACAGACCTCTGCTTTCTACGGGCAGGAGTGCCCCTGCAGCAGGTGTCCCGACGCGTCCTGGTCACAACCGACGCCTCCCGGTCCGGGTGGGGTGCCGTGTGCAGCGGGCCGTTGGAAAGGGGCCCCACTGCATTGGCACATCAATTGCCTGGAGTTGTTGACCGTCCTTCTTTCTCTCAGGAAGTTCCTCCCGTTAGTTCGGGACAAAAATGTCCTCGTGAGATCGGACAGCACCACAATGGGGGCGTACAAAAATCGCCAAGGCGGCGTACGCTCCCACCACATGTCACAACTCGCCCGCCGTCTCCTCCTATGGAGCCGGCAGCGACTCAAGTTGCTGCGCGCCACTCACATCCCCGGCAAGCTCACCGTCGTAGCGGACGCGCTATCACGACAACTCCTGCCCGGCGGGGAGTGGAGGCTTCACCCCCAGTCGGTCCAGCTGATTTGGGAACGGTTCGGCAAGGCCCAGGTAGACCTGTTTGCCTCCCAGGAAACCTCCCACTGCCCGCTCTGGTATGCCCTAACAGAGGCTCCCCTCGGACAGACGGCTGGCACACAGCTGGCCCTCGGGGCTGCGCAAGCACGCATTTCCCCAGTGAGCCTTCTTGCACCGGTGCTGTGCAAGGTCAGGGAGGACGAGGAGCAAGTCACGTTAGTGGCCCCCTACTGGCCCACTCGGACTTGGTTCTCGGAACTCAGGCTTCTCGCGACAGCTCCTCCCTGGCGAATTCCCCTGAGAAAGGACCTCCTCTCTCAGGGACGGGGCACGCTCTGGCACCCGCGCCCAGACCTCTGGAACCTCCTGGAACTGAAGAGCTAGCCGGCTTACCGGCGACCGTTGTGAATACAATCAACCAAGCCAGAGCCCCTTCTACCATGCACCTTCACGCCCTAAAGTGGCGCTTGTTCGCAGATTGGTGTTCTTCCCGAACTGAAGACCCGCAGAGATGCGCTATCAAGTCAGTGCTCCTGTTCCTACAGGAGAGGCTGGACAGGAGGCTGTCCCCGTCCACCCTCAAGGTGTATGTTGCCGCCATTGCTGCCCACCACGATCCTGAGAGGCGCCCGGAGGTTGAATCCCTCCCGGCCAGGCCTAGTTCCCTCCTGGGATCTCTCGGTAGTCTTGGCAGGACTCCAGAGACCTCCATTCGAGCCGCTTGAATCAATTGGACTCAGGGCCCTCTCTCTTAAGATGGCCCTGCTGATCGCGCTCGCCTCCATCAAGAGGGTCGGGGACCTTCAAGTGTTCTCTGTCAGTGACACTTGCCTGGAGTTCGGTCCGGCAGATATGTCTGTGATCCTAAGACCGCGACCGGGCTATGTGCCCAAGGTTCCTACCACACCATTCCGAGATCAGGTAGTGAACCTGCAAGCGCTGCCCCGGGAGGAGGCAGACCCAGCCCTTTCGTTGCTGTGTCCAGTGTGCGCCCTGCACATTTACCTGGACCACACACAGAGCACCAGACACTCTGAGCAGCTCTTTGTCTGCTTTGGGGGACGGCAGAAAGGGAATGCCGTCTCCAAACAGAGGCTCGCCCACTGGGTTGTCGACGCCATCACACTGGCTTATCACACCCAGGCCATGCCCCTACCCTTGCGGGTCCGAGCTCACTCAACAAGGGGTGTTGCGTCCTCATGGGCACTGGAAAGGGCACCTCCCTAGCAGACATCTGTAGAGCCGCGGGTTGGGCAACACCCAACACCTTCGCGAGGTTTTACAACCTCCGCGTTGGGTCGGTTGCGTCTCGTGTTTTCTCAGGTCCGAGCCCGTAGAACTCGGTAACACGTAGACCGACCGGCTGGGTGGATCGCTTGCGCCCAGCACCCTTTTCCTGACGTCAAGGTAAAGTAGTGCGCCTTCTTCCCAGGGCGTCCCACTCCGAGTTGGGACCCTGGTCGATTCCTCCCCAGCCCTCCGGGTCCGCGGTTCAGCGGAGGAACTCGCCGACCCAAGCCACTGCGGGTACCCTGATGGCCACCCCGTACTGGTATAGGGGCTCCACAGGTAAAATAAGAAGGCCTCCGGTTCAGACTCCCCCTGTGTGTAATTCCACGGTTCTGTCCCCTTACGAGCGGACCCCCGTGTCTCCCTTAGGCAGTTACAGCTGCCCCAGTTGCCGTGCTGTAGCAACTCCCCCTTTCGAGGCTGGATCTACCACCGCACCATACTTTCCACACGAGCCCTAAGACGGCCGTGTGACGTGTCTACCACTTTTCCTCCCCAAGAAAAAGGGCAGGTGTGGTCTCCGCAGGGTCTGGGTAAGACCCCCTTCCATATATGCGTGTAAGGGCCCCGGCCGTGATTGCTCTATGCGAGAAACATAGAGAGAAAAGAGGCCCAGCCAGGCTGGCCCGTTCCCATGTTGGCAAACATCGCCTACTAGAAGGATTCCGATGTTCTTATGGGGCATTGGGGAAGGGTACATGCAGCCAGGTACAGACGATGCGCGGCACTGGATGAAATCCCTGCCCGCCTCTGTATCGGCGGTTCACGTACACGGTTCAGCGCATGGCAAGATTGGAATGGGTCCCCTAGTGTCGCTTCTCCGACACAACGTGGAGAGAGCGACAGAAGGGGAACGTTTGGTTACGTATGTAACCTCCGTTCCCCGAGGGAGGGAACGACACGTTGTGTCTTTCCTCCGCCATGTCGCTGAACCGAGCCACTGTTGTGGCCGGACCATTTCCGGCTCCTCAGAAAAATCCTGAATGAACTCTCGTATTTGCCCCACTTAAATACCCGTATGTCCGGGGGCGGGGTATGCAAATACTGACTGCCAACTCCCAATTGCCCTTTTCAATAGATCAGACGTGAATATCGGCGCTCAAGAGAGACCCCTAGTGTCACTTCTCCGACACAACGTGTCGTTCCCTCCCTCGGGGAACGGAGGTTACATACGTAACCAAACGTTCCTGTTTCTTCTTATAGGATCAGATATTTTTATTTTTTATTTTACTGGAAAGCAAGACAAAAATAATTATTAGGAAAATGTTACTTCTGTTTGGCTCCTCTGACAACATTTATTTAAAACCAGAATACATGCAAATAATTTTTCATGCTAAGATTATCTGATTGTATACTGGTTTTAATATTTATTTTTTTTATTGAATTTTTTACAATGTAATTTTTCTGGGGTGAAATTTACTCCAATAATGTTACTGTTCTGGATAACAACACATTTTCTGAGAACACGGTGTCCTGCTGTGTTTTGATTAGTTCAGAAAAACAAGGAAAAGTACAGTTCCCTTTACAAAAAGCTTCACTACGATGTTGTGCTGCTAAGTGCTACGGGGAACAGCTCTAGCTGTGAATAATGTGTGGAACACGTCAATGAACATTGACCGGAATTTATAGCCTCGGCTGATGTAATCATTAGATGCACCTGAGGCCAGGCTATAAATGGAGACGTCACCAGGTGTCGTCAGAAACTCTTTTTTCAGAGCGATTCTGTTTCTGTGTGTTTCACACACCCTGTCAAAACTTTCTTTCCTCTGTTAGGAGATAGAATCAGTTAGGCAGTGTGCAGTGAACGTTGTTCTATTTTTCTCTTCTGTTTAGAAAATATTATATATATATAATAAAAAAATAAAAAAAGAGAGAATGACTGAAAGCCGCAAACGGTGTGTGTTCCCCTCTTCTCGCTCTATAGCTGAAGACGGCACACATCAGTTTTTGCTGTTTGTTTGGGGGTAAGAGCACGCTGCTCTGCGTTGCAGCAGGGCGGGTGCGAGCACTGCGATTTGCTTTAACAGGCAGAGTGCGTCGTGCTCGCCTCGCTTGCTTGGAGTCAGCACTCACGTAAAAGATCGTTCGTGGGGCTCGTGCATGGATTTGGCTGAGGAGCAAGAGACGGGTTGACCCCTTTCTCTCACTCTCTCCCCAAACCCAGCTGGTCCTTCACATGATCTCGGCTGCTCCGACTCTTCTTCGGATCATGAGGTGGATCGCGATTCTCTTCCCGCCTCCGAGCTTTCCGTCCGCGATAAAAAAATCTACGGAGGAATTGCTCGATGTTGTTACTCGTGCGGCTGCCAGATTGGACTGGCCACGCGAAAAAGAGACCCCCAAACGCTCCAAATTAGGGGATAGATTTTATCTTCCAGTCTAAGAAAGGGAACGCCTCATGGGTCCCTTCCCTTTCTTTGATAACCTCCATGAAGAGCTGTTTCGCTCATGGAGAACCCCTAAAAAAATAAAAATAAAAAAAAAAATAAAAAAAATATCTATAAAAATATATATATATTTTCTTCCCGTGTTCACATAACCTCGACGTCATTATATTCCACTATCGTGGGTGCTGAGGCACGGGGGTATTCAGTGATGCCGCCGGTCGAAGAGAGGCTTGCGGGCTATCTCTCGCCGGGCTCGGCATCGTCACTTAAGAAACCCTCTCTCCCCTCAAAGCCTTGTAGGACAACCTCCACTTTAGTGGGAAGGGCTTATCAAGCGGCAGGTCAGGCTGGTGCTGCTCTGCACACTATGCTGTTTTTCAGGCATACCAGGCTGACCTCCTGGACGACCTGAGTGTGGGTTCTGCGCTTGACGAACAAGCCTCAGACCCACCTCGGTCCTGACTGAAGGGAGGCTCAAAAGCAAAGCGTGGCGAGTCGTGCTCCTCCTCCCAGGGATTGGGGACAGTCTCGCGCCTCGCCAGCCCTCGAAGCAAGACCTCAGGACTATAAATTCTAGTAAGAGAAAACCCTGACGGTCTTGCGCCTAGATTAGGGGGTAGCTCCCCTCGGGACGGGGCGCATGCTTCACTTCACCCCTCCCGGTACCCCCTCGAAGCCCCTCCATTCCCGCCACCTCTTGGTGTTTCGGGTTGCAGAGGCTTCCGTCAAAATTGGGTGTTTTCGCTGTTCCTGCATTTTATTCAGGACGCGAAACAACCGACAACCCCTCAACAGGAAGTGTTAAAATCGAATACCCATCTCAGAGATCCTGGCAGCGTGGAAACTTCTGCCGGATATATTGTTTTCTGTGGGTCTTATATGGGCGTCAGGATTTAATTCTCTCGCCGCTTTTCCGTGTTTCAACGGCGTGTTCTCACTACCGTAAACTGGATTTCTTTTTTTGTAAATTTTTTTTAAAAAAAAACCCTCAATCTCCTGGTTAAAGGGGCCATGGTATGTGTTCCCCTTCCAGAGAGAGAGTTAGGTTATTTCACTAAATACTTCCCGTTTCCCATGGAGGGTGAGGGGTGGTGTCTGGCTTAGATCTTAAGCTTGAACTACCCGTGGGTGTTCAAGTCCAAGATGATGCCTGTCAAGACGGTCGTGTCTCAAGCCCTACAACTCGTTTGGCTGGTCACCATCGATCTTATGACACACTTCTATACTTCATTTAGAAGTTCTGCCACAACATGGAAAGTTCCTGAGGTTTGCTTCCGGGGGCGAAGTCTTCCAGGGTCAGGTTCTTTCACTCAGCCTAGCCCTTTTTACCCGCACATTCACAATGCATGATGTAGCGCTGGCTACTTGCGACTCGGGCATCTGCATTCTGAATTACGTAGACGACTGGCTGATCCTAGCGCAGTTCCAGGAACTGGCAGTTCAGCACAGGGACATCGCCTTAGCTCATCTGTTTCTCTGGGGTTGAGGCTCAACGCCAAGAATAGCGCCTCTCTCCCACTCAGAACACTGTCTATCGGGGCATCGTATGGAGTTCAATCACAATGCGGGCACAACTGTCTCCCGCTAGGATTGAGTCCATTCAGATCACCCTGAGCAAAGTCAGGCTAGGTCAAGGTTGCACTGTTATCAGTATCAACGATTTCCAGGTCTCAGGGCGAACGCATCCACGGTGATCCCTCTGGACCTTCTGCTTATGAGACCGTTTTTGTTTTGGCCAAAAGCCAGGGGATTTCTTCCAAGGGCCAAAACCCCTGGGCTAAATAGGGTTACGCGCCTCAGGATTCGTTCCCTTTCTATGTGGTTCAGACCCCGGTTTTCTGCCTTGGGTCCCACTCTAGGTGCATCTTGTTGTCGCAGACTGCTAACGACAGACGTCTCCCTGACGGGCGGGATAGCGGCCTTAAGTGGTCGTCCAACTTAAGGGGATAGGAGGGTCGTCAGCTCGGTTGTCACAGTCACTGTCTCGGGTTGATGGCTGTATTTCTGGCCCTGAAATACCTCCTCCTGAGGCTGCCATGTCTTGGTGCGGGTGGACAATACAGCGGTAGCCTCTTACATAAATCTTCAAGGAGACCCACGCTCTTGTCAGCTGTATTTCTGACACGCCGGATTCTCCTTAGGGCCCAGGGTAAGCTCCTGTCACTCAGGTCAGTTATATCCCTGGATGCCCATATACGGAGCAGATTTACGGTCAAGACAGGAAATACCAACGGGGAGTTAAGAACTCCACCCTAAGGTAGTAGTTGCCCAGAGTTCGCCAGCAAGGGTTATTGCCTCTTACTGATAGCACCGCGCTGGCCGAACAGGGCTTGGTTCTCGAGCTAATCTCTTTCCTCGACGGCTCGCCTTGGGCGTATTCGAACAGGAAGGATCTTCTATCTCAGGCACAGGGCAATATTTCATCCCTGCCCCGAATTGTGGAATATTTCATGTTTGGCCCCTAAGGGTACCAACTGAGGGACACAGGGCTTTCTCCTGAGGTTATCGAGACCTTTTTAAATGCCAGGCCTTTTCCACTTGGAACAAGTTTGGGTGAGATCTTAGGGCAGAAGAGGACCTCTTCGCCTCTATGGATAGCGCAATGTCTCCTCTACTTCTCCCTGAAATCACCTAGCCCCCTTGGGTCTGGACGTTATGACACATACATGACCCAGAATGCGTCTGTATGCATTTCTTTCCCCAGTTTCTCTGCTCCCGGGAGTCTTGGCTATGTTCACCAGCAAGGGTCTTGCCTCAGATAATGGCTTGCGCTGGCCGAACAGGATATGTTTCTCTGAGCTAATTCCTCTCCTCGACGGCTCGCCTTGGGCGATTCCGAACAGGGAGGACCTTCTCATCATTGGCCCGAATTGTGAAACCATTTGTTCTGGCCCCTAAGGGTACCAAATGAGGTTCACAGGGTTTTCTCTTGGGATTATCGAGACCATTTCTAGTGCTAGGGCTCCCTCCACTTGGAACTGATCTGGGTAGATTTTACAGGGCAGAAGAGGACCTCTTCGCCTCTGTTGATAGCGCAATGTATCCTCTACTTCTCCCCGAGTCGCCCAGTCCCCCCCCCTCCCCCTCGGGAGGGGCTGAACGTAGTAACGCAAATGCACCTGCATGCGTTTCCTTCTACTAACGTTCTTATTACAGAACCAGCTAACTGCCAGTTTGCTTCAGTTCTGGATTTTGTGTAGAAAGAACTGTCAGCGGGCACTTGCCTCGCCACTGCCAGGTTCTATGTGGCCACTGCGGTTTGCCACGGCTTGGTGGGCGGGGTGCCCTCAAAGAGGCATCCTCATTATTGCCCGGGCCTAAGAGGCGCGCGGTCAAGCTTCGCCAGTAGGTTTCAGGGCGCACTCTACCAGAGGGCTCTCCCCCTCTAAAACCTTGGCTAGAAGTCTCCCTCTGCAGCAAGTTTGTGATGCGGCAGGTTGTCCTCTCCGCACACATTCATTCGATTTTTATAGTTTGGATGTTTTGCCACTCCGGGCTCTTATGCCCTTGAGTCGACATCTCAAGCTCATGTCTGGACAAGTTTGTGATGCGGCAGGCTGGTCCTCTCCGCTCACATTCATCAGTTTTTATGACAAGTTTGTGTTGCGATAGGGTTCTCTTCGCACACATTCATCGAACATTATGGGCTAGATGCTTTGCTACTCCGGACTCTTATGTCCTTGAGTCGACATCTCAGCCCATGCCTAAACAAGTTTGTGATGCGGCAGGTTGTCCTCTCCGCACACATTCATCAGTTTTAATGACAAGTTTGTGTTGCGATAGGGTTCTCTTCGCACACATTCATCGAACATTATGGGCTAGATGCTTTGCTACTCCGGACTCTTATGTCCTTGAGTCGACATCTCAGCCCATGCCTAAACAAGTTTGTGATGCGGCAGGTTGTCCTCTCCGCGACACATTCATTGGACTTTTTAGTTTGGATGTTCTGCACTCCGGGCTCTTATGCCCTTGAGCTCGACATCTCAGCTCATACCTGAACAAGTTTGTGATGCGGCAGGCTGGTCCTCTCCGCCACATTCATCAGTTTTTATGACAAGTTTGTGGTGCGATAGGGTTCTCTTCGCACACATTCATCGAACTTTATGGGTTAGATGCTTTGCTACTCCGGGCTCTTATGCCCTTGAGTCGACATCTCAGCTCATGCCTGAACAAGTTTGTGATGCGGCAGGCTGGTCCTCTCTGCTCACATTCATAAGTTTTTATGACAAGTTTGTGGTGCGATAGGGTTCTCTTCGCACACATTCATCGAACTTTATGGGTTAGATGCTTTGCTACTCCGGGCTCTTATGCCCTTGAGTCGACATCTCAGCTCATGCCTGAACAAGTTTGTGATGCGGCAGGCTGGTTCTCTCCGCACATATTCATCAAAATGTAATGGTTTAGATGTTTATGCTACTCCGGGCTCTTATGCCCTTGAGTCGAAATCTGAAGCTCATGTCTGAGACCTCTCGCGTTTTTGAGAGTACACTGCACAACCGTAGGGGTCCGGACAGCCCCAAGTGCGGCGGCGTGGGTATTGCGTTCCCCGTAGCGCTTAGCAGCGCAACATCGTAGTGAAGCTTTTTGTAAAGGGAACGTCTCGGGTTACATGTGTAACCCTTGTTCCCTGAAAAAAGCGGAACGAGATGTTGTGCTGCTTTGCCGCACTGGGACGTCCCAGGACTGCTCTTCAAGAAGAAGTATCTGACGACACCTGGTGACGTATCCATTTATAGCCTGGCCTCAGGTGCATCTAATGATTACATCAGCCGAGGCTTTAAATTCCGGTCAGTGTTCATTGACGTGTTCCACACATTATTCAGCTCGGCTCACAGCTAGAGCTGTTCCCCGTAGCGCTTAGCAGCGCAACATCTCGTTCCGCTTTTTTCAGGGAACAAGGTTTACACGTTTTTCAATTACTGTTATTATTATTGCATGCGCATAAATTTGGGTCTCTATGACATTGATGACAAGTCAATTTCAGCAGAATATGAGGGTTAGTTCTTGACTAAAATCCTCTGAAAGTCTCTGCAGGAAAATATGTACTGTGCTAGTAGTGCGGAGGGGATTGCTTTTTTATTTTCTTACTTCTTAAGAGGAAACAACATTTATAAAAAAAGCCCCTTAAAAATGCGAGGGCCCGTCAATTGTGGTCCACAGAGGGTAACACAATAATTTGTGAGTTCCTTTGTAATCCAGAAAGCTGTTTCATAGAGAAACTGTATCTGTGTTTCCTATGGCATGTTATTGTAGAATGACTCATTCTCTGATGACTTAACCCACATATTCGATCAGAAAATATTCTATTGGAGCCTTTCATAATAAATTGCATTTCAAAACATCTTTACAACATTTACCCCTTCCATATTATTTTGTGTCTTCTTTTTTTTTTGGGCCTTTTCCCCTTTACTGTTTACACCCTACTTACTAATACATAAAAGTATACAGGTGTGTGCCCTGGTGGGTTCAGGTCATGACCAGGACGGACTAAAATCTGGGTCCCTGTAAGCTCTGACCTGTAGTGAATAATTTTTACCAGATTTAAAGTTTTGACAGGCTTACTTCAATTTAATATTAACATTTCAGCTCAAATCTTAATGGCATCCTTTACAGATGTGATTTGAACATGGCAATATAAAATGCTTTCGCTCTCACCATGTCTCTCACACACACTCAGTCACAAACAGCAAACTGTGACTCTTGAGCTGTGATTTGTCATGGAGGGTCAATTTGACCCAGTAACAGATATGCATCCCACCAAAAAAAAACATGATTCATATAGAGAGAAGTCAATAAAGGTCCTTGCCTACCAGTTTTGGGGTCAACAGTGAAGTAAGACTGCCCTTGCAGAATACTGTAGACTATCTTGGCACTGTTCCCATAGGTGGGGTCATCAGCGTCTGTGGCAGTGATCTGGAATACCGAAGTACCTGGGTGGACAAACAATATTAAACAATAATAAAACAGTAAAACAGTTAAAAGCATTCACATGGCCTTGCTAACTGTGTTTGGGAAAGATGCTTTTTGACTTTTTTAACTTTTGAAAAATTTGTTAGCAATGCTTCTTACAAAAAAGTAGTTAACTACATTAAAGCTACTTCAGGAGACACTACCTTTTAAAATATTTAATAATTCGATTACTGTATATAAATTAATCAGAGCAACATTTTCTGGCACAAAAAACAATGAGGGTTCAATTAGGTTGACAACATAACAGATACACAAATAATTATAATAAGTAGTATTTAGTCAAATATTTAGCTATAAATATTTTCTTTTTTTAAGAAATTACAGTATTTTTTCACCTTTCATTTTTATGATCTGACAATGTATTTGATTATTGCCTCTGTTTGCTCACTATCAGCACAAACAAATTAACATTAAAAACAACAATGTAGCATATATTTAGTTAGTTACTCCCCAACACTGCTTGCTAATTCTCAGATTTACATTGATTAAAATTAATGCATGCCATAAGCATGTTCCAGTTCCTTGGCAAACAGTGGGAGATGCAGTTTTCATATGCCTTGACTTTTTATTTTGCTAACTTAACTCAAACTACTCAAATCACTTTATTGTCACAATACCATGTACACAAATGCAACAGTAGGTGAAAGTCTTGTGTGCAGTTCCGAGCAACATAGCAGTCATGCTAGTGATGAGACATATACCAAATTACAATAAACAACATATTTACACAACACAATTTACATATCAAATGTACACATAATTACACAATAATAATATATAATGTACAGTAAACAATACACACAGTATAGAATACACATACAATAAAAATAAAAATAAAGAGTATATAAAAATACACTCACCTAAAGGATTATTAGGAACACCATACTAATACTGTGTTTGACCCCCTTTCGCCTTCAGAACTGCCTTAATTCTACGTGGCATTGATTCAACAAGGTGCTGAAAGCATTCTTTAGAAATGTTGGCCCATATTGATAGGATAGCATCTTGCAGTTGATGGAGATTTGTGGGATGCACATCCAGGGCACGAAGCTCATCCCAAAGATGCTCTATAGTCACAAGCCTCTTACTCTACTTTCCTTTACCATGACGTTCTGTTTCACTAGATAATTGTGATTTATTATGGATTTGAGAGACAATAATAATCTGTCTAACTGTATTAGTCTGTTTGCTTGAATTCTGACTTTT
The DNA here is from genome assembly GCF_025860055.1 of Xyrauchen texanus. Classification (NCBI taxonomy): domain Eukaryota; kingdom Metazoa; phylum Chordata; class Actinopteri; order Cypriniformes; family Catostomidae; genus Xyrauchen; species Xyrauchen texanus. Next base: position 22,679,041 of record NC_068281.1, read on the forward strand.
GTTTTTAGGCAAAGCAATTATATTATAGTTGTAATAAATAACTTTAGAAAATACTTCAAACTCCAACATTTTCAAGATGTAAATTATATTCCAGTGCTGGAGGGGGCATCGTAGAAGATCATGCTGATCCACGTCGATAGATGCCAGTACAGCATCTAACACCACTGTCATATCGGTACATAAAGTACACCAAGAATAGCAATGCTAACGCTAGCTAGAGAACTACTGAATGCCCCTTTAAAATAAGATCAGAAACTTGATGCAGTGAGGAAAAGTACCTGGTTCTAGAATAGCCCCTCTTAAATAGCCAGAGGCACCGAGTTGACTGATGTGGGTTTAGAGCACTCTACCACTAGTGCTAGTGATTAATCCATCACAGGCTAGGGAGTGGAATCATGGAGTTCACCAGCTCAGTGGTGGTGTTTGTGTTATATTTCATAAGACTCCTTGATGAACAGTATAATTGTGATTTTTGAGAGAGAATAGGAGGAGAACATTTGTGGATTCAAGGCCAGAAGTGAGAAATAAACCTCGCCCTCACCCTAGCTATGCCTGGGGGGAAGATTGTACAGATAGGTTGTGAGGAATGATAATTTCACAGCTCTTTGGCTTGTGTCCAGCCAATTGATTGGGATAGGAAGGAAGAACTCTGTGGACCATTAGCACTTTCCTGTCAGTCTATTTACTGCAGGGCTGATGTGCATGACCATTGATGCAGACTGCAAGCTCTGCATGCAGATTACTCATCTATTTGATTGGATATCACAAATCTATTTCAAATAGACATTTCAAATGGAGATAGGAGTGTAAAAGAAGGTCTTAATAACACTATGTGGTTTTTGTCTACCTAATGAAGCACAATTAGTTTGAAACTATTTAGAATAGTATTATTTGAAAAAAAAAAAATATATGAGCAAAGTCCATTTGAAGGGTTAGTTCACCTTTTTACTCACCCTCATGCAATCCCAGACATGTATGACTTCTGCAGAACTCAAAGGGAGATTTTTAGAAGAATATTTCAGCTCTGTTAGGTCCATACAATGCAAGTGCATGGGTGCCAAATTATTGCCGCTCCATTTTAAAAGTAATCTATAGGACTCCAGTGAATTAATCCATATCTTCAGAAGTGATATGATAGTTGTGGGTGAGAAACAGATCAATATTTAACAAATTATTTGCTAAAAATACTTATCCCTGCCCATTAGGGGGTAATATGCTAATCCTTTAAGGAAAGTCAGTTGATTCGGTGGTGATACATCTTTGTAATGTAGGGTGGCTATTTGTAGATGACATACATGTAAATCTTCAATCTACTTAAATGGAGAGATATCGAAATCTCCCAAAGTGTTTTTTAACATTATATTTTAAAAACATATTTCAAATCAGAAATACAGTCTGACAACAATGGTATCATACATATTGCTTCAAATCAAACCACACAAAAAAATGTATTTTACGGGCATGTATGTTTTTAAGTAAACAAACTTTATAAAAAGATAACTGACTCTTTTTAACTTTTTGGACTCCTACTGCTGCCATATTGAAAATTCCAATTTCCTCCTTTATTGTTCCACGAGTTTTCCCGTCTACTCCTCCTACATTACTCTGTACATAATATACTGTTTTTTGTTCTTTATATAACAGATTGTAATAGATTTGCACTACGTGTGTGTATGTGGGTATGTATGAAGGTGAGTGTATGTACGAATATGTATAATAATTTATTTTGTATTCTTTTTTGTTTTAATTACCCATGTCTTGCTGCTGTTTTTGGTATTGTTTGTATTGTTGTACACTGAAAGCTCCTGTCACCAAGACAAATTCCTTGTATGTGTAAGCATACTTGGCAATAAAGCTGATTCTGATTCTGATTCTTCTAAACGGTCTCTCATGTGAGCGAATATACTTTCAAGGATTTTAATTGAGAGATTTTATGAATTTGAGACTATTGGTTGGAGTGTGTAATGCAGAATCTTGGGGGTTCCTGTAACCACTCTTTCTATTTTGATACAACAGACAATACACAGTATCCCCTTAAGAGGCTTTCTATTAGAAACAATAGCTTTAATAAATACCATCATAAATCCAGCTCAACCAACCAACAGTGCAATATGAAATCCACGCCAGCAAGGCTTACTGCCTTAGCACAGCTCCAGACACCTCCTACTGCCCAGAGGTCTTGAATGTTCACTCACCGATGTCTGCCATCTCAGGCACAGAGGCTGAAAAGGGGCCGTCTGGGAACTTAGGGGCATTGTCGTTCACATCCTGGACCTTGATGATAAATTCGGACTCAGGTTCCACGGCTTCGTTGGTGAAGCGGTCAATGGCGCGAGCGTGGAGGACATAATGGCTCTTCTTTTCTCTGTCCAGGCTTTTCTTAGCATGAATGTCACCTGTCATCTCGTTGATTATAAATATGGTACCGGCACCTTCTCCAGAGAGCAGATACTGGACAGAGCCATCACCTTTGTCTGAGTTTGAGTGTAACTGAAAGACAAAAGAAAATATATATCTATATATTTGTTTTACCACTGCTACCTTGACTGTGTAGTTAAAAGCATATAAACTTATAACTACTGAGAATGGCACATTCTATTTATTGGAATGCAGATTATCTGGCCATATTTTAGAATATATAGATATATGAATAAGAATGATTTAAGATTTTACACTACTTCTAGGTCACTAATAAAATGAAATTGACCATCTTAACTTTTTGGGATATTTTTTAATCATTCTGAGATCACATAGATCATCAGGTTTTGCAAAAACTTGAAAAGTTCATACCAGCTCAAGTGCATGTTGTCATTACAGCAATAGGGGGACATACTAAATACAAATAAATTCTGAAATTCCTGTAATTTTTTCAGCTCACTCAAATTATTAAACTAATCATATAATTTGTAATGGAAAACTGCATAGAATATATATATATATATATATATATATATATATATATATATATATATATATATATATATAGTACTTTTGAAACTGTTTACACTAACTTTATACAGTAGTATAGCTGTATGTGTCACTCTTTGTACATATAAATCATCCTGTTTTAAGAAAATTGAAGGGCATTGTCCTCAAAATAAATGATCAAAGTCAGAAGTGATGAAAGCGGTGGTGGTTGTGTGGTGGGGGATCGTATTCAAGTCAAGTGTTTTTTATTGTCGTTCAACCATATATAGTTAGTACAGTACACAGTGAAACGAAACAACGTTCTTCCAGGACCATGGTGCTACATAAAACAAAATAGGACAAACACCTATATGAAGTGCACGTGCAAACGTGTGCAAAACGTAAGGGACAGTACAATAAATTTAAAAACATGAACAGTACACAGTAGTGCAAAAAGATGACAGTTTATAAAAATGCCAAATGTAAATATAACATACTATGACATGAGTGTTCTATGCACATAGCAGTTATTGAGGTAGCAGCCAGGTATAAAGTAACAATAATTAAAGTGCAACTCAGGACACGTGTGTGTAAGTGTGTGAGTGTATGTGTGTGTGTGTGTGTCAGTCCAGTCTTGAGTATTGAGTATTGAGGAATGCTTCGGTACCTCTTGCCAGTAAGGGGTGTGTGGGGTCATCCACAATGCTGGTTGCTTCGCGGAAGCAGTGTTTTTTGTAAATTTCTTTGATGGAGGGAAGAGAGACCCCGATGATCTTCTCAGCTGTCCTCACTATCCTCTGTACGGCTGTGCGGTCCGAAACAATGCATGTCCCAAACCAGGCAGTGATGATGCTCTCAATAGTCCCTCTATAGAATGTAGTGAGGATGGGGGTGGGAGATGTGCTTTCCTCAGTCTTCAGAGAAAGTAGAGACGCTGCTGGGCTTTCTTGGTAATAAATCTGGTGTTGAGGAACCAGGTGAGGTTCTCCGCCAGGTGAACACCAAGGAATTTGGTGCTCTTGATGATCTCCACAGAGGACCCGTCGATGTTCAGAGGAGAGTGGTAACTCTGTGCTCTCCTAAAGTCAACAACCGTCTCTTTTGTTTTGTCCACATTCAGAGACAGGTTGTTGGCTATACACCAGTCCGTTAGCCGCTGCACCTCCTGTCTGTATGCTGACTTATCGTTCTTGCTGATGAGACCCACCACAGTCATGTCATCAACTTAATGAGCAGAGTCAGCAGAGTGAACAGCAGTGGACTGAACACAAAGCCCTGGGGGGCCCCAGTGCTCAGTGTGGTGGTGGTGGCGGTGGAGGAGATGCGGTTTCCGATCTGGAATGACTGAGGTCTCCCAGTCAGGAAGTCCAGGATGCAGTTGCAGTCCTCTGAGCACCCTGCCAGGAATGTTGTCTAGTCCAGCAGCCTTCTGTCGGTTGACTCTATATAGAGTTTTCCTCACATCAGCCATGGTAAGACAGAGCACTTGGTCGTTGGGAGGAGGGATGGTCTTCCTCTCCACCACATCGTGCTGTGCTTCAAACCTAGCGTAGAAGTCGTTCAGCGCATCTGGAAGGGAGGCATCTTTTTTTCACAGGCAACTAATGTTGTCCTTTAGTTGGTGATGGCCTGGATGCCCTTCCACATGCGCCGCGTGTCCCCGCTGTCCTGGAAGTTACTGAGGATTCTCTGGGCGTGTGCGCGCTTTGCCTCTCTGATGGCCCAAGACTGTTTGGCCCGCCCTCTTGCCGCGCTTTCACTTCCTCGCACACCGCTTATGACGTCCCCTCCCCCGGGCACCGGCATCAGGCGACGCCGAGGACTGGAGGCCTGGACTGGAGGCCATGCAAGAACCAGCTTGGTTGTTGCATGAGTTTATATTTTAACAGTGTCTGGCAATGGTAGACACGAACACCGGTTGCTCCGATGTCCATGTGCCGTAAAAGTTGGGCTAAGTGACAAAAATAGCACCATTTTGATCCGGGGTGGCCGCTGCGTGCTACCACACTGCCATCTTGGATCAAGCATTCAGTAGTCTAACATTGCTCGTCAATCTCGCATCAGCAAGCAGTTTATGTTAACAGTGTTAGCGCCAAGTAAGATGTAAGTATCTAACTAAACTTGCAAAATTTGCCCACTATTTTATTTTTTATGAAATGTTGTACCTACCGTCAGTAATTTGTAATTGAAAATTTGTTGTGGACAGTAAGTGTTTAGTAATTTGTAATTGTGACTGTAAAAATATTGACGGGGTATTTTTCAGCTTATCAATATTAAGACAATGAGGGAATGCATGTATACAGATGAATTGAATGAATGTAGTTTTATGGCAAGCTTTGTAAGTATCCTTAAAAAAAAAAAACACTTGACATTGTTTAAGATAATGATCTATGAAACACAAAGTAGAGCATTATCACCCTCATATTAGAACCAGAACATGCAAGACCTGTGACTTGTGGCTTCAATTGTGTTTTTAGGTCATGGCAATTATAGGAAAAATAATAATAATAAATTAAGATGAACAACAGTATATGTATACATATATATATATATATATATATATATATATATATATATATATATATATATATATATATATAATATACACTACTGGTCAAAACTTTTGAAACACTGAAATGTTAATCATAATTTAAAAAATATTTTGATCTGAAGGTGTATGCTTAAATGTTTTAAATTCGTTTTGTAGACAAAAATATAATTGTGCCACCATATTAATTGATTTAATTATAAAACTAAAATATAATAATAAAAAAAAAAAAAAACGTTTTTGAAATTGATGATTGATGACTTTGATGACCAAATTATAAAGAAAAGCAGCCAATAAGTGCCCAACATAGATGGGAACTCCTTTAATACTGTTAAAAAGCATCCCAGGGTGATACCTCAAGAAGAAGATTGAGAAAATGTCAAGAATACATGTCTGCAAATTCTAGGCAAAGGGTGACTACTTTAATTAGTGGTGCTTGCAAAGCATCACTATTGTAATCTCACATACTTATTATTAGTGGTGCTTGCAAAGCATCACTATTGTAATCTCACATACTTATTTTTATTTTTATACTTTTTATTATTCTATCTCCGTGACAAAACTTCGGCACCTAACTCGTCCCGCACCGTTTGGCGTAGACCCACGAATGAGGTGTCAAATCGAACGGCCTATTGAGGACACGTGTGCTATGACTTTTATAAGCTTATCGGGTACGGTAATTGCCCCAGGGGCAAAAAAGCGCCGAAAAATCCCATAGACTTAACATTGCGACAAACTTTGACGCGTCACAGCTCCGAGCGAGGATTTCGCAGAAACGTGTGATTTGCCACATTTGAAGAGGCTGGCAGGCTCTGTAAGAGCATACCTCAAAATGGGGTAAAAGTTGCACCCCTGGGGGCAGGAGCAGCCCAAAATGCCCCAATTGACTTACAATGGTGTAGGACGGCCCATGAAATGAAATGGCATTGGGATTTGTATTCAACATAGCTCTGGATCACAGTGTCATAGAGACAATGGGGCGGGCTCATTTTACTCAGACGACCAATCAGTATCTCAGGATCATTTTGAATCTATCAAGCCACGCCCTAGCAACAATTTAGAGCACCTTAGCAACAAGTCCCATACACTTCTAATGAAAGACATCAAAGGGATATCTCCGGATAGAAGTTTCATAGAAACACAAGGGTGGTCTCGTTTCACTCGGGGCAGCAAACAGCCAATCATGAATCACCTCAACACTTCCTAGCCCCTCCCTAGCAACCATTGTCGAGCACCTTAGCAACCAAAATCCATAGAGGATATCTTCCATTCTGAATGTCACAGAGGCATGGGAGTTGGTTTATATCATTCATACTGACAAGCAGCCGTTGGAGATTAATGATTGGCAGCTGCCAAGCCACTCCCTAGCAACTAAACAGAGTACCCTAGCAACCCTTTAGCAGTAACTATATCTCTGCACCAGAAAATCAGAGAAACTTCTGGGTTGATTTATTTCAATCAGGATGGCAAGGACACTTCATTAGTATCACTAAGGTAACTGCCTAGCAACCAGATGGGGTTACCCTAGCAACCGAGTAACAAATCACATATCTCTGCATCAGAAAAACGTAGAGACTTCCGGGTTGACTTATTTCAATCAGGATGGCAAGGACACTTGATTACTATCACTATGATTACTGCCTAGCAACCAGATGGGGTTACCCTAGCAACCGAGTAACAAATCACATATCTCTGCACCAGAAAATAGTACTGACTTCGGGTTGATTTATTTCACTCAGGATGGCAAGGACACTTCATTACTATCACTATGGTAACAGCCTAGCAACCAGATGGGGTTACCCTAGCAACCGAGTAACAAATCACATATCTCTGCATCAGAAAAACGTAGAGACTTCGGGTTGACTTATTTCAATCAGGATGGCAAGGACACTTGATTACTATCACTATGATTACTGCCTAGCAACCACATGGGGTTACCCTAGCAACCGAGTAACAAATCACATATCTCTGCACCAGAAAATAGTACTGACTTCGGGTTGATTTATTTCACTCAGGATGGCAAGGACACTTGATTACTATCACTATGGTAACTGCCTAGCAACCAGATGGGGTTACCCTAGCAACCGAGAAACACATCACATATCTCGGCACCAGAAAAGAGTACAGACTTCCAGGTTGATTTATTTCAACCAGGATGGCAAGGACACTTCATTAGTATCAATATGGTAACTGCCTAGCAACCACATGGGGTTACCCTAGCAACCGAAGTAACAAATCACATATCTCTGCATCAGAAAACGTAGATACTTCTGGGTTGACTTATTTCAATCAGGATGGCAAGGACACTTGATTACTATCACTATGGTAACTGCCTAGCAACCAGATGGGGTTACCCTAGCAACCAAATAACAAATCACATATCTCTGCATCAGAAAAACGTACAGACTTCCGGGTTGACTTATTTCAATCAGGATGGCAAGGACACTTGATTACTATCACTATGATTACTGCCTAGCAACCAGATGGGGTTACCCTAGCAACCGAGTAACAAATCACATATCTCTGCACCACAAAATAGTACTGACTTCGGGTTGATTTATTTCACTCAGGATGGCAAGGACACTTGATTACTATCACTATGGTAACTGCCTAGCAACCAGATGGGGTTACCCTAGCAACCGAGAAACACATCACATATCTCGGCACCAGAAAAGAGTACAGACTTCCAGGTTGATTTATTTCAACCAGGATGGCAAGGACACTTCATTAGTATCAATATGGTAACTGCCTAGCAACCACATGGGGTTACCCTAGCAACCGAGTAACAAATCACATATCTCTGCATCACAAAAACGTACATACTTCTGGGTTGACTTATTTCAATCAGGATGGCAAGGACACTTGATTACTATCACTATGGTAACTGCCTAGCAACCAGATGGGGTTACCCTAGCAACCGAGTAACAAATCACATATCTCTGCACCAGAAAATAGTACTGACTTCCGGGTTGATTTATTTCACTCAGGATCGCAAGGACACTTGATTACTATCACTATGGTAAATGCCTAGCAACCAGATGGGGTTACCCTAGCAACCGAGAAACAAATCACAGATCTCGCACCAGAAAAGAGTACAGACTTCCGGGTTGATTTATTTCAACCAGGATGGCAAGGACACTTCATTAGTATCAATATGGTAACTGCCTAGCAACCAGATGGGGTTACCCTAGCAACCAATTAACAAATCACATATCTCTGCATCAGAAAAACGTAGAGACTTCTGGGTTGGTTTATTTCACTCAGGATGGCAAGGACACTTCATAAGTATCACTATGGTAACTTCCTAGCAACAAGGAGGGGTTACCCTAGCAACCAAATAACAAATCACATATCTCTGGATCAGAACATCGTAGAGACTTCCTGGTTGACTGATTTTACTCTGGATAGCAAGGAGACTTGATAAGTATCACTATGGTAACTGCCTAGCAACCACATGGGGTTACCCTAGCAACCGAGTAACAAATCACATATCTCTGCACCAGAAAATAGTACAGACTTCGGGTTGACTTATTTCAATAAGGATGGCAAGGAGACTTCATTACTATCACTATGGTAACTGCCTAGCAACCAGATGGGTTTACCCTAGCAACCGAGTAACAAATCACATATCTCTGCATCAGAAAAACGTAGAGACTTCTGGGTTGATTTATTTATGACCATAATTTTTGTTCTTTTCAAGCATGCTATTTCACTGAGTTTTGCCACGGCAAGCACCACTCACATTTTCTTCAGGAAATGTACCTATCTAGTTTTTATTTTTATTTTTATTTTTATATCTCTTAACAAAACTTCGGCACCTAACTCGTCCCGCGACCGCTTGGCGTAGACCCACAAATGAGGTGTCAAATCGAACGCCTATTGAGGACACGTGTGCTATGACTTTTATAAGCTTATCGGGGTACGGTATTTGCCCCAGGGGCAAAAAAGCGCCGAAAAATCCCATAGACTTAACATTGAGACAAACTTTGACGCGCCACAGCTCCAAGCTGAGGATTTCAGTAGAAACGTGTGATTTGCCACATTTGAAGAGGCTGGCAGGCTCTGTAAGAGCATACCTCAATATGGGGTAAAAGTTGCACCCCTGGGGGCAGGAGCTGCCCAAAAATGCCCCAATTGACTTATAATGGTGTAGGACGGCCCATGAAATGAAAAAGGCATAGGGATTTGTATTGAACATAGCTCTGGATCACAGTGTCATAGAGACGAGGGGGTGGGCTCATTTTACTCAGACGACCAATCAGTCTCTCAGGATCATTGTGAAGCTATCAAGCCACGCCCTAGCAACCATTAAGAGCACCTTAGCAACAAGTCCCATACACTTCTATTGAAACAGATCAAAGGGATATCTCCGGATAGAAGTGTCATAGAAACACAAGGGTGGTCTCGTTTGACTCGGACAGCAAACAGCCAATCATGCATCAAATCAACACTTCCTAGCCCCTCCCTAGCAACCATTGTCAAGCACCTTAACAACCAAAATCCATAGAGGGATATCTTCCATTCTGAATGTCACAGAGGCATGGGAGTTGGTTTATATCATTCATACTGACAAGCAGCCTTTGGAGATTCATGATTGGCAGCTGCCAAGCCACTCCCTAGCAACTACACAGAGTACCCTAGCAACCGCTTAGCAGTAACTATATCTCTGCACCAGAAAATCAGAGAGACTTCTGGGTTGATTTATTTCAATCAGGATGGCAAGGACACTTGATTAGTATCACTATGGTAACTGCCTAGCAACCAGATGGGGTTACCCTAGCAACCGAGTAACAAATCACATATCTCTGCATCAGAAAAACGTAGAGACTTCCGGGTTGACTTATTTCAATCAGGATGGAAAGGAGACTTCATTAGTATCACTATGGTAACTGCCTAGCAACCAGATGGGCTTACCCTAGCAACCGAGTAACAAATCACATATCTCTGCATCACAAAAACATATAGACTTCCGGGTTGACTTATTTCAATCAGGATGGCAAGGACACTTGATTAGTATCACTATGGTAACTGCCTAGCAACCACATGGGGTTACCCTAGCAACCGAGTAACAAATCACATATCTCTGCACCAGAAAACAGTACAGATTTTTGGGTTGACTTATTTCACTCAGGATGGAAAGGAGCCATGTATTGTATTACCTTGCTAACTGCATAGCAACCACATGGGCTTACCCTAGCAACCTAGTAACAAATCACATATTTCTGCACCAGAAAATTATACAGACTTCTGGGTTGATTTATTTATGACCACAATTTCTGTTCTTTTCAAGCAGGCTATTTGACGAGTTTTGCCACGGCAAGCACCACTCACATTTTCTTCAGGAAATGTACCTATCTAGTTTATTTTGTTATGTTTAGTCACAACATAATTGCCATAGTTCCATTTATGTTATTCCATAGATTTGATGACTTTACGAAAAAAAAAATATCATAATAAAGAATGAGTGTGTTTCAAAACTTTTGACCGGTAGTGTATAAATATATGTGTGTGTGTGTCTTGAAAATATATACTAATAGTTTGCAAATAAAAAGAAACTGCCTTTTGTTGCACTCAAAATAGCTCACATGCAATATAATCATTATATTTAATATATGTTATAAATATACCGTATTTGGACAAATGTGTTTTTATTTCCAAAAAGAAAATTTTGAAATGGTTATGGTGAATTTAAATGGGTCACAGCACATTTCTGAGTTCCTTATGTTTTCTGGTCTGCGCAATGCTTTAGCCTATACAGTCATGCCTGTTATGGATCAGCTCATCACCAAGATCATTGTAAAGCAGTCAATGGAAAGGAGGAGGCAAGAACCGGCTTTCAAACATAAATAATAGTTTAATAATAAACTAAAACAGAAGACACAAACACACACATGACGGACATGTCCGTAAACTATCTCACTCTCCCGCACAATCCTCCGCAGTCGACCTTTATCCCTCTCGGAGGCTTGATTATATGATCACGACCCTGCCCCACCCTCCGCCCTGCCACATTCCTCCCTCGTTCTCTCAGGCAGGGGAGCCCCCGGCATGACGTACACCCCCCCCCCCTCTTTTCCTGGGGAGGGGCGTGCCTTTTTGCCCCGTCTGCCGGCAGGTCATCCCAGTCTACCTGGACGAGGGAGGGGACAAGGGGAGGGAAACAGAAATAATTCAATAGGGGGGTCTTCCTGTAACTTCCTGTAACAGTGTAGTACCTCATATAAATTAATTGCCATAATCTCTCTTTCCTGCATGCACGCACACAACATTGGTGCGTTTCTACTAAACATCACCTTTTGTGGGCCGAATGAGTTACATTTTTTTAACTTTGGTTTTTGAACTACCAGTGTCCTTCAGAATAGTCCTCCAGCAATAGTAAGTGGTGTAATTCCGAAAACTTTATGTGAAAAACCCTTTGATTTTGGCTTCATGAAAAAAATTAATGGATCAAAATTAACCAGTTATTAACTGCTTTTCAGCATTAAAAATAATGTTTTCAATCCGGAACAACTGAAAGGAAATTTGTTCCAGTTTCATTCATTTTCACTTTTCGTTCCCTGAACCGTTTTTAGTCCCTGCTTACCAAAGTGACCTTTGCCAGCTACTGTACCTTAAAAAAAATGAGTTACCCTGGCTTTAACAAAATGACAATTGTGAGTCGCCATGCACTAAAGCAATTCCACCAGCATGGTTGAGCAAGGTTAAGCACTTTAAGCTAACCGTGCTGAGAAATCCGGGCTGAGGATGGTTTGTAATCGTGCCGTACTCAAGTGGAAATGCTACTGGAACTGTTCCTCACCTTTCTCTGTATCTTTCGGCCCGATGGTGAAAAATGAAACACTAATGTCTTCAATAATGCATCTGAAATATGCAAAAACCTTTACATTTGGGAAATGGGTGAAAAAAAAATGCAAGTCCCTTGCACAGTTCAAGCTTTGCATTATTTTTTCATGTTAGATTTATCACAATAATGAATGTGGCATGTACCAGCTCTTGTCCCAGAATGCTCTTGATTTGTAATTAGCATACTCTTTAAATAGAACACACATTACATATAAGAAATTAGCAGGAGGACATCCCATGTGTTCTAAAGAAATACATTGTAAAGGAAAGGATTGGTTCTCAATTTCCACAGACTGAAATAAAGGCTAACAGTATACTCTTCTATACATTATTTCATCAGATGTTTTTGAATGCATGGGTAAAAAAGTGGCTCCCAAATATCCAAAATAGATAAACAATATACACTACATGCTTTACAAGGATGAAAGGATACTTTCTAATAAACACTGGTTAATTCCACCATATTTAGATTAGTTATGCAATAATAGATTCCATCACAGAATATTGCATTTACTGCCTTGGGGTAAGAAATGTATCTGGTGCTGTATACATATCCAAACAAGTAGCTTGAATTTGCATAAGGAAATGTGCAGTCTATAGCTATTATGCTAACTCTTCAAAGACCTCATTTTGTTTAATTTTTTATTCATTTATTTATTTATTTATGCTCTAGGAAAATAAGCAACTGTACTTCCTCTGGGTAATGCTGACTTTTCCATATGTCTGACTATTAATTTTATCCTTACACGTCAGTAACTGCAAATGCTGGTAAATTTTTATAAATTCAGATGTGACATATGTTTACAGAGAAACATAATGAAAGCTCGCTTCTGTTCAAGTCAGCCTTCAGTATAGCACCCAGTAAAATCCATATAAGAAACCATCTGTGGCACATACATCATTAGTACCACATATACCGTTCACATACAATTATGGTAACATAAATTGCAAAACAAAATTTGAAAAACAGCAGAAAAGTTGAATTAGGGATGTACAGGGTGTTGAATGAGAGCCCCAACCTGAGACTGAGAAACACTGCTATTTTCAGGCCACTTATCCAACAATAAATGCTGCCATTTCAGTCGCTAATGATCGCTAATATGGCCTCACAAAAAAGATTTTGAGCGTGATCCAAAAAAAATATTGGAGCAGCAGAAATTGGCAGAGCATGGCCCTTGCTGTGAAAAGAAGCACATTACTTGGCATGTTGCTGGGGTTGCTATTGAAGCAGCTTTCCTTTTCCCACTGTGTTCTCATAATTCTTGGCAGCCGCATTAATCCCACTGCTGTGAGCAATTAGTCAGAATGATGTTCACCTTCCAAACCTTTTCCTCCTGGCTAAGAGGGACATTCACCTTCACACACATATATATATATATATATATATATATATATATATATATATATATATATATATATATATATATATATTAGTCAGACGGGCCTGAACCCACACTATTCCTGAGGCTATTGCTTTATCTACAAAATTTCTGTATGCCTGGTTACAGCTGCAATGCAGCAAGACACATATTAAGCCACACAGGCACACAAAAGTAATCATGCCAACACAGACCTAAAACCGTTGTTTGAGGATGCTCAACTCATCCTCTTTCATATTGTTTGTAAATTATCAAGTTCACCTGCTGCACCAGTGTGAACGATTGAAGAATATATATATATATATTTTTTTTTTTCAGTACAACTGATATCAGAATAACCATTCGATTGAAATCGAATTGAAACCTTAACATTAATTTCAGACCAGTGGTCTCAGACTTTTGCTGCCCACTGTTTAGAATGATGACTGGTATTAAAAAGGACTTTAAGATTTAACATTCCATGTGGAACTGTCTTTAAGTCACATAAAATCAGGGGAGGATGAGAGACGAGTAGAGAGAAGAATAGTGGGAGACAAAACACATATACTTATGCAGCAAAAGGTGTGATGCTGTACCCTAGCATGACATTACCACACAGATGAATGGTTGTGAAAGGCACACCTGACAGATGTACACTCAAAGGCAGGCAGCCTAGAAAATACAAATGCTTCAAATATGATTAATATGATCACAAATGAAAGCAAAATATTATTTACAATAATAATTCATTAAACATTTGAAACAAACAGGATACGTTGCAGAGTTGCTGCATGCTAAGTGAACTAAACCTACTTGGAATACATTCTTCCATTAAATTGCAGGGTGAATAGAGGTACAAGGGATCATTTCTGAGAATGTTTACATTTTTGCCATTGCTCATGATGTAAAATAAAGAAAAAAGATAAATCCCAATGTCAACATCAATGCCATTCTATACTAGATTTATATGGCTGATTTTTAGTAATGGACAAATATACAAAGAATGATCCAGTAGGTAATTATACTCAAGTGTCCCACTATACCTATATTTACCCTGCATCTAGCCAAATGTAGGCCTATAAAACTCATGCCCACTCTAGTCAATGCTTCTGTAGTTGGTATCCATGTGCAGCTTTATTAACAATAAACATAGTAATATAGACAGGCAGGGGTCAATCACCAGCAATAGCAATATCCAAGGTAAATCAGAGGGATAGTCGGTAGGAGTCTGCATCAAGTTTTCAAACTGGTGAGAGAGGGCGTCGGCCTTGACGTTCTTAGAGCCTGGATGATATGTGACTGTGAAGTTGAAGCGAGTAAAGAACAACATCCATCTTGCTCCTTCCAACCAATGACTCCACTCATTGAGTGCACATGTCTAGAAGCTTTCGGTTCCCGACATTGTTCTGTTCATCGGAGCAGAGTTTGCGTGAGTAAAAGGCACAAGGGAAGAGTTTAGGAGGTGTACCGTACTGTTGAGAGAGGATGGCCCCGGTACCAGTGTTCGATGCATCTACTTCAACAATGAATGGGCGATCAGGATCTGGATGGTGAAGAATGGGTGCAGTGGTGAAACAAGCTTTGAGATCTTTGAAGAATTGGAGAGCAGCTGGAGACCACATGAGCCATGAGCTTTTCTTCTTAAACATAGACGTCAAAGGTGCGGCCACAGTATTGAAACCTCTTATGAAGCGCCTGTAGAAATTGGCAAAATGCAGGAAACTCTGTAATTCTTTTAATATGGTAGGTTGTGGCCATTTCAAAACGGCTCTCACCTTAGCACCATCCACTGCTACACCCTCTCGTCTGATGACATATCCAAGAAATGACACTGAGGTCTTATGGAACTCACATTTCTCAGCCTTGGCATACAGTTAATGGGCGATGAGGCATTGGAGAACAGCCCAGACGTGTTTGAAATGCTCCTCATAAGAGTTAGTGTAGATTAGGATGTCGTCAATGTATATGATTACCCCTTGATTCAGTAGATCACGGAAGACATGCCTAGAACACTGAAGGACTGTTGGCTAATCTAAAAGGCATGACCCGTATTCATAATGACCGGTGCTGGTTGAAATAGCTGTCATCCACTCATCCCTCTCACGAATACAGATGAGATTGTAAGCACTGCGAAGATAGAGTTTGGTGAAATACTTGGCAGTGCAGAGTTGTTCAAGTGTAGCTGGTACCAAAGGCAGGGGATAACGAAACTTTAGAATTATTTTATTGAGACCACGATAATCAATGTATGAGCAAAGCCCTCCTTCTATTTTACTCATGAAGAAGAAACCGGCTGATGCAGGTGAAGTGGAGGGTCGGATAAATCCCTTGGCCATTTTCTCCTCAATATATGATTTCAAGGCCTCGGACTCAGGTTTAGACAAGGAGAAGTTTCTGCCTCGTGGAGGTGAGGAACCAGGTAATAGTTCTATGGCAAAATCACAGGAACAATGAGGAGGTAGTTGGATAGTCAGTACCACTCCCTCAACAGAGACCCGGGTTCGAGACTGGCTCGTGATCCTCTCTCCATTGACGTAAGGTGGGTGTGTGCAATGTACATGTGTTTGTCAGGTTAAATGCAGTGGTAGTAGGTTTTGGGTTTACATGCTTGGAGGAGAATATCAATACATATAGTCAATTCAATGAACTGATACAAAGACTTATCCTCATCACAACATGCCAGCTCTGATTTAAGCTCTAAGTTCAGTCCCTTAAGAAACACCAGCGTCAAAGTGTCTTCCACCCACATGGTTTGAGCAGGGAGAGTACGAAAGTTGAGAGCATATTCTGTGGCGGGAGCATTACCATGATGGAGGGATAGTAGCTGATCTCCAGCATTGTCTTCCTCTGGATGTTTGAACACAGCGCCAAATCGTTGGAGGAAGCAACTGAATGAAGGGAATGTTGTTTGGTCACTGTTCCACACCAGTGTGAAAAGTTTTACCAGTGAGCAGTGAACAAACAAAGGAAATGCGACTCTCATCAGTGGGGTATAGTGCGGGTTGCTGGTTAAGGAACAGAGAACATTGGAGCAGAAATCCCTTACATTTGGCTGGTGACCCATCTAATTTCTCAGGGAAGGCAAGGCATGGGTTTGCGGTGAATGTGCTAGGTGAGACCGGGTGAGTCACTGGATTGGATGAAGAAGCTGATGGGTTTGGTATTGGTAAACAGAGGCTTTGCAAAGCCTTTTGGCCAGCACATTCGCTTGCGCTGAGACCTCAGTGGTGAGTTGCAGTAAAGCTGCTGGATCGGTAGTTGGCAAAGTCTTCCGTAATGATGAGTCAGTGGAGTTGGGATCCATGTGCAGCTTTATTAACAGTAAACATTGTAATATACAGGCAGGGGTCAATCACCAGCAATAGCAGTGTCCGATGTAAATCAGAGGGATAGTCACAAAATAGGCAAGAGGTCAGTGCAGGCAATCACAGGTAATATCAAGGTAAACTCAGTAATAACAGTATGTAGGCAGCAAAGGGTCAAGACAGGGTAACAGTACAGGATCATACACAGGTTAGGCAGTAAATACAAATAAATCTCAGAAATGGTAGCCAGTGCAAAACAAGACTTCGCAATGATAACGTGTGAGAGTGAGACTTACGTAGCTGAGTATATGAGGAACAGGTGAGCAGGTAATTAGAGCCAGGTATTATGGGAAATGGAGTTCATAGAGTTAAAGTCAAAACTCAGATGATGGAGCTTTCTGGTGGTGAATGAAAGGATCTACAGAGGCGGGATTCATGACAGCTTCATTGAGACTGAGCTCTATGACATTTTATTTTGATACTAAAGTGATGCATTTATAGCATTTAGATGCATTAGAATACCAGGGGTGTAAAGTAATGGATTACAAATACTTTTTAATACAAATAAATTGTATTTTTATCTATCAACATGATTGGCTAGGGAGAGTCTCGTGACTCCCGTCAAATCAAATCACACGTAAAAACTTGCACGGCAACTGTAGATCTGGCGCCAACGGTTATGGATGTGGAGGATGCCTCAAACACATTTTCAACACCTGAACATCATGGCCACACCTGAAATGGCTTTTCGCATTGAAAAACTCCAATTGCTTGACTGTGTCATGTGAGTTTAACTTGCTCAAGCCAAATGCATATCAGCATTAATCCTGCCTCTAATTTAGTACATAAATGTAATCTATCTATCACTGAGTTTATTGGGTTGATGTGAGAGATTAAGGCAATGTTATCAATAGGGTTGGGTGATAAAACAATCTTGATGTTTAAATGAAAAAAAAAGAGAGAGAGATGTCCTCGATATCATGATGTAATTTTCTACACTTAGCCTATATTCTACATCTAGACCAGTGGTGTTCATTACATTGATCATGATTGCAAGAGCACCATTGGTTGGTTGATCTACGGTAGATAAAATATAAAAGATTGCCTTTTTATTTCCTGACATCTATAGCTACGTGCTTTTTGATTAACAGGCGGCTAATGTTTGTGCGCTAAGTCGGGTACACACGTAAACTATCAAATACACTTCATATGTAGATGGTGATATGCATGAAGAATGTGAAGCACCAAAAATAAAAGAAGAAAGTGAAAGTGAAGGTGGAGATTGAATGAGCAGGGAGGAGAATTTAAAGTAAAAATGAACTTAAATATTGATCTGTTTCTCACCCAACCTATCATATCTCTTCTGAAGACATGGATTTAACCAATGGATTCACATGGATTGGGAACATTTTATGCTGACTTATGTGATTTTTATGCTTCAAAATTTTGGAACCCATTCACTGGCATTGTATGTACCAAAAGGGCTGAGATATTCTTCTAAAAATCTTCATTTGTATTCTGCTGAAGAAAGAAAGTCTTCATATCCGGGATGGCATAAGGGTGACTAAATGATGAGAGAATTAAAATTTTATGTGAATTGTACCTTTAAAGCCCAATGTGATCCCTGTACCAAACAACTTCTCTACTGCCTCTATTGTGCTTTTTTAGTGTTTTTTTTTTTTTTTTTTTGCATTCCTTGCATTGTTTGAGGCACATGTTGACCCAGCTGCCCCCCTCACTAGACCCACTGCAGTTTGCGTATCGTCCCAACCGTTCAACAGACGAGGCCATCTCCACCACCCTCCATCTGGCCCTCACCCGCCTAGATAAAAAGGACTCATACATTCGAATGCTGTTCATAGACTTCAGCTCAGCATTCAACACAAGCATTCCTCAGCACCTGATTGGAATGCTGAACCTGCTGGGCCTGGACACCTCACTCTGCAACTGGATCCTGGACTTCCTGACTGGGAGACCTCAGTCAGTCCGGAACAGCATCTCAACCACCACCAAACTGAGCACTGGGGCCCCCAGGGCTGTGTGCTCAGTCCACTGCTGTTCACTCTGCTGACTCTGCTCATTAAGTTTGCCGATGACACGACTGTGGTGGGTCTCAACAGCAAGAACGACGAGTCAGCATACAGAGAGGAGATGCAGCGGCTAACGGACTGGTGTAGAGCTAAAAACCTGTCTCTGAATGTGTACAAAACAAAAGAGATGGTTGTTGACTTTAGGAGAGCACAGGGTGACAGCTCTCCGCTGAACATCGACGGCTCCTCTGTGGAGATCGTCAAGAGCACCAAATTCCTTGGTGTTCACCTGGCGGAGAACCTCACCTGGTCCTTCAACACCAGCTCTATTGCCAAGAAAAACCAGCAGCGTCTCTACTTTCTTCGAAGGCTGAGGAAAGCACATCTCCCACCCCCCATCCTCAATACATTCTATACAGGGACTATTGAGAGCATCCTGAGCAGCTGCATCAATGCCTGGTTTGGGACATGCACCGTTTCCGACTGCAAAGCCCTGCAGAGGATAGTGAGGACAGCTGAGAAGATCATCGGGGTCTCCCTTCCCTCCATTAAAGAAATTTACAAAAAACACTGCATCCGCAAAGCAACCAGCATTGTGGATGACCCCACACACCCCTCACACAAAGCCAGACTGTGCAACAGCTTCTTCCCCCAAGCCATCAGACTCCTCAATACTCAGAGACTGGTCTGACACACACCCACACGTGTCCCGAGTTGCACTTTAATTATTGTCACTTTATACCTGGCTGCTACCTCAATAACTGCTATGTCCATAGAACACAATCTCATAGTATGTTATGTTTACATTTGGCATTTTTAGAAACTGTCATCTTTTTGCACTACTGTGTACTGGTTGGCGCTGCACTGTCTCTCACTGTGCCTATTGTCCTTTTCATTTTTATTAATTTAATGTACTGTCCCGTACTTTTTGCACACGTTTGCGCATGCACTTTTTATATAGGTATGTTATTTAGTCTGTCTAGTCTCATGTGGTTCTGTGTTTGTCCAAATGTTGTTTTATGTAGTACCATGGTCCTGGAGGAACGTTGTCTCGTTTCACTGTGTACTGTACTAACTGTATATGGTTGAACGACAATAAAAACCACTTGACTTGTTTTGAACATGTTTTATGCTCAAAAATAACTCTCTCAGTTGGCATTAAAGAAAATAATTTTAATTTTAATGTAATTGTTTCATACAGTACTTTTAAATGAGCTACTCTTTTACTCTTACATGAGTAGTTTTTAGAACAGGTACTTTTACTCTACTCAAACAACATTTTTTAAGAAGTAACAGTATTTTTACTTAAGTATTATTTTTCAGTATTCTTTCCACCCCTGTAGAGTACCTATTATGAATTCAGTTGAGAATTCTACTGAAATGATCTTTAAAGTGTGTGTGTGTGTCTAAATGAGACTTTGAAGAAACATTACCCCATATTGTCAAACAAGCCCCTCATTAGAGGTGTCTCACTTCGTTCACAGACTGGCCTCATTCTGACAGCTGCATCAATATTCATAACAATGCCTACATTAACAATGCTCTGAAAGAATATATAAGTAAAATATTACAGCAGACATGTCTCTCAACCTGAATTTGTATGACACAGGGTTTGTAGTTACTGTTACTGCAGACCTGAGAGCCTAGGTTGCCTATGCCGGACTTGATAAACTGCCAACGCTACAAGAAAGAAAAGATCTGATTAAATCAGGGCTCAGCATCCGCTGCTAACCACAAATTAAAGCTGGCGTGCTGATGGAAAGGTCAATTTTACACTGCACCAAGAGCCCTTCACGTCAGAATAAGGAAGCATGCAGGGGTGGCACTGAGTTTGGTGATTTGCCATTAGTGAGAGGGAGGTGAGTGGTTTAATGTAATCTTTCATCTTAAAGCTGTGATGACAGAGATTCATCATTCAGAGTGACTTTGGACAGTTGAACACCACTGCAGTGAACTAGATCTCTAACTCTGTGTCCTGTCTTCCTCAATTGCAATGTGTACTTCACTGTAGACCCTCTCTTCTATACTGTTGACCATTTATCACACATTCACACTAAATTGAGCTACCAGTCTGCTGCTAAAGAGATTAACAGAGAAAGAGACTTTTCAGAGAGCCAGCAGCTTGGTAGCTCTCTATTAGAGATTTCAAAGCTTAAGCTGTGTGTGTGTGTGTGTGTGTGTGTGTGTGTGTGTGTGTGTGTGTGTGTGTGTGTGTGTGTGTGTGTGTGTGTGCGCGCCTTTCCGAGGAAAACACATGGAAGGGAAGCATATTTACCACAGCAATAATCTACAGCATAACAAACAAATGGTATCTGCTAGGCAAAATACACAAATATTTTCTTTTTTCCAAACTAAAGGAGTGACGAAGTGCTTGCTGGCAACATTTCCACATCATTTATTGAATATAAAAGAGAAGAGTATAATAAATCAAATAGCAGCTGAATCAAACCCCTTGAGAGAGTGCATTTCTTGCTCAGTCCAAAACTTCACTTGCTATTATGTAGAAGACAATCAGTAACCTATGAATGCCACATATGTTTCACTTCTATGATTCTTGCAATGAATGCTTTACTACTGTAGGACACATGTAGAAAATTATTATGGAAGAAAATAAAAAATAATATTTCCCATTTGGCTTCATATTACAAAAGATTAATTGGACAACTAGTCTCCACTAGTTTAGCCTGTGGTGTTTTGCTCGGGGGTACATTGATAAGAGCAGATCTGTGAAATTAGTAACTGTCCAGTTCTTGTTCAACTTTATTTAACCTTCATGTTCTGACACAAAGCACCTTTTAATAGCTTAAAAACGTAGAGTATTTAACATTATATATATATATATATATATATATATATATATATATATATATATATATATACATAGACTTGTCCTAATTGTTTAATATGGTACTATTGGAGATAATCTTTTGACACACCTATTGCAAAAAATTTTAACAGCAGTAAATGTGAGTTTATTTTACAGATATTTGAAATATATATTATTTCACAGTTATGTTATTGGGGAGACTGGGTCTTATGGGAAGTTATCACTCAAGGGCTAGTTCCTATATCCCAGAAACTATTATATTTTTTGTCAAAATTCCAATTATAGAAATTATTATTCTCTACAGCAGTAGGTTTTTTATTAAGTTGATTTCAAAAATGTTGTTCAAAACGGTCATCAATTAGAATAAGTATAGATATGTGATTTATTTTCTTCAAACTAAAATTCCAATATTTTTGTATTTTCCTAATAGATCTAGGGTAAAACAAATGAGAACAATAAATTCACACTGGCAAAGGTATAGATTTGTTTTTTCTGATCTGTGTTCTCAGGACAAAGCTATATTTATTATATGTCAGGTTAAGTTGTTGCAATTGCATTGTGGCAGTTTGTCCTGTTGAAATTGTATCTGTTGGTTTAATATTTATGCAATTCACCTTTTACATTGTTTTTTTATTTTTCATAAACTATTTGGTGCTTCATAATTTTTTACTAATTACATTTAGCTGAAAAGCTTTATAATATGCTTACTAAATGGCAGGTCCCCTGTGACAGGGCGGAGGGCGGGACCGGGTTGTGATTTTACACACCCGGCCCCTTATCAGGCTAATCAAGCCTCCGAGAGGGATAAAGGCTGACAGTGGTGCGACAGAGAGAGAATGCTTACGGGCAGCTGTCCGTCCTATGTGTGTGTGTATGTGTGTGTTTGTGTCTTTTGGTTTATTTCTTCAATAAACTATTATTTATATTGTCAAGCCAGTTCTCGCCTCCTCCTTTCCATTGAACTGCTTTATGCCCTGGTCTACCTTACATCATTATTATTATTTTTTAATGTTCAATTGTTGAATTAGGCATTTAAAATAAGAAGGCACATATTGGGCAGTTCAGATGAAGATTTTTGGATCCTTGTGTAGTCAAAACCTCTTTCAAGGTAACATGGATCTTTATAAAGTTGTGACACCATGCATGAACTCTTTTTTTTTTTTTTTCATTGTTATTATATTTCATCAAAAATTAAAACTTTTGGACCTATTCATCATATCACGCATGTTTAACAGTCTTGCATTTCAAGTGTGAAACAATGAGAACTGAACATAAGTTTATTTTGATAATATATTTTAAACATCTTGCATGTAAAATATTACATTATTTATGTTTGGGGTCTCAGAGAGCTTCATGGGGGCCATTTGTTAATTTGGATTTGTTTAGTTGTATTTGTGTAATGTTGAACGTGTATGTTGGGAACGTCATTATGTCTATTCATTCCAAATCTATGCCACATTTATGTTAAGTCAAGTTCATGTTTATGTTCACGTTGTTAGTTAAGGTTTTTGGATATGTAATGTTGAATGTGTATGTTGATAACATCGTTATGTCTATTCTTGCTAAGTCTATGCCACGTTTATGTTCACATTGTTGGTAACGATTTTTGGATTGCATGTTTGTAAATAAACTGTACTTGGGTACTTCACGTCTTCGTAATTGCCAGTGCTAGCATCGTTACAATTTGCTATAACATTTCCTTGCTGAGGTCAAATATTGCAACTGGCCATGAGCCATGTGGTCATTTGACATCACTGCCATAAAATCTGTGTCGCAATACTTCCCGAGGCAGCATTTTTTTAAATGATAAAAATTATAAATAAAAATTATAAATAAAAAAAATTATAAATAAAAATTAATAGTTTAACGAATAGTTTACTGATTTTTTATTTTATGCATTTTCTTTTATATTGTAAAGTTTGTCTTGGTTAAAGTGATTTAATCCTTTGAAACAAGTTAAATATGGCTCCAGAAATCACATTGAACAGACTAAAACCACAATGTTGAATTAGGTAAATGTATCAACTGTGTTAAATAAAGGTGATGGCATTGAACATTAATCCAATTTTTATAAATGTAATTACATTTTATGATTAATTCCAATAATTAACAAATATATCATTTTGAGATTACTATTATTTTACACAAACAGCACAATCACTCCACATATTGTAAGCTGGGGTCTCAAATCTAAAAGTAGTAAAACTAAAGTCTAAAACTAAAATGCAACTAGCATTACTTTAATTGCTATTTCAATGTGTTCTTCTTACCAGTGTCATTGTTACTATGTAGTACATTTTCATCTCCCCTGATGTACATTTAATGTATTTATTTTTTTGCCTTCACATAAAAAAATAAATATATATATATATATATATATATATATATATATATATATATATATATATATAATAATAATAAACAAATTAAATAAAACAAAATAGAAATAAAGTTAGTTTTAAGGCTGGTTTGAGCAAACTATCATTTTGTACTCAATCTGAACACTCCATAATTTTAGATTTCTGTTATCTCCATTTGTTAGGTTAAATCCTGCTGGCACCAGGCATCCAGTTAATTGTATAGCCATTGTGTAAATAATCAGGTTAGAATTAAAACAAAAAAAAGAAATTATTAAGTGCCTGATCCTGACCAGAGCATATTTAAAAAAATGTGGTTTAAAATGGTTGATATGTCATTAATTTATAACACAAGCATATTATTTTGAATGAAAAAAAAAAGTTACAGAGTTCAAAAGGTAGCCTATTGCATAGCAGGAAAGATCTAACACACAAAATAAAGCTTTAAGAGAAAATATTAATTTTAAGTATAAAACATTGTTTACATAATTTCCCTGGAGGAACTGAGGAAGGCCAAAAAAAATTAAAAAACATAACAAGGTTAAATCAACAATAATAATAATGACAACAACAGGAATTTAATAAATTATATATTATATATTTACTTTTTTGCATTTAACCATATATTGCTCCTCTTCCACATAGTTCCCAGTTTTTTGACCACTGATGTGGAGAGAAGGAAAGATGCTGAGGCATGTATAGGTCTGGGGGGATCAGACAGTAGAAGGTGTGGAAAAAAAAGTGTAGTGAGAAGGCAACTCAGAGCCTCAACCCATTTCTGTCACAGGTGTTTAAGAAGGGGGGGCTGGGTAGCTCAGCAAGTAAAGATGCTGACTTCCACACCTGTAGTCACAAGTTTGAATTCAGGGCATGCTGAGTGACTCCAGTCAGGCTTCCTAAGCAACCAATTGGCCCAGTTGTGAGGGTGGGAGGGGTCATGTTGGGCTAACCTCCTCATGGTCACTATAATGTGTGGTTCTCGCTCTAGGTGGGGTGCGTGGTGAGTTGTGTGTGGATGCCACAGAGAATAGCGTGAAGCCTCCACGCGCTATACGTCTCCGTGGTAACGCGCTCAACAAGCCACGTGATAAGATGCGTGGATTGACGGTCTCAGATGCGGAGGCAACTGAGATTTGTCCTCCACCACCCGGATTGAGGCGAGTCACTACGCCACCATGAGGACTTAGAGAACATTTGGAATTGGGGATTACAAATTGGGAGAAAAAGGAGAGAAGGCGGCCTCACATAAAATATTCAGCTCATACAAATTTCTCTCTGTCCAGAAGGGTTAAGCCGGCAGCTTGTAAAGTAACTGGCTGTTGGAGAAACACATGTGTGACACTACTCTGTTGGGCCCAGTTATGTGTGATGGTATGTATGAAAGGGTTAATTCAATCTCAACATTTACTTTAAGTATCACTTTTACAATTGTCATGCTGGTTTTTAAACATTAATTTAAAAATTACAATGAATAAAAATGTAATATTACATGTTCTTAATATTACACGTACATAGGAGTGCCAACCCTATCTTCATTGTGGGACTATTATTATTTCTAGGTTGTGCATTTCAATTCAGAGTTTTTACAGAGAGTGGACTCACAAAAGTTCATGTCTGTACTGCATCTGCAGAGTTTTATTATTATACATACAGATGGCTCGATATACTGGCAATGACTGAGTACTTGCAAATGTGAAGTTAAATGTCACTTTTACCTCATCATTAATGCTGGAATTTCCCCTAACAATATGATTGTTTGCCTTTCAGCAACTGTGGCAACAGTTCAAAACCATTTTATTTTCAACCATTTTATTTCTCATAAAAGTTCTGAAAGTTCTGATGGGAAAACATTAGTAGCCTCTGTCTTGTACATTCTCAAACATTTGCATATTGTAGAAACAGCAGTGCTTATACATCTTATACAGCAGCACTTGTTTGGGTGAAAAGTGCTTGTCACCCAAACAAATGTTATATTTATGAAATACCCTGGGACCGGTTACATAAAATGGTTTTAGACTAGTCTTAAAATCAATTGTCTAAAATGTTGATATTTTTCAGTCAGTTACAAAAAACATTGATCAGTCGAATTTAAGACCAAAATGTAAGACAGCATACCACTAGGCTAACTTTTGTGAACATTTTATGTTGCCATGGAAAATAATTGTCAGCTGAGCCAGTGGGGGCTTGAATTGAGGGCTAAAAGGGCTTGAATTGAGACTTTGTAGAAGACTATGAAGAATACATTGACTTCTATAATGTAACAAAATTCCTGGTATATTTTTATTATCTGCATTAATATCACAAAATGTGTTCATTTGAACTAATTTTGAAGCACTGTATTCTTCTAATATGCAAATATTTTCAGAGAAGGGAAACGTTTTGGAGTGCCCACTATTGGGCATTTTGTCAAGTCGTTCAGTGTCTTACATTTCTCACAATGTAATGCAAATTAGACTGTCTTAATACAGACAGCTGGGACCTTGTTCGATTTTAGTTATTCAGACTAATTGTTAGACAAATTCTTAAGTAAATGGCAATGTTTATGCAACTGGCCTCTAGTTTCACTTACAACACTGGATTTACAGCTCAATAGAGCATTAACCTTAAAACATGATCTATTTGGTAGAAAATTACATTTGATTTCAGCATCACACAGTGGACATGTCACCTCGTAACTGGCGAAAATGTTGCAACAGTCTCATCATTTTCAACAGATCAGGATCGGCATAGCATTTGTGTATGTTTCTCTTTACACACAAATAGGAAGATCTGAAGCAACCTATCATATGATGTTGAGGAAACACAGCACGCACATTTGGCTCAGTTCCTGTGGGATGTAGGTGCAGACAATTGATGACTGCTCAGCCATTTCTTCATAAACTCATCAGTTTAACCTTCACCTTGCTGAGTCAATGTCAAATGCTGTCAGTCTCAACAAGGATTATTCCAACTCATGAAACACAGTGGTTTCATTAGATTGGAGTTTGTCAGTCTTCACAGAACCGAATGGGCTCAAAATAATTTATTGTGCTACTGTTGAATATTATAAGCTTGTATTTTATATTTAGCCAAGAGTCACACAATATAAGGCACCATTATAATGATTAGCATAAGAATATGTTAGCTGTCTACAACCTTGTATATCAAGACAAAGAAATACAGTGCCAAAAATTATCTAATTGTTATGTCTGACCACAAACCACTATGGATCTATTATTTTCTCTGTAGCCCAGAGTCAAAACAATTTTGCTCTTATTAGTGGTATGGATGTTACGGGTCAGCCTTTAATTTGCAAGAAAAATGTATTTTCTTAAAAAGAAAAAAAGAATCATGCTGTACAAAGACGCATGGATTCTGTTTGTGATTAGTCTTCCACACTTTTTACTCAGTTCTAAGAAAATGACATGCTTACATGAACACACTGACATTGTAAATAATAGATTTCAATGCCAATGTAGTAATATGATGCACATCCATATTAAAATCTCTGTTTAAAAGCTCACAATTCCACTCTATTGTGGAATTGTGCCATTCAATGTCCAACAAACAATAATGTACCCTAGAGAGGACATCTCAGTTTGTTTGTTTTTTAGCTCGTTCCCCACACATGTGCATGGACAGCCATATAACTTCTCAATCAGAATGAAAGAAAGGGCTCTTACCTTCCCCACATACTGTGCATCTGGTCCAATGTGGTCTTCCAAAACGAAGAACTGATTCCAGATCCAACCTCTTTTAGGCCGATGGTGCGCATTCTTCTCTCCATCAGACAGTTGGGTCTGGTTGTGGGTGAGCGTGGGTCTGACAGAGCTTGTTGGAGAAGGGATTCCATAGCTCCTCTGGAGCACACACAGGCAGAGCAGCAGAGGGGGCAAACAGGCAGAGCTTCTGGCTGCTCTCATGTTAAAGAGTTGCAACGTTATAACTCCCACTCTAGCACACCCAGAGGTCTCATACAGTGGGCGGCTCTAGAGGCTGATCACACCAGTTCGGAGAGCTTCACTGAAGGCCATGGTTAAAATCCTGTTTTAGATGAGACCAAGCAGGTGGCACTCACATCCTGGGCCGAGAGTGAGAAATGTTGATTCATTGGAGAGATGGTGTCCACAGAAGTCTCACACAAGGCAATGGTAGATAGCCACGAAACATCTGTGTGAAGGAAGAGGACAAACTGAACTTTCATGGGTCAAAATGAGACACAGCCATTAATTCCACATACAATGTTGGATTAACTCTTCCAGTGAGGATAGAAAGAATCAAAGATATGACAATTTCTATAGGAAATTATACTCACAAATTAGATTTTATAATATAAAAACTTGCTCTTAGACAGCAATGCGATGAAATGGGGACATTTGCTCAAGTCTACTGCTTCTCTGGTGCTTCTCCTGCAGAAAAAGACCTTTACAATCTCAAAAGTATGTTCTCCAGAGTTTCAGAAGTGATCATAAAAGGATAGTTCATCCAAAAATTTAAATTCAGTCATTATTAACTTACCCTAGAGCCTTGTTCTAAAGGCATTAGAAAATTAGTTTTTTTTTTGAGAAACAAAACGACATGTAACTTATTAAGTGAAAATCTTCACAGCCTGTTGCTCTACTGTGCACGAGAGTAGCAGTTCACACAACCCCTGTTTTTTCATTCAAGAACTTGCTGTTTTTTTTTTTTTTTGCTACAGATATTCACTACACAGATATTCATGAGAAAGAATATACTTATATTTAAATTAAATAAAACTGAGAATTCCATTTAATCTATTGAGACATTAAAAAGCACAATTTGGCTTGCTCTTTTTGCAAAACTATTTCATTATAATCAAAGCCCATCACAGTCTAGCTGTTTGCCTTTAAGTGAAACATATTATACATTTTGGATGGAACAGCTGTTACAGTATAATAGCAGGGATCATGGCTTGTCAGTAGCAAATTCTCAAATTTTTTCTAAGTGTAAATTAGGCAGCTTGAGCATTCATTGTCAGATCAGGTTTTTAAGTTCCATTCAACTCGGGAAGATGGATTTTACAACTTCCTACTAGGAAAAGTGCAATGGAATGCATCTTAAAGTCAGAATTATAACTTGAAGGCTTGTGCAGAAATTCTCAACTCCGATTTTGCCGAGATGCATGATGTCACACAAACATGTCGACACTCAGGGAGCTATACAAAGTAAGTAATAAACAATAACTTTATTAAGTAATATTTTATATATAAATGAGATTGTTTCCACATTACATGATATTAAAGCTTGTTTAACAAACGCCTGCAGAAACAGGTGTATAAAACATTATAATCTCTTTTGATAATCATACACCTGTAGCACAAATATTAGCACTAGCATTGTTTATCAGTTGGGTTGCTAGGAGACATCTCTAATTAGAGTCAAACACTTGCTAAGCTAACGGGAGCGTTGTAGTTCCAAATATCGGGGAATGGAATGCAATTTTGGTTGGAGATATCAAGTAGGAATATCCCACATCCAACTTGAATGGAACGCAGCATAACCGTTTATCCTGACAAAACAAAATGTATTGCAAGCAACATTTAAATCACAAATATTATTAGATAGATTTTTCCAGGTATTAAAGACCTCCTTGATACATTTATGTGAAAAATTATGATTTTTGATGTTCATTTCACAAAATAGTCATTCTGCAGTTAAAATTACGCTTGCTTGATCATTAAGTGTCATTTCAAGTTCTGGCTTTCGTGCATGGAAGTGTTTTTAAAATGTTAGTTGATATTATTAGTTGACTGTCACATAATGTATGATACGTGCATAGTGTCTTATTCATTGTGAAGCTGTGTTTTCTTAATGTGATGAATCACACTGAAGGCCTAGACTTAAAATTCATGGCCCGCAGCTGTGGCTGGTCATACAAGGCTTCCCTGTAATGAGAGCTCTGCGTGGTGATAGGACTCAAGTGTACAGATAGGAGACAAAGGCAGGCCTACACACAGTCATAAAGTCTGACTGAGGACTGTAGGAACACTCAAAGCTAAACGGCACCAAAATCGAACAAAGTGAGTCCAGACTACACATCCCATCATGCCTTGCTCACTTTACAGCTAGGTGTGAAATTATGAAGGATTGAACTCACAACTTGTATTGAATGAAGCGTATGACAGAAAGCATCCCTCAACTATGATGTCATCTAGAGGATAAACTCTGGAGATTCCTCCTAAGCTTGCCTCCAGTGACAGAATGCACCACATCTACTTGCAGCCCTGCTGCTCCCAGGTGTAGTCCCATTGCCCAAGGAAGTAACGTCCATACCTGAACTTTGGCCATACAATCTCCATCTCACTGGAAGAGCCGAGATTCCCGTGTTCCACCGAGCATGCTAACGGATCCGAAGGAGAATGCGGAGGAATCCGCATCTCACCCTTTTGCTTGCAAAAGTGAAGAAAGAACATTTATTTTCCTTCTTCAACTGAGTCGACATCGCTTATATCTCCACCCAACCCACATAGAATCAGCCGCCGTACCGCCTACTGACAGAGAGAGGAAACGGCCTCCCGTCATCACCTGAGCTTCGAGGAACTGAGTCAGAGTGAAACGACGGGTAAACACATTCTACCTGTGTAATCACTTGACTCAAATAAGAGGTTTACTTCTGGGCAGAGAAAGATTATTATAGTGTGTTATTCTTGTGTATCAAGTTTATTGCTTCTATAGTTTTCGAACCACTGTGTCCGCACATTGCTGCAAATAATACTCAAGGCATTACTGTAAATTTCTGTTACCACGAATGAGATTGGCTGTGTTGTCGTCCAACCACATTGGGCTGATTGTGCATTTCCGCCATCGTGCATGATACCGGCACACTGAGTTTATCCATTAAAGAACCAACGATTGCAGTGGACGGATTACAAGTCATTCACTGCGTCTCTGAGTGAGAAAACGAATGGTTGCCCTCCCTCCCATGATTGCTAAACCGGCTTCAGTGCTGTCACTTTGTTCTCTCTCTCTCGTACTAAACGCACACACACACAACCCCTCACAAACATACCCGCACACACATTCGACGAACAGATAACTCGCCAATAGAGTCGAGCTTTGTCCCCAAGTTATCGTACCAGCAGAGACATGTGTTAAACGGGCAAATGCCATTAACCAGTCTCTCGCATGACATGCATTCCTTCTCTCATTAGACACAAACACCCATTCACACATACACACACACACACACACATGTTGTGTTTCCATGTTTTATGGGGACTTTCCATAGACATAATGGTTTTTATACTGTACAAACTTTATATTCTATCCCCTAAACCTAACCCTACCCCTAAACCTAACCCTCACAGAAAACTTTCTGCATTTTTACGTTTTCCTCATGGGGACTGACAAAATGTACCCACAAGGTCAAAAATTTCGGGTTTTACTATCCTTATAGGGACATTTGGTCCCCACAAAGTGATAAATACAAGCTCACACACACACACACACACACACACACATACACATACAGACCCTCCTCTCATTAATTATAGGCTTATCTATTACCATATCTAATCATGTTACTGTTTAGTTTGTAGTTGGAAGTTTATTGATATTACTGCATCAATAAACTTTGTAATACTTTAAAGAGAAGTGTTTTGGTATTGTTCTGCATGCACCTGTGCCAAGGGCTGGCAGGGGATGTCAGTACTCGGATTCAAGTATTACATTTTGAATGTCGATGTTGAATGTTTGAAGATTACAATCCCATATTGAGACCTCTATACAGTCTGTTATTAGTCCCTGATTCCAGGGTGGTGGCCCAGCAATATTAATCGTTATTAATATTCTATTGATTTGAATAATTAATAATAGTATTTGATGGTTGTTTCATCCCAGTTTCCTCAATGCACGCTAATTACATATCTTTGATAATTATAAATTATTGCTAATATCCAAACCCGCTCCTGGACAAACAAGTTTTGGGCCAGTTGCAATGTAAAATCCCGGGCCGATTTCTCTTCCCAGTACAGCCCTGATGTCCCTGTTTCTTTGGGAAAGAAGCTGATAGCTCTTGAATCCTCTGTCTCCCTGTCAATACTGATTCATCATTTGTGGAGAAACTCGTTTACTCATACCCCTTATTCTCTGACAGCAAAAGAGTTACTGACACAAACAAACAAAATACCTAGTGCTTTAGGGTTAATGCATCAGTCTTTCTTAAAACAAATAGAAATTCCAATGTCAAAAACCTAAAAACAAACAAAGAACAAATCAACAAACAATGAAATCGCAGTGGGATGGACATTCCTTGTCACCTTAGTTACATCTAAACATTTCAATTTGAAGACACATTTGAAATAGTCACAGTGAAGCAGAAGCAATGTCTCAAATGTGTGTGTATATATATATAATATATATATATATATATAATATATATATATATATATATATATATATATATGACCAGAATAAATATTTCATGATCCATCGCAAACTTACAGTGAGGTATCTGAAACACTCACTTTTGTTTTTGCAGAAGATGCTGGTATGACATGTGAATGCAAATTAAATCTCTAAAGAGTTGCACTCAACACTTTTATTGTTATATTTTCACGTTTTTGGCAAAAAATTTATTTAACACAGAGATTATACATTTCAAGGTGTGTATTCAATTCATTAGTCCACATAAGAGTCAATAATTCAGTACCAGAGGCAGACTGAATGCAGAAATGGTCTGTAAGTGAATCTAATTGACAGAACGTTACGAAACTGAATTAATTTTTATAAAAGTACTTTTGTTGATATAGCTTTTTAATACATGGCAGTGAAAGAGCAATTGATATATCAAATGATGAACACTCAGAGAATATTTTTAAAGCAGAATAAACACACTAAGAGGAGCTTTCTAATAATTATTGTCTTGAAGTTTCTTTAGGTTAAATATTCATTAGTAGATTCTTAAATGGTAAAAAATTTGATCTAAGCACTGATTCACATGGCAACACAGCAGTTTCTGTCAAAAGCAGTTGACAGTTGAATTTTACACAAGGCTAATGTCTAGTGTATTTAAACCACCAAAAATTAAAAACAACAACTAGAATCTAGCTAAAATCATTTTCTGGATATTTTGATGTATTCTATGTATTCCTGTGAACACATCAGTGGTGTACAGTGGTATCAGTGGAAAACAATTTTAAAGTGTCATCAAATTAATACCAGTTTCAAAGAGCAAAGTATTTTTGGAATTGTTGATTGTCTGAGCTGTTTCATGCAAACATTATGCACAGACATGCTTTTATTTTAGATACGTTAAACATTCTTGAAGCTGAAAAAGGTTTCCTTCCCTTGTGGGCATGAGCCAGCCTAATTAATCATTTAAAACTGGGAGATTTATGTATAGAATGCTTAAAACTTTGAATGGGGATTTATTTATTTTCAGTCACTGCCAGTATCAGCAAATGAATAAAAAAACACCACAACTGATACAGTGACACGGAAAGATCTCGAAACTATTATTCATGCCCTTATTACTTCTCAGCTAGATTACTGTATGTGGGCCTGCCTCAGTCCTCCCTTGCATGTCTGCATGGTTAAAAATGCAGTGGCAAGATTTTTAACTGGTTCAAGAAAAAAATACAATATCACCCCTGTGCTGATATCTTTGCAGTGGTTACCAGTTAGTTTTAGTGTTGATTTTAAGATTTTGGTTTTTAAGGCATTGCATAGTGTAACATAGTTCAATAGAAAGGAGGAGGCAAGAACCGGCTTGTCAACAATATTTTATTGCTTTGACTGACACACACACGCACACACGCACACAGGCACACAGGCACACAGGCACGCGCACGACATGTCCGTAACCTATCTTTCTCTCTCACAATCCACCGCAGTCAGCCTTTATCCCTCTCAGAGGCTTGATTAGCCAGATAAGGGACCAGGTGTGTATAATCACGCCCCGCCCTCCGCCCCGCCCTCCGCCCTGCCACACATAGTCTTTCCCCACAATATATTTGTGATCTTCTTCATCCACATTCTGCTCTGAGATCTCAAATGTAACCAATTATTTATCTCCATTCCACGTTCTCGTTTAAAGTCTAAGTGTGATCAGGCTTTTTCAGAGGCTGCCTAACTAACTAACTAACATGGATCAACTGATTGCATCTATACAAGAAAAAAATAATACATGTGCAAATGAACGAGCAAATGAATGAGAATAAGAGGGAAGAAAAAAATATATACCCTTTAATCCCACAATTCACTAGCTTGGCCACTAATAACTCTTTTTAATTTGCTAAAGCAGGTCAATTCAATACTCTTTGCTTCTAGGTGTCACATGAGAAAGGCTGTTTGAAAACAATGCTTATTAAACACTTCAGGATTAAACCAGCTGGAGATCATTTTCTGGTCTTAGCTGGTTTAAGATGGTCTAACAGGTCTCCCAGCCTGGCCAAACTGGTTTTCAGCTGGTGTAGCTGGTCTTCCAGCTTGGCTAAGCTGGTGTTCCTAGTCTGGTCTAGTCTGGGAGACCAGACAAGCCAACTTAGAATGGTGTTGGTGCTCACATCTCATAAAGACCAGGTCAGACTTGGATTTTTAACTTCATAAGTGACTGTGATGAGCACTGGGCTCAAAATAAACATTTATACAGCAAGTCACATCTATTTTTTTCTTCTTCATCTGTGCAATGAAAAGAAACTGATGTAGGCATGCCTGATTAAACTAGGTGGGCTTGATGCAACTCTGTGCACTAGTCTGGCTAAGAATTACAAGGCTTTTTGCCCCAGGCCACTGGATGGTGAAGCTGTCATAAGTGAGGAAAAAAAATCATATTGTAGAAGCAGCCTGAGCTTTCACAAGGAAGCTATGCATGCTTGATATTTGTAAATTAAATAGTGGAAGCAGGAGGTATGTGTTGGATTAGACACCACTGTCTCTGAACAGAATTTTTTTTTTTTTTAAATCCTCAGTGTGCAAATCCCAGTTTGATCAATGCATGCTAATTGCATACAAATTAATATACAGAAATTAAGGAGTTTTGTATTTCTCATGAGAATCAGCTAGTCATACCAGCCAGTTCTATGTTATACTCTGCTCTCAAGCTTTTGTTATTATTATTATTTTTATTTATTTTTTTAAAAGGGAAATGTATAAGGAGAAGGAAATAAGTATATTGTTTCAAATAATTATGTCTGAAGCCAAAGGCCTGAAGAAAATTAATATGCTTGCTTCTCACTGTAACACAATGTCCTAACCAGACCTGATGTGATAAAGCAACACACGTTAAAAGGTATCTCTTTAATGTTAATCAGAGTTTTTTCCTAACAAGCTGCAACCAAGACAAATGATTAGCAACCAGATATTTTGTTAATTTGATTGGTTTCTATTTCTGTGGCATCAAGTCAGATAGTCCCTTCCACTGTAAACTGTCATTGGTCCAAAATCCCACTCCTCATTATTGTGCATTAATGTCACATCTGTTTAGTTAGACTGATCTCGCTGTGAATTTGGCAACAATAGGTTGAAGGTTCTTTAGCAGAAATCAGCCTGTGCTTACCGAAATTCAAACTACTGCCCCCAGTGGCTGAAGCTGGAAGTGTGAATAATGTCCATCTACTTAATCAAAAATTGTATTTATGAAGGTTTTTCAGTTGCCTTGAAAAGCAATTTTTTATAAGTGCATTTTAATTTCTACTGGGTGACAGCTTGCTTTAATTTTGTTGTAGTGGTTAAATTTATCAGACAGTTTTCTATTGCTGACACATCATTCTAACAATTTTTTATGCAAACTCTTCTATCATTTAATGTGTGACACTAAAGGCTAAGACACTAAAGGCTAATATTTTACAAATTTAAGACTATTTTAAAAATAGATTTTTGTTGCAAATTTTACACTTATTCAAAGCTGACATTTAACTGAAAGCCCATAAAATATAAAAGGATCAATTAATTAGTTAACAGGTTAATTGAGCTGAGATGTTGGAACTGTCTATACAGATTTGTTTAGATTAGATTTAGATTCAACTTTATTGTCATTGTGCAAAATACAAGTACAGAGCCAATGAAATGCAGTAGATTACAAAACCAAAACAGAGCCAATATGGCCAATTTGGTGTTAAAGGTATGTGCACCTTGAGCAAGAAAAAAGTTGTTACACAAACAAAACAAGAACTGTTCAAGCAACACCTGAAACCAAAACATGCTTGGAGGCACAGATAACTCATGTGCCCTTGCTCTGCACTTCAAGAGCAAAGGTGTCTTAGCAGATTCAGGTTTCCTGAGGTATTCAAAACACATTTGTAATACTGATTAGAATCCAGTGCAGCTAATTAGGATGCTAATTGGAATGAAGTAGGGCTGGAATGGAACAGTGGCTGAGAGGCGTCTTCTCACAATGACAATTTTTCCATGTTTGTTTTGGTTCTTCACCACTCTCATTGCCAGAATCAATCCCTTTTTACATAAAAGTCCAAATAAATGTTACTTATAGAATATTAATTGAAAATTAAATCTAGGGGTCATTAGATATTTTGAGATAATATTATTGCTTGAATATCTAGCTCATCATTCAGACATATCTATTATACACACACACACACACACACACACAAAAAAATATATATATTTTGAGACAGGGAGCATTACAATTTCCCTAGTGTAGTTGGCTCAGCCCAGTTGATTCAATTTCATATTTTTCCCCTCTACTTCTCATGTCTTATTCACTTCTCAGCACTAAATTGCAGTTATTTTTATAGAACTGATGTGGTTTTGTAATCTCAGAGTTTCTGTGCTTTCCCTCCCTGTGCTTGTACTCAATCCAGTGGCTTGAGGAGTACGTGAGACTAATTGCTCGCTACAGGATTAGCAATATCGGGGGAGGAACTCCATGGATCCATAGATGTGTGTTTGTCACCTTGGCATGTCCACTGCACAGAGACATTAGCTGAAGCACTGCTGGCCCTGTAGATCACACAACTTCCCACATGCATCACATAATGGCTGAGAAAATCACTTTATCATTCTCAGACAGCCCTCAGTGTCTGATTGTTATGCATCCCCTATTTACTCTGAATGCTTTTCCAAGGCACACAAGTGCTGATAAAGTATTCCTGCATCTCTGTGTGCATTCCCCAGACATGCAAAGCAAATTATGTGTGATATGAAATTAATAAAAATTGAGATGATGATGATTGTGGCGGATATTATTTATTTACTTTTAACAACCTATTAGTGAGCCAATAGCTGTGGATTGTCTCAAGAAAATGAAAGAAAAAAGAAAGAAAGAAAGAAAGAGAGAACAAATAAACAAACAAGGAGCTTGCAGTACATTTTTCATAAAGCAATCAAGAAGAACTAGAGAATCAAACACACAAGCTTTCAACTGTTATGTTTGGTAACAGGAACGTGAGATGGAGCTTTTAAAAATGACATGCAGCCAGGATAAAATGCTTTAGTAATGAAAGAAGAACAGTTCCATGGACAGCCACTACCTTCATGTCCCTTCCCACTGCTCTTTTTTTTTTTTTTTTTGTCTATGACCACATGTGTGTACACAGATCAACTCTCAGACTTTCTCTGTATGCTGCCTCCCCACAAGCCAGACAAACATCAGCAGCACTCAACCTTCAATCAGCCAGACGAGAGAGCCAAACACAATAAGGAGTGCCTCTTACCTTCCCAGTCTTTTCTTAAAAGATGACAAGGCTTTGGAATCTGGAGGAGAGCTGCCAATGTCCTTACATATTTTGTTAAGTCACACTGAGAGTATGAATGCAGTTTGCAATCCACCCCAGAATAGACCGCTAGCTCCCAAATCTGCCAGCCTGCTGCAGCTCAGGAGGTGTGTTCTGATTTGCCGGCTGCACACACTGTCATATCCACACATACACATACACAGAACGTCAGCCCTGCTATTTTCCCTCTTACATTTCCTTTCCTTCTCTCTCTTATTCTTTCTTGTGCTTTACATCTCTAACTCTACATCTCTCTCACTTTATCTTTCAGTCTCCTTCTCTCTTTCTCTCCCTCCATCTGCAGCTCAGAGAGGCACAACGTTTCTCAGCACTGCACAGTGCTGGCATGATTTGGTTTAAGGCAATAATGTGGATCCAGAAGGACACCTAATTAATAATATAGGGGGAGCATGGGGAATGTGAAGCGTGTGTGTGAAGCCCCTCAAGACCAAAGGCCATTTATTTATTTTCTGAGGGAAGGCTACCTTGTCAGCTAATAACATAAGAGAGGGCATGATAAACAGGGTGGAAGCTCTGTGGAAAGGTAAGATGAAAATGTGTTAAAACAAGGGTCTTGGGGGAGAAGGAGGACCTTTATATACCACAACTCCAAGTCATCAAACCCACCACCTCCTCTCACAGCACATCCATCATTTACCTCGAAGTCTCCCACATCCTTTCAGCCTCTGCACAGGTGGATTATTTATCTTTTCCACTCCATTTATTTATTTAAATGTTTCCCCCTTTCTCAGCTCTGCTGGTGTCCTTGCAGGTGAGCTAGAGGCTGGGTTATGGAAAATGGAGCAGCCTCGCACTAAGCTTATAATGTTAAATGCCCTAATTTAAATGGCTCAATCATGTGTTGATGGAAATTTGAGGTTTACCAGAGACATTATAATGTAAGGTGAGACAGACCACTCATATATAATTGAACAGGAAAAATCAGAAAGCTAAATATGGCAGCTGTATTCACACCTGCAACAAGGTTTAAAATGGGAAAGGACAAGTTGGGCCAAAGATGGTGCTCCTGGAACACTAAGATGGCCTTATCCCTCTCCTCAGCTGATTAGCACGATTGGGGCCGGGCGTGAGCACTCAAAGCCCGGCCCTGCCCTCCTCCTCCTCGTCACAACCCCTTATCATCCTGAGACCTGAGCGTGACTGCTGTGTGGATTTTTTATACCCCTTTTTGATTTGTAACTAGTAGCTCTAATAAGCATGCAAAAAAATAACTTGAATAAATAAATAATAAGAAGAAATAATAAAAAAAATTAGATCAAATAGTTTTCCTAAAAAAAATATGTCCTCATATGGGGACAGCAGGACTTTACATATGACTTTACATATGGCATTTTAAATAAAACCAAGATATAGAAAATCTGATTTTTATTATTTTAATTGTTTATTATATTATTATGAGTGTTGGTTAAAGCTTTTTAAAGATGATACAAACATTACAGATGATTTTCTGTATAGCTGCTATGGAACAATAGATATAGGGAAAAGCAAAACAAATTAAACTATTTTAATAGAAATGATTGATTTGACTTCTATGTTACAATGTTTTTTTCTTATACTTCTGGAACAAATTCTTAATGTTCACACTTTGCACTGTTAAACAAAAAAGTGATGGCAAGTGCTAAAATATTTTACCAATCAGAAATTAGCACACTTTATTTTGATATAAGTAATGGCCATCATCATTGTAAAGGGATCAATGGAAAGGAGGAGGCGAGAACCGGCTTGACAATGTAAATAATATTTTAATTATCAACTTAAACAGAAGACAAACACACACATATGACGGACATGTCTGTTTGTTAACTCACTCACTCACTCACTCACTCACTCAGTCTGTCGGCCTTTATCCCTCTCGAAGGCTTGATTAGCCTAATACGGGACCGGGTGTGTATGATCACGACCCGGCCCCTGCCACAATCATCCAATCAATGCCAACAATGTTAAAATTAAAATTAAAATTTTTCATCCTAACTCTATATAAAGCCTCTGTATATAGTGAAGATAAAACATGATGTCCATTGAGGAAGCAGGGTTGCATGAGGTTAAACCGAACCAATATGATCACACAGGAACTTGACATGCTGCACCCAAATGTTCCGGTACCCTGACATCGAGCCCATTGTGCTGACTTACTGACATCTTTGCATCAATCCAAACATTTTTACCTTTCACTGTGGCATGATAGATCATGTGTTTTGCGAGCAACCTCATAGACACCGGTCTACTCCCATGCAGACCAGGAAGTAATTGTGTTCATGTAATCAATGATGAGCATGAACTGAAGGTTGCTTTTCCTTCTAAGATAAAATTTTTACTCCACTTATGGTTAGGTTTAGGGTTTGGGTTAGGTTATGGGTAAAGAAATATGCATTTACTTATCTGTCACTCACTCAACATTGTGTCGATGAGTTAACACTAGGGGTTCACAATTGGGAGCCCAGACATCTCTGATCTTTGAGGAGAGGCCAATGAGATAAAAATAAAAACCGGAAAAAAAAAAAATCACGTGCACATAAGTATTCACAGCCTTTGCTCAATACTTTGTTGAAGAACCTTTCTGACCAATTACAACCTCAAGTCTTTGTGTATGATGCTACAAGCTTCGCACACCTATTTTTGGGCAGTTTCTCCCATTCTTATTTGCAGGACCTGTCAAGCTCCATCAGGTTGAATGGGGAGTGTCAGTGCACAGCCATTTTCAGATCTCTCCAGAGATGTTCAATCGGGTTCAAGTCTAGGCTCTGGCTGCGCCACTCAAGGACATTCACAGTTGTCCCATAGCCACTCCTTTGTTATCTTGGCTGTGTGCTTAGGGTCATTGTCTTGTTGGAAGCTGAACCTTTCCCCCAGTCTGAGGTCCAGAGTGCTCTGGAGCAGGTTTTCATCAAGGATGTCTCTGTACATTGCTACATTCATCTTTCCCTCGATCATAACTATTCTCCCAGTTCATGCCACTGAAAAACATCCCCACAGCATGATGCTGCCACCACCATCCTTCACTGTAAGGAGGTATTGGCCAGGTGATGAGCGGTTCCTGGTTTCCTCCAGACATGACGCTTGCCATTTAGGCCAACGAGTTCAATCTTTGTTTCATCAGACCAGAGAATTTTGTTTCTCATGGTCTGAGAGTCCTTCAGGTGCTTTTTGGCAAACTCCAGGGGGGCTCTCATGTGCCTTTTACTGAGGAGTGGCTTCCGTCTGGCCACTCTACCACACAGGCCTGATTGGAGAAATGATGCAGAGCTGGTTGTTCTTCTGGAAGGTTCTCCTCTCTCCACAGAGAAATGCTGGAGCTCTGTCAGACTGACCATCGGATTCTTGGTCACCTCCCTGACTAAGACCCTTCTCCCCCGATGGCTCAGTTCAGCCAGACGGCCAGCTCTAGGAAGAGTCCTGGTGGTTCCAAACTTCTTCCATTTACATATGGTATGATACATTTTTTATTAATTTGCAAAGATTTCAAACAAACTTCTTTCACATTGTCATTATGGGGTATTGTTTGTAGAATTTTGAGGAAAATAATACATTTAAATCAATTTTGGAACAAGGATGTAACAAAACAAAATGTGGAAAAAGTGAAGTGCTGTGAATACTTTTTGGATGCACTGTATATACACAAATATAAAGAGTAGATTTTCCAATAAAAAAGTGGTGCAAATGAAAGCGTCTTTTTCAAGATGCCTTTTCGTTTGTGTGTGTTTCCTGGTTGTGATCGTTACCTCTCCACTTCCCAAGGCCACTATCGCTGCCTCTCGTGTTGGGCACTGCCCACGCAGGGACAGCCCTTGTGGACAGGTCATGCTCTCACTGCGAGGGCAGCATTTTGGCAATGTTGTGCTTTCTTTTTCTGCCCGGACCTGGTACTTGGATGCATCTTCTCTCACTACCCTCGACGGTGGGGCTGCTTGGCAACTTTCGTGGTGCACCTGTGCCCGTAGAGTGCCGCCATATGGCAGAGCCATCTGAATCTCCCGTCCAGGGCCTGTGGGTTTATGTCGTCACTCAAGACTGAGCCTACAGTGCCACTGGACAAGCCGCCTCCGCCCTGTATGCCATGGCTCTACTGTAAGTGCACCAAGCAGAGGCGCTCAAAGAACTGCACAAGGGTAGTTCTGACCCGAGATTGATGCAGGAGCTGTGCTCGGTGACCGATCTCGCCCTCCGAGTGATGGTGGTCACTGCGTGGTCTCTCAAGCAGGCGATGTCCACCTTAGTGTTCCAGGAGCACCATCTTTGGCCCAACTTGTTCATAACCAGATTGGCCTATTCGGCGGCACTGTAGATGATTTTGCCCAGCAATCCTCAGTGGTTAAAAGGCAGATGGGGACCATACAACACATCCTGACCCAGAGCGACGCTATGGCTCGCACCCCTGTCTGTTTGTCGCCAATGGCATCCCCCTGCGGCAGCAACACTGGCTCGCCGCAGCCTGCCCCAGTAGACTGGCCCCGGCATCGAGCCACCCGCAGAAAGCAGTCACCATCCGTCTCATGGCTGGTCGCCAAGAACCCATGAAACGCTTCAAAGCGTTCCCCGAGAGGGGTCCAGGAAGTAGGAGATCCGTTGCACAGGAGCTGGTAAGTGCACCACTCCTTCCCCTGGTGGAGGGCTGGGTGGAGGTTCTTTACTTTCCTTGTCTTATTTCACCACATGCCCCAAGGGCAGCAGTACCCACATTCTAAGAAAAAAGCGGTTTTCTCATTTCCTGGGCCTCAAAGTCGATGTCCCCAGCCATCGTTATCATGACCACCGGGCACTGATTCTCTCTCTGGCAGGTATGGCACATTGGAGGCGGGCCTCCCGCCCCTGTGCACAGCTTTGTCTAAAATCCACCCCTGATGTGATGGTCTCCATGGGCTACGAGGATGAAAATCTTCCTCCCCCGTCCCAGGCTGTTCTGGGAGCATTCACAAGGAGCCAGGTAAGTGCTTTGATGTCTCTAGACTCAGCACAGCCACAAGTGGCACCTCTGGCTCCGCCCCATCTCAAGGCCCCATCCCATGGTATGTCCGACATGATTGTTCCACCTCACGTGGAGCTTAGGGGTGTAGCTCGTACTCCCCAACCCCAATGTGATGGCAAATCAGGACTGTCCGACTCTGCTACGCAATTCAGTTCACTTGGCTCCTGCCCAGGTCCAGTGGCGTTTGCTTCACTACGGTGAGAGGTGAGAAATCCGTTGCTCTGTGTGCAGAGATCGCTTCCCTCCTACAGAAGGACTCAAGAGAGCCTGTCCCTCCAGCCGAGATGAATAAGGGGTTTTAGAGCCCCTACTTCATCATACCCAAAAAAAAGAAAAAAAAGTGGGTTGCAGCCAATATTGGACTTGCAATTCTGAATCGGGCTTTGCACAGACTCCTGTCCAAGATACTGATGCAAAAATGCATCTTAGTGAGGGTCCAGCATCCAGGCGGTAGACCTGAAGGACGCGTACTTCCGTACCAGTATGAGGTCCTCCCCCTCGGTTTGTCCCTGTCACCTCATGCCTTCACGAAGGTTGCGGAGGCAGCCCTTGCCCCGTTAAGGGAAGTGGGCATACGCTGGCTACTTCTAGCTAACTCACAGGACAAATTGTGTGCACACAGGAACCTGGTGTGCAGGCACCTCAGCCGGCTGGGGCTTCAGGTCAACTGGGAAAAGAGCAAGCTCTCCCCTGTTCAGCAGAGACTCCACCCTCAGGCAGTCCAGCTGATCTGGAGTCGATTCAGCCATGCACTGGTAGACCTGTTCACTTTCCCTCTGGTACTCTCGGACCAAGGCTCCCCTCGGCACAGATGCCCTGGCGCACAGGCATTCTTTTCCCTTAGCCCTTCGGAGGCTAAGTCTTCGGAGAGCCTCGCTGCTGCCCCAGTACAGTACACCCCACATGTAATGGTTGTACACATGTAATGGTTGTCTCCTTTGGTAACCCTGTGTGATGTATATTCCGCAAAATGGTTTTCCTGCTGGTAAACCGCATCTTCCTTGGGCAGAGGGCTCTCTATCCTTGGTGACCGTGTTTGTAGTAACTCCTCCCCTCCATGGGTAGGACCTACCTTGGTGCCAATCCGCACAACGTGCTTCCGCTCCGACCCGGAAAGACTGTGTGTTGAATTCCACTTAGAAGTCCCCCCCTTCTCGGGGCTGGGTGTGGCCTCCGCAGTGGCCTCCTCTTTGGTGAGACACCCCCCAACATGGACCTTATATGGTGCCAAGCTGAATGATTTTGTTCCTTTTTTGGGGTGGAGAACAATAGAGAGAAGGCTATGGCTGGGCCAGCCAGTCCTTAAACTTCTGAGCAGTTAGAAGCTCCCCAAGGTGTAGGGGACCGCTTCATGACTGCCAGTGGATAGTTACGCGACGCTGGCTACTAGGCACACAGAGTTTTGTCCATCTCGCACCACCAGTCTGCATAACTCGGCTCAGCTCTTGTGGCGTTTTCCATTGGGACCCCTAGTGTCAACTCATTGGCACAACATCGAGTAAGTGACAGATAGGGAACGACATGGTGTGACGACATGCGACTGATGTAAATGACACAACAGTGAACCAACCACTGAAATGGCTGGGTCTTTGGCTCGGCTCCTCAGTGCGAAACCTGAGTATGTGTTTGCAAACGGCACTCCTTTTATACCCGTATGTCCGGGGGAGTGGCATGCAAATTCCATATGGCAATTCTTATTGGCCTTTTCTCATAGATCAGAGATATCTGGGCTCCCAAGAGTGAACCCCTAGTTTCAACTCATTGACACACCATCCTGTTCCCTCCATCAGGGAACGGAGGTTACATCAGTAACCATGACATTCCATTCAATGTAAATAATTTACAACTACAAGCA
The DNA here is from genome assembly GCF_025860055.1 of Xyrauchen texanus. NCBI lineage: Eukaryota > Metazoa > Chordata > Actinopteri > Cypriniformes > Catostomidae > Xyrauchen > Xyrauchen texanus. The sequence goes on from NC_068281.1 coordinate 22,723,728, forward strand.
ACAATCTTTTTGACTTAACTCTGTGGGCATTGAAATATGTTATTGGAACGTAATCTGGATCAACAGTTTAGTAGATTTCGGTCTTTCATCTTTTAAATAGATAGGAGCTGTACTTGCATAAATTGGTATACTCTAGCTATCCTAAGGTGTTATCAATAAGCACCCGAGTGAACTCACTTGCCTTAAAGGGACTTTGGGTTTACACAGAAGCATCACATGCACCCTCAGATTTTAGAGCCAGTTGGATTTTGAGGGTAACTTCCTTTTGTATGTAGATAATAATTATATTAAGTATTAAGATAATGAGAATTCTGTATATACTGCAAGTACTGTTTAAAAAAAGGGTTTGTCAAAAAAGCTATAACACAAATCACCAATTCAAATGTCTAAATCAGAATGCCACTGGCTTATATATATATATATATATATATATATAAAATGTTTCATATGCGGTTTTGCAGTGTTGTTTGCTCATTTGTAAATAAATAAAAGTAATTATTATCACCAGTCAAGCATGATACATGAAAAGATGTTACGCAATTATAAAACAATTAATGACCAGGTTTATGCTATGGTAAACATAGACTAAAAAGGTATTCTGAATTCAAATCTCTTGTTGATGTTAAGGCTGTTAAGCTATCTCCTGTTATGTGGTAATAATAGTAATAAACACAAATAAATATAAATAAAAAAAATTGGGGGGAGGAATGTGTGAAGAAAAAGCACAAGACAGAAAATGGAAGGTTGGATATGAAACAGACCAGATCATTGCACGACACATTGTGGGAAAAAAAATAATAATGCACTTGGATAAATCTTATTTCAAAATCCAAGCTGGAGTTTAGGTTTGAGTGGGTGTCAAGCATGGTGCTAGAACAGGTCATGAATAACCATATTCAGTCACTGATTTGAAATGGTGTTCTTTGCTACCTCTGTTGAGCCACCAGTTTTTTGTTTTTTTCAGTAGGTTTCCTTATTGCATGTTTTAAAATTAATATATTGTTCAGTAAATTAATATATCCACAGAAACCTCTGTTGACACCTAATTTTCAGGGGGTTGAGTGAAAAGTAACTGAGAAGGATTTCCTGGAAATACACATGCAATTTGGCAAAATTATAAATAAATGTAATAATAAAAAAATTAATTAAGGAATAAATGTCTTGATAAAACAAATATAATTAGTTTTTAATTACATTTATTCCTGAATTTATTATTGTATGACTTTATTCCTTTATTATTTTCTATATTTATTTTTAAATTTATTTTTATTTATTCACTTATTTTGCATTGTTCTTTATTTAGGTGTTCATTTATTTTGTATATTTATGTATTCCCACATATATTTATTTCCATATTTATATATTCCATATATATTTATTTATACATGTATTTATTTAATACTTTTCTGTGTGCAACATGGAAATGAGGGAGGCAGTCCTTGCGTAGCTCCAGTGCATCATTGGTTGAGAGCTCAATAGTACTTATCGGAAGCAAATAAGATGGACGTCCCACCTTAGCACAGATTTAGAATATGCAGGGAAACATTTTGCAGAGAGTCTAACAATCCAGGATGTGCTTCGACATTCATACCGGCCTACAGGTCTCCTAAACCATCAATAAGCACCTGTACTCTAAATGAATCAGTCATTTGATGCATGGTTATCGACTTAATCTTTAGATATATGTGAAGCGTCAGCTATAGATTTTTTTTATTGCAGAACTTATACATAAACGATCAGGGAAATGAAGCATGTTTGTATCTTTTACAATGAACAATCATAACAGAAAACAATATTATGGATTTGCGGACATCAAAATATGAAGTTATATATACACAGGAAAAAAAAAAAGAAATAAAAGGACAAGGTTAAATCATATAATTTCTGAAACTTGCTCATTTTGTGGTTTTGTTGAAGAAACAGATCCCCATTCATTTTGTGATTGTAGTATAACCAATAAATATTGGATTGACTTATGTTTTTAGCCCCACAAATAGCTATAGTTTACAAGATATGGCAAGAGTAATCGAGCACACGCTTCAATCTACGATAAACCAATGTAAGCAGGACCAGCCCACATAATTATCATACAAGAGACAGAAATGCAGGAATAAATATAAAAATGAATACATGTGGGAATATTTAAATATGGAAATAAATAAATATAAAAATAAACGAATGCATGAATAAATAATAATAAAAACATATTTTTGAAAGAATAAAAAAAAAAGTTTTAAAGAATAAAAATAAAAAATAATAAAAAGGAAAAAAAAGTCTACAAAAATAAATTCAGGAATAACTTTAATTAAAAACTAATTATATTTGTTTTATCAAGACATTTATTCCTTTATTTATTTTCTTATTACTACATACATTTTTGTATTTTTGCAGGTTTTGTCCTCCATAGAAAGGACCTCAAACCAAAAATTAAACTTGAACTCACAGTAAACCCAGTAGGTGAAATATCTGGATTTAGCAAATATCTTTAAAGACTAGTGAAAAGGTAAAGGATTGAGTCTCCACCACTGAGTACCCGTTGACTGGAGTTCAGTATAAAAATGCCTGAGAGGGGATTATCATCCCCTCTCATCATCAAAAAAAAACACAAATTTGAATTCACTATGCAAAGGGCACAAAAAAACAGGCTACATTTCAATGACAAAGGCTCTGGAATTCTCTGGTTCTGCTTACATAACATTCTATAAACATCTCAGCCCAATATCTGAAATTGCTTTATCTCCACTGAAGGCTTCATTGTGATGCATGTTGAATTGGGTGGGTTGCAGTGGAGGATTTGTTCCAAGGACCTGCTCACACACTTTTATCTTTCACTTTAAAGGAACAATTAGCCCCAAAAGACTTTATGGAGAACACAAAAGGAGATGTTTTAATGAATATCGTATGACAATTGTATCATATAAAAAATGAATGGATATTGTTAAAAATTGGTTAGAGTTAGGTTTATGGGTAGGATTAGCAGCTCAGAAAAAAAAAATCATATTGTACATTTCAGCATCCTTCCAAGCATATTAAATTTTTTTTACATTTATTGTAAATGTACACAGATGAATATGGATAAATAGTAATGAGATCAGGCTGCAACTCCTTACTGTCCTTCCTTAATGTGTAAGATTAATTCAGTAAACATGTAGACAAGACATTTATAGGTCCATTCATTAATTGTCATCACCAAAAGAGAGCGGTATTTTTAAATGAATATGACACATACAATGATAAATAGTTAATGCTAACAAAAGGTATGTTGTCATAAAGGTTCTGGTGACTCATTAGAAGTCCTTACTTTCAAGAATGATGGAGTGCCTCTTTTTGTTTACTGTTAAGTCAATTATCTATGGTCTCTAGATTATGGGCTTATTCTTTCAGCTTGAGACTTAACGGAAAAGACCTTTTGTTACTTTTTATCAATTCAAACATCCAGACACACAACAGGATGAATTTTATTGATGTAACTAACTATGAGTAATAACTGTGTCAGTGGGATAATGACAGTAAATGTTAATGCATTATAGGAAAGTCTTGTTACCTGAAGCTATTCTAGAAACTGCTTTAAAGAGCATGCGAAGGCCATTTATTCACCCTGTTCTTGAGTGTGAATTAAATCTATTTGAACAGTCTTTTACATTTAACCCATTTCTGCCTCTGGCACTGAACTGAAAAGGGAGGCTTTTGCATTTTTTCAGCCTCTGTAGATTTTTCAGCAGTAGATTCGGAACAACTATGTATGTTTAATGAATGTAATTAAATAAAACATAAATAGCCATCTGACAGCTATACTAAGTGAAAGTTTTGTCAAATATGATTAAAAGTATTTAGCTAATATCCTAATAAGAATTTGGTAGCATAAAATAAGAATACAAATACAAATGTGTAGCTGCACTGGTTCCCTGTCATAGTATGTGCTACAGATAATAATTAAATAAAAATGAAATTGTCTCTTCATTGAATAGGTATACATTTAATGAGCTGTGCTGTCAAGACAGGAGTGAGAATGCATTAGCTCCATACCAGAGTAGGCACTTAGTCAATTATCACACTTTAAATGTAAATAAATGCTGTATTTGTTTGGTAAAGTCTTCTTGAGCTTTTTATCTTTGCCCATTCTTGAAAGTATATTGGATAGTACTGTTACTCGCTCGGTCATGACTGGGGACCCTTTTATGAGGGATGGGGTGGCCAAGTGGTTAATTTTTTTTTACCTTATAGATTTTCAAACATTAGATTAAATTCTAATCGACACAATTCTACTCTTTTTGGCTCTATACACCACCACAATGGATTTGAAATGAAACAAACAAGATGTGCTTTAACTGCAGACTTTCAGCTTTAATTTGAGGATATTTACATCCAAATCAGGTGAACGGTGTAGGAATTACAACAGTTTATATATGTTCCTCCCACTTTTTAAAGGACCAAAAGTAATGGGACAATTGGCTGCTCAGCTGTTACATGGCCAGGTGTGTGTTATTCCCTCATTATCCCATTTACAAGGAGCAGATAAAAGGTCCAGAGTTAATTTCAAGTGTGCTATTTGCATTTGGAATCTGTTGCTGTCAACTCTCAATATGAGATCCAAAGAGCTGTCACTATCAGTGAAGCAAGCCATCATTAGGCTGAAAAATCAAAACAAACCCATCAGAGAGACAGCAAAAACATTAGGTGTGGCCAAATCAACTGTTTGGAACATTCTTAAAAAGAAAGAACGCACCGGTGAGCTCAGCAACACCAAAAGACCCGGAAGACCACGGAAAACAACTGTGGTGGATGACCGAATAATTATTTCCCTGGTGAAGAGAACACCCTTCACAACAGTTGGCCAGATCAAGAACACTCTCCAGGAGGTAGGTGTATGTGTGTCAAAGTCAACAATTAAGAGAAGACTTCACCAGAGTGAATACAGAGGGTTCACCACAAGATGTAAACCATTGGGGAGCCTCAAAAACAGGAAGGCCAGATTAGAGTTTGCCAAACAACATCTAAAAAAGCCTTCACAGTTCTGGAACAACATCCTATGGACAGATGAGACAAAGATCAACTTGTACCAGAGTGATGGGAAGAGAAGAGTATGGAGAAGGAAAGGAACTGCTCATGATCCAAAGCATACCACCTCATCAGTGAAGCATGGTGGTGGTAGTGTCATGGCGTGGGCATGTATGGCTGCAAATGGAACTGGTTCTCTTGTATTTATTGATGATGTGACTGCTGAAAAAAGCAGCAGGATGAATTCTGAAGTGTTTCGGGCAATATTATCTGCTCATATTCAGCCAAATGCGCATCCCGTGACGGCGCTTCGCAGTACAGATGGACAATGACCCGACGCATACTGCGAAAGCAACCAAAGAGTTTAAGGGAAAGTGGAATGTTATGCAATGGCCAAGTCAATCACCTGACCTGAATCCGATTGAGCATGCATTTCACTTGGTGAAGACAAAACTGAAGGGAAAATGCCCCAAGAACAAGCAGGAACTGAAGACAGTTGCAGTAGAGGCCTGGCAGAGCATCACCAGGGATGAAACCCATCGTCTGGTGATGTCTATGCGTTCCAGACTTCAGGCTGTAATTGACTGCAAAGGATTTGCAACCAAGTATTAAAAAGTGAAAGTTTGATTTATGATTGTTAATCTGTCCAATTACTTTTGGTCCCTTAAAAAGTGGGAGGCACATATTCAAACTGTTGTAATTCCTACACAGTTCACCTTATTTGGATGTAAATACCCTCAAATCAGGTAGGTATCAAACACAGGCAGGTAATAAGAACAGGGATTAATGCTCAATTTATGCAGGACACAACAAGACTTGGCAATCTTCTTCTATGGATTTATTGGCGGGTTGCATACCACCACCTGTTCTGGAGTGTGAAGTGATTTCAGTCCAGATGTATGTTAAAAGATGTCTATATTCTATTCCTAAGACCACTATGCTTAATGAATTTTAAAACTGACCTTACAATTTCCCCGGATCCTTGTTTTGTGTTTAATATGTTATTGATTGTAAATTCTTTGCATCCCATTTCTTGTAGCTCTCTTATTAACGCATTCCTTTCCTGTTCATACCTAGGACAAAATAACAACACATGCTCAACTGTTTCCTTTACTTGGCATATTTCGCATAAGCCTGTACCATGTTTCCCTATAATATGAAGTGTAGAATTAAGTTTGGTATGTCCCATCCTTTGTCTTGTTAAAATAACCTGATCGTCTCCATTTAAATTTTGTGTCAATATACTTTGTCTTACAGTATTATGTATATTATAAAAATGTCATCCTGTTTTACATTCGTTCCAATTTCTTTGCCATAACTGTAATAGTAGGGATGTTTAGTTTAAGTGACTCTTTAGCCATTTAATCAGATCTTTACCCAAACAAATTTTATTAATGTTCCAGCTTGCCTTAATCTATACAAAATATTCAATATTTCTATATAGATATCATATCTAACTGTTTGAAATGTTTGTAGGCTTATAAGTGATGCCATTGAATCTGAACATATCACAACTTTATTTGGCATCACTTCTTCCACCCAACTAAGAGCCATCTGAACTGCCACCAATTCTGCTGTATACACTGAATTCCAATCTGTTAATCTCCCATATTTTCCTGTTTTAAATTCTGGAACATAAAATGCTGATCCAGTTCGACCCATCTCTGGATTTCGTGATCCATCTGTGTACATTGGAAGAAATGCATTTTAAACTGTTTTGATATATTCAATTGTATAGCTCTTAATATCAATTTGTCCTTTTTGAACACTCATGAATTTGTAAATCAACTTCAGGTTGGCTAAAAAAAACAGGGGGGTATTGGAGAAATGGTAGTCGTTAATGAAAATAATATATTATTTAGCAACATTTCTGTAGCCCATTCCTTTGCATTCCATGTTAACTCCTGTTAAGTTTATTGTTTCCCAACTCCCCTCTAATATTGCTTTTGTAAAATGTTCCTGTTTATGCCCTAGTAATTTGATCCAGTAAGCAACAGATAATTTTTGATGTCTTATTTCTAATGGGGACTCTCCTGTTTCCACTTGCATTGCTGAGATTGGAGTTGTTTTAATTGCTCCTGTGATGCATCTCAAAGCTCGTGCTCGAATTAAATGAACCTTTTTAGCGTACTAGTTGATGCAGATCCATATATAATGCATCCATACTCCAAAACGGATCGTAAGAGAGCACAATATATGTTGATCATAGATTGTTTATCAGTCCCCCATTCTTGGCCTACTATACATCTCATTAGATTTAGTACTTTGCTGCATTTCTCTTCAATATATTTGACACAAATTTTCCAAGTTAATTTGGAGTCAAACCATAAACCTAAATATAAAAAAAATTTGATACCCTTTCTAGTGGCTGTTTATATAAATAAAGTTTAATATTTTCTGAAATCCTTTTTAGTAAAAAACTGACAACATGTTTTGGAAATAGAGAATCTAAATCCCCATTCCACTGACCATTTCTCTACATTCTCAATTGCTTCTTGTATTTTTTTTTTCACTATATATTTAACATATATATGTTAAATATACACATTGCTCCATCATCTGCATATAATGCTGTTTTAATTCCTGGATGAATTCCTTCAAATATATCATTGATCATTATGTTAAATAATACAGGACTTATGGCACTTCCCTGTGGTGTTCCATTTTCTACATTCACCATCTGAGATAATGTATTGCCTACCTTGACTTGAATCGAACGTCCAAATAAGAAACTTAAAACCCAATTATAAAATCTTCCTTCAATTCCAATTCTTGGCAACTTTAATAGCAATCCTTCTCTCCACATCATAACATATGCTTTTTCAATGTCAAAGTATACTGCCACTAACACCTCTTTCATTCTCAGCCTTTTTAACATCAGTTTCTAATCTTATTAGTGCGTCTAGGGTGGATCTACCTGGTCGAAAACCATACTGATAAGGAGCTGCTAATCCTTTGCTTTCTAACACGTAATAAATTCGATTAACAATAATTTTTTCCATTATTTTACAAAGGTTAGATGTCAGAGCTATCGGCCTATAATTTCCAGATATTGCAGAATCTTTCCCTGGTTTGTGAATAGGGATTACTATAGCTTGTTTCCAGGATAACGATAGTTGTCCTTCCATCCAACTTTTGTTGAAAAGATCCAATATTACTTTAAGTATTACTTCATCCATCTGTTTAATCATAATATAGCAAATTCTATCTTTTCCAGGGGCAGTACTTCTAACCCTCATTAATACTCTTTTAAGTTCCCACATATTAAAGGCAGCATCCAAAGCTGTTTGACTATCAGTTCTTTCAAGTCATCAGTTTTGTTTTATAAATATCTTGATGTTGCTTTAAAATTTCTTCCCTCCTTCTCTTATAATTTTTCCTAGGTTATCTGAACTGTGTGCCTTTTGAAAGGTGCAAGCTAACATTTCAGCTTTATCTTCTTGCATCACTGCTGTTTTCCCTTCATCTCCTATGACTGGAATATTCTGAATTCTATAAACACCAACCATCTATTTAAGGACACACCATACTTCTCCTAGTTGGGTTTCCCCTCCTATTGAGGAGCAGAATGATTGCCAATACTTCCTTTTAGCTTGCTTTATTATCTTCCTTGCCTGAGCCCGTTTCCTTTGATATATAATTAAAGTTATTGGTATTAAGGTTTTCTTTAGCTCTCTAAAAGCTTTATTTCTAACTTTAACGGCTTTAGTGCATTCATCGTTCCAACATGGAACAATGTTCTTCAGCTGCATTTATAATAATTGCATTTAATCTGACAGAACATAGAAGATGATATAGACTTAAGCTAAAATTCTCCATTTCATCAATACAAAAACTGTTAAATTTATCCCAATCAGCTTTATCAAACCTCCATCTATTGTGCATCATTTTATTTTGTTGATAAATTTCCAATCCAACATCACGTTATTGGAAAGTGATCACTTCCCAATGTTGATTGCTCTAGAACTTCCCATTGACATTCTAAAGCTATAGCTCCAGAGACTATTGTTAGATCTATACAAGAAGTTGATGAATCCCTTATATTGTATCTAGTACCCATCCCATTATTTAAACGCACTAAAGCATACTCCTCCATAAACTCTTCTACTATCCTTCCATTATTATCTGTGCATAAACTTCCCCAAAGTGACTTATGTGCATTAAAATCCCCACACCATATCAAATTGTCCCCAGCCTTGATTCTTATTGTATTTAATCATCGAATATTAACTGATTGCAAGGATTATAAAAGTTTACCACCTTTAATCCCTCTCCTGGTGTCCACACCTCTACAATCACACATTCCCCTGGAGCATCTATTATTATTTCTCTAAAAGCCACCCCATCTTTAATAAATGTCCCACATCCTCCACCTCTATCCTTTCTAACCAACTTGTAGCCAGGAATGCTAAAATGTAATTGTGGACAAAGCCAAGTTTCCTGAATACATATAATATCAGGTAAAACTGCTAGCTGATAAACAAATTTTTTAAATTCTTGTCCATTCGCAATCAAACTTCGGGCATTCCACTGTAAAATCTTCATATTTTATTTGTACCTCTTTGACTTCCCAAAGGATCACCCATCCCTGCTGTTCCTTCAGTTTGTCCAAGTATCATTTGAATCTGTTCAACTGAAAATTCAGTAATACCCAGATGTCGGGCAGCTGCAGATATAATAATTTTCAGCTTTTCTGTCCTTTTGTCTGTTGAGCTGAACAATTAATGACTTCTGCTATAAAAGCTACAAAATTAATTTTGTTTACCACAAGCATGTTTCCATCCTCAAGACACTTATGACTACAAGTATCTTTAGACTGGGTTATGTTATTTTCCCTCATATTTCCATTAGTCACTTGTATTTGCTTGACTGCTTGAGCATATGATATATTCTGTACTGTTTTGAGTTTCATTGCTTCCGTAGCTTGTTTTTGGGCTTTACAACCTAGAAACACTGCACTGTGTGGTCCTCCACAATTACAACATTTGGGTTCAACCCCCTCTCCACATTGCCCAAAATCATGTTCTCCACCACATTTGCAGCATCTTTTTTTCCCCTTACATACTGTTGCCACATGGCCCAATCTTTGGCAATTAAAACATCTCAATGCTGGTCTCACAATCGGCCGGACCGTACAGCACATATATCCGATCTTAATACGTTCCGGTAATTTTTTACAATTGAAAGTTAGTACAACAGTAGTACTACTTTCTTTTTACCATTTCTACTGGAAAGCAGACGCTTCACTTCTGTCACCATGTCGTTTGTAATCTGTGCCTTTAAAACCTCATTAGATAAAGATACAGGCACCCCCATGATCACTCCTTTAAGATTATCAAATTCTCCCGGTACATAACATTTGACTGCTTTACCTCCTAGCTCTTTGATCATCAATGCAATCTCTTGTTGCTTTTTGTCAACACAAAAAAGGAGGACACGGTTGTTTGATAGATACCTTACTGATTTAATATTTCCAATAGATTTTTTGATTATTTTTGTAAGTTTCATTGGATTATTGATGTTTTCGACTGTTCCAGAAAATGCAACCATTACTTTGTATTCTACCTCCATTTTCCTTGTTTGTTTATTCCTACTACTCTTGTAATGTTGTCATCTGACTCAGAACCTCTATTTTTCATTTTTTTTGATGCATCAGTAATCTGTGGCCATCCCCCACTATCAATTACTGAAGAATCATCTTCATCATCCATACTACCTGCATCCATCTTCTCCAGTCTCAGCTCAGTTGATGCTAACCTCTCTGCCGAAACCAACATCCAAGACTTGGCAATGATAGTGAGAGAGTCTTATATAGCTGAGTAGATGAGGAACAGGTGAGCATGTAATCAGAGCCAGGTACGGGGTTATGGGAAATGTAGTTTATAGAGCGAAAGTCAATATTGGAGTCCTCTGGTGGTGAGTGGAAGGAACAGGGGAGGCGGGATTTGTGAAACCGATGTTCACGTTAACATAGTCTGTGTTTCTCAATCGTTTCCTTGAGTACCACTATCAATTCACATTTTGGATAGGTCCTTTGACGTATGATGGGCAGTTCCTCTCTGGCTACAAAGCATGGATACAATGCCAATATTATTTATTTATGTGAGTGCAAGTCATGATTTAAAATTGTAAACTAAGTAAGTATTAAGGGCCAATGTTTAAAAAAAAAAAGGTTTTGTATGAACTGTAAGATTAATGTCAAATGTCTTTGAAGTCCATCCTGGATTAACTACGGTAGTTCTCATAGATGCATTGTCCTTTATTAATTGGATGAAGAAGGCTTTTGTTGGCAATTAATTGATAGTCTATATATTTTATTTTAAGAGTGTAGTCCATCCTTAGATCTAGGTGATGCAGGCAGAGAGTGAGGTGCATTGCAGTTCGACTTGCATCTCAGATCCATCCTAAATCCAAGGTTCAGGCAGTGGCACATAAAGAATCCCATGTTTTATGGTTGAAGTTGGCATCAGATCATCCTCTGTGAAGTCCATTCCAGTACAGTTGTCTAAAGTGATATGTGGCTGACATAGGCTGCAGTTAGTCATCATCACTTAGCGACATGTAGCAGTGGGAGTCGGACAACAGGCAGGACTGGAGCTGGATCTGGCAGGCTCTGATTACCATGGGATACCAAATAGAATAATATTAACATAGATGCCATCTATTTAAAGCAGAATTATAGAATATAGAAGAGTCTAGTCACTAGATAAATAAGCTCTTTTCAGGTCCAGTTAAACATTATTCGTCAGGTCACTAACTGTTGAAGCCATTCAGCCAAGCAGTTGCAGGCACAAACAGATATTTAATTCCTTTGCGTTATGCCATTTGGGCAAGAAAGGCCTAGGCACACCAAGCCAGCATACATTCGGGTCACATGGCACTTCGGAGCAACAGCAGTACACAAAATTGGGATAGTGATTTGTGTTTTTTTACAGCTTCCCTGGTTTGTTGGGGAATTGTGTTTGTCTAATTGTGCAGCAACATGTAAAACATGTGTTTTTCTTGCTACGTAGCAGCAGCAGCAGCATGTCAAAGTGCTTAACTCAGTATGTCTATGTATGTTCTAGCAATAGCATGTATCGGTACTTGCTCTGCAGCAGCAGATCTAGTCCATCAAGACCAAGATCCTACAGTAGCAATATATCATACACACATTAGCATGCAAAATATTTTCGAGTTGTCATGACTGAAATGAAGTTTAGGCATGAAACTCTGGATGACACAAGCTAAAAGTTTCTTTGAACTTGTTATCTTTTAGCCAGTCAGCTCGCTCATGTGATATGTTAAGTTAATCAGCTCACAAGGTGCAATCTGACAGGTCCTTTGACATGTTATCGAGTAGCCAATCAACTTGCAAACTCTCTTTGCCTAACATTTAAATTTACACAGTTTGCAAGTTTCACTGCAGTGCACTGCGAGTTATCTCTTAAACCATCTATCTCCCTAGCTTCACAGGTCTATGAGTCTGTTCCAAAATCTTGTGTGCATCCTCTGCAGGCAGAATTTTAAGATATCATAGGCATGCTCTCAACGAGATAGCTGTTTCAAAATCTAGGTATCTTAATTATGCTGACTCCTAAGATATCTAATTTTAGCCAAATTCTAAGGAATCATCTTATGTATCCTTCCCTGGGTAGGGGATCCCAGAATACACTGTGATGAGCTCGGTAGAAAAATAATCCAAGATGGCAGATGAAGCAAGATAAATTTAAATTCCAAATATACTTATAATCCATTAAATACTTAAAAGTATTTATAAATAACAGTTTAATATCATACAAAACTGACTATTTTACCCAAAATGTGTGCATATATGCTGTGAGTATTTAAGCTTATTAGAGGATAGAATCTTTCCTCTTGCGTCACCTGCATTGAAATCAGTTGCGAGTCAATTGTCCCATGAAATGCGCATGAGGAGCGCTATTTGAAAAATATGGGTCAAATTGATCTCTTAAGAGGCATCATTTCAGGTAGGATGCTTCCATAGAAGAAATCTGCATATGTAGGCATGATTCAGCAAGGCAGCTCAACAGAGGTGGGTAGTAATGCTCTACATTTACTCTGTTACATTTACTTGATTAACTTTAAAAATATATATATTTCGAATTTTAGAGTAGGTTTAAAAGTGGGTACATTTTACTTTGACTCAACTTATTTTACTTGTACTTCTTTACAATAGGCGACATTCCAGTCGCTACATTACTGGTTTTAATTTTAGTTCATGTGTAATTTATTGAAAGATTACTGAATGGGACTTTTACGAGAGCGGAAGTTCACACAGCTGCGCACTGCTGTCACAGACTGTTACTCAAGCCATCAATGCTGCAGCATCAAACTCTTCAAAGTGAAACACTTTCCTCGCACCACACAGTGAAAAAAAAAAAAATAATAGTTTCATGCAATTCCTTCATTTAACACCAAAACAAGCTGATATTTCAAGATTAAAATCTCAGCTCCAATTTAAGGCAGCACTCTGAGGTAAGTTTTGGCTCTAATTCTTATGCGGGTTTTTCTGTGTAATGTGATTTTACAGCTCTTGTGGGCTCTTATGACATCAGTTTTTAGGTGAACATTTTTAAATCAGTGCAGCAATATATCAGTGCGCTTTGTCCCGCATGTCATGAGCAGTAGTTACAAATTTTCTGGAAACTATTGCAGCTACTTCAGGCAGATTAACTGTATAAATCCATATAAACATCCAAGCTAAGTGTACATGCATTTTGCTCTGCCGTTTGCGTGATTGACAATTGGAGCACGAACAGACAGCATTTTTGCATGTGCACAGCGAAGGGAGCGAGGCATGTGCGTGAGAGATGTGTGGGCATGACGCTGTGTACTCTACGTTTAGAGAGCGGCAGTACTGCTGTACAGAAATAATGATCTAAAAACTACACTGAAATAAAAATCCATGCAGGACTTTAAAAGCTATGAAATAGTGAAAGTAGGCATAAATAAAGCATGATTTTGCCTTGATTTATATTTCAGTATTATATATAATGTCCTTGTGGGACATTTTCACATTTTCACCATAATAATTACTAGAAATGTTTCCAAACCTCTCTTCTTATTGACAAATTCATCCAGAATTTTAAAGGGATAGTTCACACAAAAAATAAAATTCTCATTATTTACTCACTCTCATGCCATCCCTGATGTGCATGAATTTTTTTCATCTGCTGAACTCAAATGAAGATTTTTAGAAATATCACTCAGCTATGTAGGTCCATACAATGCAAGTGAATGGGTGCCAACAGTTTAAAGCTAAAAAAAAAATCACATAAGTCAGCATAAAAATAATCCATAAGACTCCAGTGGTTATATCAATATCTTCAGAAGAGATGTGATATGAGTGGATGAGAAACAGATCACTTTAACATTCTTCTTCTTGTGTTTTTGGGGATTCACATTATTCTCTGCATATCGCACTCTGCTGGGCAGGATACAGTGGCCGGGAAGTGTAAAGCAACATTACAAAGACTGAAACACATTTACAAAGCTCGAGACAAATTTACATTTTGGAAAACATTTTTACCTACCATAAAACACAATTACATGGGCAAAACACTTTTACCAGTCCCAAACCAAATTTACAAATGATAGATTCCTCACGGAAAGGGAATGTACCACATACCGGAAGTGAAAAGGTGAAAGCGGGTGATAGGTGTTGTTGGTGAGCGCGGTCAATTCGTGTTGTCAATGGGGATTATATGGCGTGAACTATGTTTATGGTGACCGAACATGGACTGCGGCCGAGGGATGTTTTGCGGCAAACACATGAACACCTTAACGCGGTTTTGCTTTACGTGTGGTCTGTGTTTTTAAAGGACGCGGACCAGACAGAAACACCAGACATATTGCATCATTGCGTTCAATATTTTAACGAGGGCCACTCGTACGCTGTAATCATGAACATGATGTCAAGTCTACACGGTGTAAACATCAACTTGAGGACTCTTAAAAATTCCTATAGGTCTCAGTTCTGGATGGAGTTATTTGCAGACCTTAGAGATGCTGGATACTTCAACGGGAGTCATGAGCATCAGTGCCTATTGAGATATTGCTTTGGTGATGTTATTCAGAAGGACTTTGATGAGTGTGTGAGACTGTGGAACAGTCATAGGATTCGCCCTTCCAGAACAGCAGCATGTCCAGGAGTGCCCAATGAACTCTATTACTTACCACACAGGTGATACATTGGTGATAAACAGATCAAAGTTTTCTATTTTACATAGGTTTGGCTCCAGAGACTGCGGATTTCAAATGGAACAGGCTAAACTGGATGCCCTTCCTGAGGCCAGCCTGTCAATGACTCCTTGTGGGGACCCAAACATGCAGGAGTACTTGGACTTTGCCATGGAACACAATCAGTTACAGAAGCCAGAGAACTGGGAGTCTGCATCAGAACTGTACATGAAACTAAAAGAAAAGGCTCAGCTATGAAATGATACAAAAGTTTTTTTTTTGTAGTGGTGAAACACTGCTGCCTGTCTGAACACAATATTTATGAATCTGTCACCCAAAGCTTAATTGTTTTTATGTGTGAATTAAACGAATCAAAAATAGTAATGCGTATTTATTACACTTTGTAGTATAGAAAACAAAAGTTCTTGTTTCTTTATCTAAAACAGGGATCCCAGTTTGAGAGTCATGGATCTAAAACATTTTGTTAACTGAGAAAAGAACATGCTCACATACTTTAACATTATAAAAACAACATTGGCAACTGCACTTTAAAGTGCACCTTTAACAACAACTTTTTCAGAGTCTTAACTCTAGGGGTCATCCATCATATAGCTTAGAAACAGCCGAATCCTGGACTATTTTGAATTCCAAAGTCCATTTGTGACTTAAACAAAGTGTATGAGTCTAGGAGTGGTAATCTCAAGGAGTTTTAACATGTATTTGCCATTGGGAACAGAGTCATCCAGGAACTCTATTTGTGGCAGTGGTTCCAAGCCAGATGGGGGAAGTGAAGACAGCCCAGTAGCAAACATCAAAACATCTTCCACAGACACAGCAGCCTGGCCTTCTGCAAAGAAAAAAACAATTCAGATACATCATTGCCATGTGTTTTCTTAACTAGTTATACAAAACAAATGAACTAACTAACAAACCTTCACAATCAAGGAGATAGTCTGCCCAGTAGGCCATGGTTTGACTTTCTTTAAGTCTTTGATTACTCCCTGAGCAACAAAAGCAGTGAGTCACCTTTCAGAGTGGTACAGAACAGGGGCCAGCAAAGTAGGGTGTTGCTGTAGTGCAGTCAAAAACTCCAGGGTTGAAAGACTGTCTCTGAATCTACAGAGTGAACACAAACATTGTTTCACTGCTGTGTAGTGCCAATTTATTTTAAATTATCTAAAGAAAACTATTAAATATTCTCTTCTCTACCATTACTATCCACCTTAACAAACATACATTTGGGGGAAAAAATGATTGATGAAAATTTATTTAAGAAACCCTATTTTTGCGTTGCACATTAAATGTTAATTGTTACAAACTAAGTATAACACATAGAAACAAAAGACTGGAATGACACAGACGGCTGGGTGGCTTGAGCACTCATACGATGCCTTCAGAAAGTCTACACACCCCATGCACTTTTTCAAAACTTTGTTGCGTTATATATTCAATTTAAAATAGTAATATTCATCTTTTTCCTCATCAGTCTACACACAATACATCACAATGACAAAGCAAAAACAGGTTTTTAGAAATTGTAGCAAATTTAATACAAATTAAAAACTGAAATATCACATTCACACAAGTTAATGAACCATTTTCTCAGTACGCTGTAAGTACCTTTGGAAGTAATTCCAGCCTGGATTCCTTGTGTATGAAGCTACAGGCTTTACACACCCATCAACATCACCACACTATATCTGATTTTATATTATATAATATAACCTATATAACCCTTTACACACCCATCAACACCACCACACTCTTTATAACTGATTTTCAGGGACACTCACAAGAGATACTATAACATCTCTGCATGTCATGATCTCTATGAGAACTGAGGTCAGAAATAGATTCAGAACACTTTAAGGAGTAACTGGACTGATTTTCCTCTATGGAAGAGTTAGTCATGTGGAGAAACCTGAGATCTAATTTCTGTTTTTGCTTTGTCATTATGATGTATTGTGTGTAGATTGATGAGGAAAAGGATTTATATATATTTTAAATTGAATCTATAAGGTGTGAAGACTTAATGAAGGCACTGTAGTTTGACACAGAATGAAGCAACATCACATATCAGTTGAAATACATTAAGGTACAAATTCTGTCACAGTGACAAATTGATAACAGATATACATGCCTGCATAAACCAAGGAAGGGGACCATGATTGCATTTCAAACAAAAAATTCTTACATAAATACATAAAAAAAGAAGAAAATCTCATCACCACAAATATCATCTTACCTGTCAATTACAGATGAGTTGCGGTCAATAATATACCATTGGAGGTAGTCTGACATGATTTCTTTCTTTTCTTCCACAGTAGACACATGTCTCAGACAACCTGCTGTCTGTAACATTGTGCTGTGTCTCATCATACATTCTTGCAGAGCATCCAATGAAGCAGCATTCTCAATCTGAAAGACATGAAAATGGGCATAAACAGCCCAGTCAATAACTGTGCACTGTATCTCCTTGCCTATTTTTTAATGACATACATAGCATGGTGTAATCTTACACTATCAAAAACTAATAAATTAATGAAATAAATTCTGCACGTGATATAGGAAGTAAACATTGTCTCAAAACACTGCAGGAACTATGTAAAATTCTGCCCTACCATACCCTAGCCTTATGCTATTCTCACCTCTTGCAAAGCTTTCCCTATTTCTTCATCAGTTATTAAATTATTTGTTGCTTTGAATTAATGATTTATCCTCCAGCAGAGTATCTAAATATGTAAAAATATTGAATTATGAGATCCACTAACCTCTTTTAAAGTGTTTTTCTAGGCAAATGAAAAAAGAAATCCTGGAATACGCCTTTCCTATTTTTCCTTTTTATATTCTGCCAATTTAAATTGCCTTTCTGACCCAGGCACATGGACCACCTCTGAGCAGTCTGGATACAAAAGGTCCTTCGTGCATGTCCTTGTTAAATGTTCTCATTTTCTGGACAGCTTGTTTCAGTAGATCAGGTGCTGCTACCTCTGGGTCTGTAAATAACGGGAGTGTTTTCCCTCTTAGAGGTTTTAAATCAGTTCCATCAGTTCCATGTGGCCCCATCAATCCTACATTTATCTAGTAAAATAACAAAGATATAATTAATGTATAGGTAAAATAAATATACACACACACAAATACATATAGAACATTGCAAAATTGTATAGGACGGTCAGTACAACTTACCTGGACGTGTTTTCTTTCTTTAGGCCTATATCTTCCTTTTGGCCCATAGTTAAAAGACTGTCGTTCTTTTGACTTCGAGCTTCTGTACTCCATGAACTGTTTGTATGATGGGCATGGTTGTTCTGCTGAAATGGAAAGAGTTCTGTTTCAAAATAGAAAGTTAGACTCACTTTTATTCACATGTCCTCAGATAGCTAGCGTTTTGCTACACTTACTTTGCTTAGCACTGTCCGGCTGTCGAGAAGTCCCCTGTGTTTCCGTCTGGTCCGCGTCCTTTAAAAACTCCAAACACCGACCACACGTAAAGCACAAATTTGCACAAATCGGGCAAAACATCCCTCGGCCGCAGTCCATGTTCGGTCACCATAAACTTAGTTCACACCATATACTCCCCATTGACAACAAGAATTGACCGCGCTCACCAACAACACCTATCACCCGCTTTCACCTCTTCACTTCCGGTATGTTGTGCATTCCCTTTCCGTGAGGAATCTATCGTGTGTAAATTTGTTTCGGGACTGGTAAAAGTGTTTTGCATCTTGTTAATTTGTTTTCTAAAATGTTAATTTGTTTTGTCCCTGGTAAAATTGTTTTGCCCATGTAATTGTGTTTTATGGTAGGTAAAAATGTGTTCCAAAATGTAAATTTGTCTCAAGCTTTGTAAAAGTGTTTCAGTCTTTGTAATGTTGCTTTGCACTTCTGTGTGGGCATGATGCTGTGTACTGTACGTTTAGAGAGCGGCAGTACTGCTGTACAGAAATAATGATCTAAAAACTACACTGAAATAAAAATCCATGCAGGACTTTAAAAGCTATGAAATAGTGAATGTAGGCATAAAAAAGCATGATTTTGCCTTGATTTATATTTCAGTATTATATATAATGTCCTTGTGGGACATTTTCACATTTTCACCATAATAATTACTAGAAATGTTTCCAAACCTCTCTTCTTATTGACAAATTCATCCAGAATTTTAAAGGGATAGTTCACACAAAAATAAAATTCTCATTATTTACTCACTCTCTGTCATGTTCATTGTTGTCCTTTGTTCTTTTGTGTACTTTTATTTTGAAAATTCCTGTTCAGTTCCTAGTTTTGTCACATCCTGTTTTCCCTCCATGTTTTGTATCTGGGTTTTATTGGTTCATTGTTTGATTACCTTGATTCAGTTCTTGTTTGTCATTGGTTTTAGTTAATTATCTTGTTATCCTGTTTCAGAGTTCTGTTTGTTGATTGGCCTTGTTACCCTTGTCCTTGTGTATTTAAACCCTGTTTGTTCCTTCATTCCCTGGTCGGTCGTTGAATTCTGTTGTACGTAGATTGTGCTCGCTCCCATGCCTGTGTTCCCGTGTTCCAGTTCCTGTGTTTTCGTGTTTTGTTTTCATTTGCCCATCGTGGTAGTTTTGTTTATTCCATGCCTGTGTTCCCGTGTTCCAGTTCCTGTGTTATGTTTTCATTTGCCCATCGTGGTAGTTTTGTTTATTCATGCCTGTTTGTTTCCTTTAATCAATAAACCCGCATCTGGATCCTCATCCCTTGTCTGACTCCGACCTCATTCGTTACAGAACGACAGACCACACAATGGATCCAGCGGTTATTCGGGCCAACTACCGGTTGCTCAGCCTCAAACAAGAGGACCGCCCTGTTGAAGACCACATCAGCGACTTCCTCGCGCTGGCGAAGTTCAAGGACTTCCCGGACTCAGCCCTGGTGGTTTTCTTCAGGGACACTCTACACGTTTCGCTCAGGGAGCGTTTGCCGCTGGCTACGCGTGATTGGACTCTCCACGACTTCCTAGAGGCGACCTTACTGGTCTGCGGCTCGCCGTACACCGTGGGCTTCGCCGAGAAGGACCCTACCTCTCCACCCACAGTGGAGACCCTTCAGCCGTCCAGGGCTCCTCCTGTCACGCCTACCCCGGTCTGCAAGCCAGAGCCTACGCCTGCCCTGGCCGGCGAGCCTGAAGTCACGCCGACCAGGAACAGTGTTCCAGCGTCGCCAGTCGCCTTCCATGAGCCAGCGCGGCCCACTTCGTCTGCCCGGAGGAGGGAGAGAAGACGGGCTTCCACCTCCCGGCCCGCGCCAGCCCCGGTCTGCGAGCCAGAGCCCACGCATGTCACAGTGAGCGAACTAAAGCCCACGCATGTCACTGTGAGCGAGCTAAAGCCCACGCATGTCACTGTGAGCTAGCCTGAGTCCTCGTCAGCCACGGTGAGCGAGCTAGAGCCCTCGCATGTCATTGTGAGCGAGCCTGAGCCGTCGACCGTCCCCGAGCCAGTGCCTGTAGCCTCAAACGTCAATGAGCCAGTGCCGTTAGCCTCAACCGTCCCTGAGCCAGCGCCTGTAGCCTCGACCGTCCCTGAGCCAGCGCCTGTAGCCTCGACCGTCCCTGAGCCAGCGCCTGTAGCCTCGACCGTCCCTGAGCCAGCGCCTGTAGCCTCGACCGTCCCTGAGCCAGCGCCTGTAGCCTCGACCGTCCCTGAGCCGGCGCCTGTATCCTCGACCGTCCCTGAGCCGGCGCCTGTAGCCTCGACCGTCCCTGAGCCGGCGCCTGTAGCCTCGACCGTCCCTGAGCCGGCGCCTGTAGCCTCGACCGTCCCTGAGCCGGCCTGTAGCCTCGACCGTCCCTGAGCCGGCGCCTGTAGCCTCGACCGTCCCTGAGCCGGCGCCTGTAGCCTCGACCGTCCCTGAGCCGGCGCCTGTAGCCTCGACCGTCCCTGAGCCGGCGCCTGTAGCCTCGACCGTCCCTGAGCCGGCGCCTGTAGCCTCGACCGTCCCTGAGCCGGCGCCAGTGGCCGTGACCGTCCCTGAGCCGGCGCCAGTGGCCGTGACCATCCCTGAGCCGGCGCCAGTGGCCGTGACCATCCCTGAGCCGGCGCCAGTGGCCGTGACCGTCCCTGAGCCAGCGCCAGTGGCCAGGTCCGTCCAAGAGCCAGCACCTCTCAAGCCTTCCAGGGCTCCTCCTCCCGAGTCTTCTAGGGCTCCTCCTCCCGAGCTTTCTAGAGCTCTGCCTTCCGAGTTTCCCGTGCTTTCCAGAGCTCCGCCTTCTGAGTTTCCCGAGCTTTCCAGAGCTCCACCTTCTGAGTTTCCCGAGCTTTCCAGAGCTCCACCTTCCGAGTTACCCGAGCTTACCAGAGCTCCGCCTTCCGAGCTTTCCAGAGCCCCACCTACCGAGCATCCCGAGCTTCCCAGAGCTCTGCCTCCCGAGCTTCCCAGAGCTCTGCCTCTTGAGCCTTCCAGGGCTCCTCCCCCCGAGCCTCCCAGGGCTCCGCCTCTCAAGTCTCTTGAGCCTCTCGAGCCTTCCAGGGCTCCGCCTCTCAAGCCTTCCAGGGCTCATCCTCCCGAGCCACCTAGGGCTCCGCCTCTCAAGTCTCTCGAGTCTTCCAGGGCTCCTCCTCTCGAGCCTCCTGGGGCTCTGCCCCTCAAGCCTCTCGAGCCTCCTGGGGCTCCGCCCCTCAAGCCTCTCGAGCCTTCCAGGGCTCCTCCTCCCGAGCCTCCTAGGGCTCCGCCCCTCAAGCTTCTCGAGCCTACCAGGGCACCGCCCCTCAAGCCTCTTCAGCCTCCCAGGGCTCCGCCCCTCAAGCCTCCCAGGGCTCCGCCCCTCAAGCCTCCCTGGGCTCTGCCCCTCAAGCCCCTCGAGCCTCCCTGGGCTCCACCCCTCAAGCCCCTTGAGCCTCCCAGGGCTCCGCCTCTCGAGCCTACCAGGGCTCCGCCCCTCAAGCCTCTCGAGCCTTCCAGGGCTCCGCCTCTCGGGCTTTCCAGGGCTCTGCCTCTTGAGCCACAAGAAGCCTTCGATGGCTCCGCCCTCAGAGTCTCCCGAGCCTCCTAC
Organism: Xyrauchen texanus; assembly: GCF_025860055.1. NCBI lineage: Eukaryota > Metazoa > Chordata > Actinopteri > Cypriniformes > Catostomidae > Xyrauchen > Xyrauchen texanus. The sequence continues at coordinate 22,745,926 of NC_068281.1, forward strand.
GGTTCTCCCTCCCGAGCCTCCTAGGGCTCTTCTCCCCGAGCCTCCTGCTGCTCCGCCTCCAAAGCCTCCTGCGGCTCCGCCTCCAGAGCCACCTGCGGCTCTGCCTCCAGAGCTTTCCTCGGCTCCGTCTCCTGAGCCTTCCTCAGCTCCGTCCCTGGAGCCTTCCAGGCCTCCGCCTCTAGAACTGCCTACGGCGCCACCGCCCTCGGCTCCACCTCCTGAGCCATCCTCGGCTCCACCTCCTAGGCCTCCCTCAGCCCTGCCTCCAGAGCCTCCCTCAGCCCCGCCTCCTGAGCCTCCCTCAGCTCCGCCTCCTGAGCCCCCAGAGCCTCCCTCAGCTCCGCCTCCAGAGCCTCCCTCAGCTCCGCCTCCAGAGCCTCCCTCAGCTCCGCCTCCAGAGCCTCCCTCAGCTCCGCCTCCAGAGCCTCCCTCAGCCCCGCCTCCTGAGCCTCCCTCAGCTCTGCCTCCTGAGCCCCCAGAGCCTCCCTCAGCTCTGCCTCCTGAGCTCCCAGAGCCTCCCCCAGCTCTGCCTCCTGCTCCTCCAGAGCTTTCCATGGGTCCGCCTCCCTTGGCTCCGCCTCCTGGGCCTCCAGAACCTCCCACAGCTTCGTCTCCAGAGCCCCTCTCTGCTCCACCTCCGGGACCTGCCCCTGTCCTGAGGTTGCCTCCCAGGCCTCCTGGACCTGTCCCTGTCCGATGGCCACCTCCCAGGTCCCCTGAACCTATCCTTGCCCTGTGGCCCGCTCCCAGGCCCCCTGAGCCCATCCTTGCTCTGAGGCCAGCTCCCAGACCTCTTGAACCGGTCCTTGCCCCATGGCCATCTCCTAGGCCACCTAGATCGGCCTCTATCCTGTGGCCTCCTCCTAGGCCCCCTGAGCCGGCCCTTGCCTTATGGCCAGCCCCCGGGCCATCTAAACCTGTCCCTGTCCTGAGGCTGCCTCCTAGACCTGTTGCCGTCCTGTGGCCTCCTCCCAGGCCTCCTGACCTGGTCCCAGTACTGTGGCCTCCTCCCAGGCCTCCTGACCCGGCCCCTATCCTGTGGCCTCCTCCCAGGCCCCCTGACCCAGTTCCCATCCTGTGGCCTCCTCCCAGGCCTCCTGACCCAGCCCCTGTCCTGTGGCCTCCTCCCGGGCCCCCTGACCCAGTCCCTGTCCTGTGGCCTCCTCCCAGGTCTCCTGAACCTGCCCCTGTCCGGTGGCCTCCTCCCAGGGCCCCTGACCCTGTTCCTGACCTGTGGCCTCTTCCCAGGCCCCCTGACACTGTTCCTGTCCAGTGGCCTCCTCCCTGGTCCCCCAGACCTATCCTTGCCCGGTCGATACCTCCCTGGCCCCCTAAACCTGTCCCTTTGTGCCCCCCGGGGCTGCCTAATGGGCCCCGTGGACTGTCTCATCTCCATTTGTGCCCCTGTGGACTATCTCATTTCCCCCTTGGACTTCCTGCCTGCCCTCTGTGCCCCCTTGGACTGCCTGTCTTGCCCTCTGCACCCCCCTGGACTTCCAGCCTGCCCATTGTGCCCCCCTGGTCTGTCTGTCTGCCCATGTGCCCACTTGGACTGTCTGTTTGCCCCTGGTGCCCTTATGTTGTTTTTGTGGGTTTTTGTCTTGTTTTTTGTTTCAGGATCGTCTGGAATCTGATCCTTTTGAGGGGGGATTCTGTCATGTTCATTGTTGTCCTTTGTTCTTTTGTGTACTTTTATTTTGAAAATTCCTGTTCAGTTCCTAGTTTTGTCACATCCTGTTTTCCCTCCATGTTTTGTATCTGGGTTTTATTGGTTCATTGTTTGATTACCTTGATTCAGTTCTTGTTTGTCATTGGTTTTAGTTAATTATCTTGTTATCCTGTTTCAGAGTTCTGTTTGTTGATTGGCCTTGTTACCCTTGTCCTTGTGTATTTAAACCCTGTTTGTTCCTTCATTCCCTGGTCAGTCGTTGAATGCTGTTGTACGTAGTTTGTGCTCGCGCCCATGCCTGTGTTCCAGTTCCTGTGTTTTCGTGTTTTGTTTTCATTTGCCCATCGTGGTAGTTTTGTTTATTCATGCCTGTTTGTTTCCTTTAATCAATAAACCCGCATTTGGATCCTCATCCCTTGTCTGACTCCGACCTCATTCGTTACACTCTCATGCCATCCCTGATGTGCATGAATTTTTTTCATCTGCTGAACTCAAATGAAGATTTTTAGAAAAATCACTCAGCTATGTAGGTCCATACAATGCAAGTGAATGGGTGCCAACAGTTTAAAGCAAAAAAAAAAAATCACATAAGTGAGCATAAAAATAATCCATAAGACTCCAGTGGTTATATCAATATCTTCAGAAGAGATGTGATATGAGTGGATGAGAAACAGATCACTTTAACATTCTTCTTCTTGTGTTTTTGGTGATTCACATTATTCTCTGAGAAGAATGTCTAGAAAATAATTACAAATATTGATCTCTTTCTCACATCATATCACTTCTGAAGATATTGATTTAACTACTGGAGTCTTATGGATTACTTTTATGCTGCCTTTTTGTGTTTTTGGAGCATCAACGTTTTGGCCTTCAGAGCTAAAATATTGTTCTAAAAATCTTAATTTGTGTTCTGCAGAAGAAAGTTAGTCATACATACCTGGGATGGCATGAGGGTGAGTAAATGATGAGATCATTTTAATTGTTGGGTGAACTATCCCTTTAAAGTTATAGCTCAGCCATAATGTAATATTCTGTCATCATTTCTCTACTCTTATGTTGTTCCAGACCCCGGTGACCCTATGTGGAACACAAAATATTTTAGACAGAATGTTAGGGACTGACAGTCACCATTCACTGAAAGTAAAAAGTGACTCAGGCAAACATTCTGTCTAATTTCTCCTTATTGTTTTGCATAGAAGAAAGAAAGCCATATGGGTTTGGAACAACATGATGGTGAATGATGACAGAATTTCCATTAATAATAATAATAATAATTCTGTAATACATGTTAAATGTGTATTTTGTAATGGAATATAGGGGCGTTAACGTCTATTATGTCATTTGTGATAGTAAGGAGTTACTCACTACTGGAGTACTCTTTTAATTGAATACTTTCTTACTATTACTCAAGTAATTATTTAAGTAATTGTACTTTTACTTGAGTAAAGTTTTTGGCTACTCTGCCGACCTCTGAAGCTCACTAATTTTGGGACAGACCCTACATCTGCTACAGGGTGATAGTAATATATGTCTAATTGTGCAGCAGCATGTCATACATCTAGCAAGTCTCCATACTTGCGCTACTGCAGCAGCAATAGCGATGTAGCAGATCTAGTCCGCCAAGACCAATATCCTATCAATATGCAATACCTACATTAACATTCTGAGAGTCATGATTGAACTATAATTAAGCCACCCGTAGGATGATGTCACCTAAAAGAACATCACTTTGGCTCTGTGTCACTACCAAGTCATTGCTTTGAGTGCCCATCCAGCCCAACAGAGCAACAACGGATCAACAAATGGTTTGAGTTTGGGGTGGAACTATCTGTTTATAAAAAATAAAAAAAAGTTAGATGTGCTTCTGGAATCTTGGAATCAGTTAAATTATGCTAGTATCGCAGAATTTACACACTTCTCTTTTAAATATTAAGAACAACAAACATTAGAGTGTGGTTTCTCCACATAAATTATGTTCAAATGACTGTATGAGTAGGCTATGCTATGTGCCTACATGCCAATAAGTTTTTTAAGGGAAGAGGGAAACCTATATTTAGGAAAATAATGAAAAATTGTGTGTCTATGTGGAGATACCTCTTTAAAAAAAATGAATGTGTGGCTCTTGTCCCAACAATTATGGGGCATTTATGTAAACATTATTAAGCCATAAGCCTTCTTTCAGCACATTTGTGCATTCCAAAACAGTTGGACATCAATTTCATTTTGCACAGCTAGCAGCCTCAGTTTTGCAGCAGTCCATTTATCTCAATCTGTATTGAATCCATTTTCAATGGATTTGTCTGGCCTCTAATTGCTGTACTTTTTGAGCTAAAGCAAGATAATAGTACCAACAACCCCATAAATCACTTGACTTCAAAATTTCTAAAATATGTGCTTTGCTACTTTGTCAAACTGTATATTCTCAGTCCCTGAGGTTAGACATTTGAATGTTGAATCTGGGGTATCTCCCATATGACTGAATGAATCTCTGTAATGGTATTGTTCAATTTTCACAGAAAATTCAAAGGTGTAACTTTTGCTATAACCGCAAGCCTTCAACCAGCATCAAAATCCTGACATTTCTCAAACAGAAGTATATGCAGTTACAGACCAGCCTGCTTGACAATTATTTCAAACATGCCATCTGTTATTTGCCTGTATTCATAGGAAATAAAGTTGAAAAATAGATATTTTAGTAGAATCAAGCCTAAAATCAACCAAAGGATTAATGCTTTGCTGACCACATTTTTTTCTACTTGAGTAAGAATAACCTATACAAATAAACAACAACATCAATTTTATATAATAACAACTGAAACAAAGCAGGTGCATACCTAAGAAGCAATCATTTGCAAAGCTTTCCTAAAGGATTTCTACATTTTGTATCCTCTCTGCTCATGACCACAAAGTATGTCAAACAAGTAGGCTCATTATTTGGAATGACAAAAGAAAGCAGAAATGTAGAGATAGTGTTTAGTGACAAATGCCATCATCACTAGCATTTTCTTTGCCTTTGATGATAAATACATTTGGCTGCATGATCAGAGTATGGTTTAGCATTATATAAATGGACCTGACATCCCAATACTTCCAGAGCAAAGTTAAACCAGGCCCTCCAGCCACAGAAATATCTTAAAATGACAGGATTTGACAGGGGCCTATTATCTGATCTCTTAATCAGACATCTGTGTTACACAGTGTCAAGGAAGCATTTAGCCCTGAAGCAAAGTGAACATTCTGAAAACTAAACTATTGTCAATGGTACAGTACAAATCAGTGTCAAGACTTTAATTTCTGATTAATTTCATGGGTGAACCATGTTTGAAACCACTGTTAGCCAACATAATCAAATCAAGTCATTTTATTTGCATAGCACTTTTCACAATACACATATTTTCAAAGCAGCTTAACAGAAAATTATGCTGTAATGACTGTAGTGTCTTAAATTTCTTAAAGTCCTTGTTGAAAGTTTAATTGAAAATGTGGTTGAAAATGATGCTATTAAAATTATTATAAATTATAATCACACAGAAAAAAAAATCTAATAAATCTGCCTGTATGTGTCAGCACCTCCGTTGTCAGCACTAGCCATCACACTCAGTCCATAAGGGAGTAGAAAACTGCAGGTAGGTTAAACGGTTAAACTTGCTTCAATTATATTAAAAAATTCGAACATTTGGTATTGTTATATAATTGTATTGTTTATAAACAAAGTCCTCAATTCTCTGTTGGCATCTCTCCTCCCCAGGTAAGAGAGATGGATTTTACCTCAGGCACAAGCCCCGACGCCTAGCGCAGCTGCCTGAGGGAAAGCTGCATTTGAGCAGAGCAGCGTCTCACAGAATTTGGAAGCGGTAATAAGACAATAATTAATGAAAAATGTTTGCGGAGGAATAAGACATTTATTTATTAAAAAAATTATTGAAAGGATGTGATTAAATAATTATTGTATTTATAACCCCATTGAGCAAGCCGAAGGTGACTGTGGTAAGGAACACAAAACTCCATAAAAATGTGGTTAATGGGAGAAAAAAAAACCTTGGGAGAAACCAGACTCACTGTGAGGGCCAGTTCCCCTCTGGTTAACATTAATGCCAATATTACTTATGTATAGTGCAAGTCATGGTTTAAAATGATTAAACTAAGTAAGTGTTAAGTGACAGTGTTTAAACATAGATTTTGGATGAACTGTAAGATTAATGACCAATGTCTTTGAAATCCATCCTGTATTAACTGCAGAAGTTCTCATAGATGCAATTGTCCTTGTTTATTGGCTGACGAAGGCTTTTGTTGGCAATTGATAGTTTATGTATTCCATTTCAAGAGTGTAGTCCATCAATAGACCGAAGTGATGCAGGCAGAGACCAGTGAGGTGCATCGCAGTTCAACCTGGCCGGTAATTTCGGTGTGGTACATCCTAAATCCAAGGTTCAGACAATGGCATATGAAGTATCCATGTCTTATGGTTGGAGTTGGCATCAGTTCATCCTGCTTGGCTGGCACCGGCTGCATTTAGTCACCATCACACAGCAACACGCAGCAGTGGAGTCCAACATGAAGCAGGAATGGAGCTGGATCTGGTGATCTCAGGAGAGGAGTCCCGAAGTTGAGACAGGGAAACATTAAAATAATATTAGAATAGATGCCATTAAATTTATTTCAGAGTTATAGATCATGATCAATGTTTCTGGTTTCTGGTTCTGGCAGCCCAAACTAAAGCAGCCTAATTGTGGGTTGAAGGATAAATTAGGTGTATACCTGGCTAAATAGAATAGTCTTTAGTCTAGACTTAAACTGAGGGAGTGTGTCTGCATCTCGAACAGTGTTAGGGAGACTATTCCATAGTTTAGGAGCCAAAAATGTAAAGGATCTACCTTCTTCTTATAGGAACTATTAACAGGCCGGAATTTTGCGATCCTTATGAACGTGATGGAATATAGCGTGGTAGAAGGTCATTAAGTTCTGCGGAGCTTGCTGGACATCCTCCCAGTAATGCATTAAAATAATGGTTATGAAAACGTCTCGGGTTACATGTGTAACCCTTGTTCCCTGAAAATAGCGGAACGAGATGCTGCGCTGCTAAGCGCTACGGGGAACAATCATAATTGTGACCGAGCTGAAATAGTGTGTGTAACACGTCAATGAACATTGACCAGAATTTATAGCCTCGGCTGATGTAATCATTAGATGCACCTGCGGCCAGGCTATAAATGGATACGTCACCAGGTGTAGTCAGATACTTCTTTTTGAAGAGCAGTCCTGGGAAGTCCCAGTGCGGCAAAGCAGCGCAGCATCTCGTTCAGCTTTTTTCAGGGAACAAGGGTTACACATGTAACCCGAGACGTTCCCTTTACGAAAAGCTTCACTATGATGCTGCGCTGGTAAGCGCTACGGGGAACGCAATACCCACGCCGCCGCATTTGGGGCTGTCCGGACCCCTACGGTTGTGCAGTGTACTCACAAAAGGTCTCAGACATGAGCTTGAGATGTCGACTCAAGGGCATAAGAGCCCGGAGTTGCATAAACATGTAAACCATTAAAATTTGATGAATGTGTGCGGAGAGGACCAGCCTGTCGCATCACAAACTTGTTTAGGCATGGGCTGAGATGTCGACTCAAGGGCATAAGAGCCCGGAGTAGCAAAGCATCTAACCCATAAAGTTCGATGAATGTGTGCGAAGAGAACCCGATCGCAACACAAACTTGTCATAAAAACTGATGAATGTGAGCGGAGAGGACCAGCCTGCCGCATCACAAACTTGTTCAGGCATGAGCTGAGATGTCGACTCAAGGGCATAAGAGCCCGGAGTAGCAAAGCATCTAACCCATAAAGTTCGATGAATGTGTGCGAAGAGAACCCTATCGCATCACAAACTTGGCATAAAAACTGATGAATGTGAGCGGAGAGGACCAACCTGCCGCATCACAAACTTGCTGCAGAGGGAGATCTCCAGCCAAGGTTTTAGAGGAGGAGAGCCCTCTGGTAGAGTGTGCCCTAAAACCTACTGGTGAAGCTTGACCGCGCGCCTTGTAGGCCCGGGAAATAATGAGGATGCCTCTTTGAGGGCACCCAGCCCACCAAGCCGTAGCAAACCGCAGTGGCCACATAGAACCTGGCAGGGGCGAGGCAAGTGCCCGCTGACAGTTCTTTCTACAGAAAATCCAGAACTGAAGCAAACTGGCAGTTAGCTGGTTCTGTAATAAGAACTTTAGTAGAAGGAAACGCTTGCAGGTGCATTTGTGCTATGAATGCGTTACTACGATCAGCCCCTCCCGAGGGAGAGGGGGGGTTGCTGGGCGACTCGGGGAGAAGTAGAGGAGACATTTCGCTATCAACAGAGGCGAAGAGGTCCTCTTCTGCCCTGTAAAATTTACCCAGATCAATTCCAAGTGGAGGGAGCCCTAGCACTTGAAATGGTCTCGATAACCTCAAGAGAAAACCCTGTGAACCTCATTTGGTACCCTTAGGGGCCAGACATGAAAGGTTTCACAATTCAGGCCAATGATGAGAAGGTCCTCCCTATTCGGAATCACCCAAGGCGAGCCGTCGAGGAGAGGAATTAACTCCGAGAAACATTTCCTGTTCGGCCAGCGCAGCGCCATTAATAGGAGGCAAGACCCTTGCTGGTGAACATTGCCAAGACTCCCGGGAGTAGAGAAACCGGGGAAAGAAATGCATACAGACACATTCTGGGTCATGTATGTGTCTTAACATCCAGACCCAAGGGGGCTGGGTGATTTCAGGGAGAAGTAGAGGAGACATTGCGCTATTCATAGAGGCAAAGATGTCCTCTTCTGCCCTAAGATCTCACCCAAACTTGTTCCAAGTGGAAAAAGCCCGGCATTTAAAAAGGTCTCGATAACCTCAGGAGAGAGCCCTGTGTCCCTCAGTTGGTACCCTTAGGGGCCAAACATGAAAGATTCCACAATTTGGGGCAGGGATGAAATATTGCCCTGTGCCTGAGATAGAATATCCTTCCTGTTCAGAACCGCCCAAGGTGAGCCGTCGAGGGAAGAGATTAGCTCCGAGAACCAAGCCCTGTTCGGCCAGCACGTTGCTATCAGTAAGAGGCAAAAACCCTTGCTGGTGAACTCTGGGCAACTACCTTAGGGTGGAGTTCTTAACTCCCCCGTTGGTATTTTCTATCTGGACCGTAAATCTGCTCCCATATACGGGCATCCAGGGATATAACTGACCTGAGTGACAGGAGCTTGCCCTGGGCCCTAAGGAGAACCCAACGTGTCAGAAATACAGCTGACAAGAACGTGGGTCTCCTTGATGATTTATGTAAGAGGCTACCGCTGTATTGTCCACCCGCACCAAGACATGGCAGCCTCAGGAGGAGGTATTTCAGGGCCAGAAATACAGCCATCAACCCGAGACAGTGACTGTGACAACCGAGCTGATGACCCTCCTATCCCCTTAAGCTTGTCGACCACTTAAGGCCGCTACCCCGCCCGTCAGGGAGGCGTCTGTTGTTAGCAGCCTGCGACAACAAGACGCACCTAGAGTGGGACCCAAGGCAGAAAACCGGGGTCTGAACCACATAGAAAGGGAACAAAGCCTGAGGCGTGTAACCCTTTTTAGCCTAGGTGTTTTGGCTCTTGGAAGAAATCCCCTGGCTTTTGGCCACAACAAAAATGGTCTCATGAGCAGAAGGTCCAGAGGGATCACCGTGGACATGGTCGCCCTGAGACCTGGAAATCGTTGATACTGATAACAGTGCAACCTCGACCTAGCCTGACTTTGCTCAGGGTGATCTGAATGGACTCAATCCTAGTGGGAGACAGTTGTGCCAACATTGTGATTGAACTCCATATGATGCCCCGATAGACAGTGTTCTGAGTGGGAGAGAGGACGCTTTTCTTGGCGTTGAGCCTCAACCCCAGAGAAACAGATGAGCTAAGACGATGTCCCTGTGCTGAACTGCCAGTTCCTGGAACTGCGATAGGATCAGCCAGTCGTCTACATAATTCAGAATGCAGATGCCCCAGAGTCGCAAGGAGCCAGCGCTACATCATGCATTGTGAATGTGCGGGTAAAAGGGCTAGGCTGAGTGAAAGAACCTGACCCTGGAAGACTTCGCCCCCGGAAGCGAACCTCAGGAACTTTCCATGTTGTGGCAGAACTTCTAAATGAAGTATATAAGTGCATCATAAGATCGATGGTGACCAGCCAAACGAGTTGTAGGGCTTGAGACATGACCGTCTTGACAGGCATCATCTTTGACTTGAACACCCACGGGTTGTTCAAGCTTTAAGATCTAAGCCAGACGCCACCCTTCACCCTCCATGGGAAACGGGAAGTATTTAGTGTAATAGCCTAACTCTCTGAAAGGGGAACACATACCATGGCCCCTTTAACCAGGAGATTGTGTTTTTTGTTTTTACATAAAAAGAAATCCGGTTTACGGTAGTGAGAACACGCCGTTGAAACATGGAAAAGCGGCGAGTAAATTAAATCCTGATGCCCTTATCAGACCCACAGAAAAGAATATATCTGGCAGAAGTTTCCACGCTGCCAGGATCTCTGAGATGGGTATTATATTTTAACACTTCCTGTTGAGGGGTTGTCGAGTGTTTTGCGTCCTGAATAAAATGCAGGAACAGCGAAAACAACCAATTTTGATGGAAGCCTCTGCAACCCGAAACACCAAGAGGTGGCGGGAATGGAGGGGCTTCGAGGGGGTACCGGGAGGGGTGAAGTGAAGCACGCGCCCGTCCCGAGGGAGCTACCCCTAATCTAGGCGCAAGACATGTCAGAGTTTTCTCTTACTAGAATTTATAGTCCTGAGGTCTTGCTTCGGGGCTGGCGAGGGCAGTGAGACTGTCCCCAATCCCTGGGAGGAGGAGCACGACTCGCCATGCTTTGCTTTTGAGCCTCCCTTCAGTCAGGACCGAGGCGGGTCTGAGGCTTGCTCGATTAAGCGCAGAACCCACACTCAGGTATAAGTTATATATATATATATATATATATATATATATATATATATATATATATATATATATATTTTTTTGGGGTTCTCCATGAGCGAAAAAGCTATTCATGGAGGTTATCAAAGAAGGGAAGGGACCCATGAGGCGTTCCCTTTCTTAGACCGGAAGATTAAATCTATCCCCTAATTTGGAGTGTTTGGGGGTCTCTTTTTCGCGTGGCCAGTCCAATCTGGCAACCGCACGAGTAACAACATCGAGCAATTCCTCCGTAGATTTTTTTATCTCGGACGGAAAGCTCGGAGGCGGGAAGAGAATCGCGATCCTCCTGGGAGATGATTCCGGGAGATGTTCCGGTCCGCCTCTGATGACGACATCGAGGTTTACGCTGACAGCGTAACATGTTTCATCAGGAAGTGCGTAGAGGACGTTGTTCTGACCAAAACTATATGGATATACCCCAACCAGAAACCATGGGTTAACGGCGATGTTCGCGCGGCACTCACAGCGCGGACCTCCACTTTTAATTCTTCTAACACGGAGGAGCGTAAACAAGCCAGTTATGCCCTCCGTAACACTATCAGTACAGCCAAACGCCAGTACAGGCACAAACTTGAAGGTCAGTTCAACACCACTGACTCCAGAAGTATGTGGCAGGGAATTAACACAATCACGAACTACAAACGGAATAAAGTCTCCGCCATGAACACCGCTGCATCTCTCCCGGACGAACTTAATACATTTTATGCTCGTTTCGAGGACAACACCACCGCCCTCGCGGAGAGAGCACTCGCGGCTGACGCTACAGAGGTTGATTCACTCTCCGTCTCTGTTGTGGATGTAACCCGATCATTCCGACGGGTGAACATCCGTAAAGCCGCGGGTCCAGACGGCATTCCGGGCCGCGTCATCAGAGCGTGCTAGAGGACTAACTGGGTGGTGATTTTACGGACATTTTCAATCTGTCCCTCTCCCTGTCTGTAGTCCCCACATGCTTCAAAACATCAACCATTGTGCCTGTTCCGAAGCAAGCTATAATCACTTGCTTAAATGACTGGCGTCCTGTTGCTCTGACCCCCATCATCAGCAAATGCTTCGAGAGGTTAATCAGAGATCACATCTGCTCTGTTCCACCCCCCTCTTTGGACCCATTGCAGTTTGCCTACCGCAACAACCGCTCCACCGATGATGCCATTGCATCTACAATACACACTGCTCTCTCCCATCTGGAAAAAAGGAACACATATGTGAGAATGCTGTTTGTAGACTACAGCTCAGCATTCAACACCATAGTGCCCTCCAAGCTTGATGAGAAACTCCGGGCTCTGGGCTTAAACAGCTCGCTGTGCAGCTGGATCCTGGATTTCCTGTCAGGCAGACGTCAGGTGGTTAGAATGGGCAGCAACACCTCCTCATCACTGACCCTCAACACTGGAGCCCCGCAGGGCTGTGTTCTCAGCCCACTCCTGTATTCCCTGTACACACATGACTGTGTGGCAACACATAGCTCCAATGCCATCATTAAGTTTGCTGACGATACGACGGTGGTAGGTCTGATCACTGACAATGATGAAAGAGCCTACAGAGAGGAGGTGCACACTCTGACACGCTGGTGTCAAGAGCACAACCTCTCCCTCAACGTCAGTAAAACCAAGGAGCTTGTTGTGGACTTCAGGAAGAAAGACGGAGAACACAGCCCCAATCACCATCAATGGAGCACTGGTGGAGAGAGTCAGCAGCTTCAAGTTCCTCGGTGTCCACATTACCGAGGAACTCGCATGGTCCGTCCACACTGAGGCCGTTGTGAAGAAGGCTCACCAGCGCCTCTTCTTCCTGAGATTGCTGAGGAAGTTTGGAATGAACCACCACATCCTCACACGGTTCTACGCCAGCACTGTAGAGAGCATCCTGACTGGCTGCATCACCGCTTGGTACGGCAATAGCACCGCGCACAACTGCAAAGCCCTGCAAAGGGTGGTGCGAACTGCCAGGAACATCATCGGAGGTGAGCTTCCCTCCCTCCAGGACATATATGTGACCCGTCACGGAAACCAGTGACACAAGTCGGCAGCACAACTTGTGAGCAAAATGAGAAATAAGTGTTTTTTTCCAAAATTGGTGATTTCCGCTTTTTTGCAGAATCTGTTAGTTGAGATCATGAAGAAGCCTCTCCATGTTTGAGATAACAGTATTGGTATATTTAAAAGCGTACATTTTGAGGTTGAAATCGGCTTGTTTTTGGAGATTCTAGCATGCAGTAGAGGCGTGTCATTGTCTGTGTGTATTTCCGTACTGAATAGCGCGGCGCTTTTGCCCCGCCCCCAACAAGCGTGGCTACTTATTATGCAGCGCTCTAGCCGGCTCTATCTGATATCAAAATTCAATGAAGATGGGCGCCGCAAAGAATGTCGCAGAGCGAGCTGAACCGTGGCGTTACAACGAAAATGTTTTGAAGTACTTCTTCGACAAGCCGGATGCTTATGAACAAGCGTTCACTGATTCTGAAGACGATCTGAGCGACGATGAAAGTGGCATGATAAGACTGAATAATATCCCTAATCTACAACTGAGCGAAGATGAAGGCGAGGAAGAATGTATCGGACTGGCGTCAGGCGAGTTGGACCGTAAGATATCAGAGGCTATATCGATAGTAACATTTGATGGGGATATAGATAGAAAATGGGGAAAATCCGTAACTTTGACTGTAAATGTTACACGAGGAGAAAAGAGAACTCTCTGCATGGGAGACAGTCTTGTAGCCAGAAGCTTTCTCCAGACATTATGTACAACATACGGCTGGATTCTTTAGCTGCTGGAAAAAGAGTGGCAGGACATGCAATTATTGGACATTTAGAGGCAAACAGGCGCACAGTGCAAACTTCGGAGATGGTTACATCCACAAAGAAGACCCGACAAAGAGAAAGTGTGCCCGAACGACTTATTTCATTGGAGGCAACGAGATCTGCAAGAATACTTTTCTGTTTCTTATGGGGTGAGTTTCCATAAACATCAAAGTTTGTCGTTTTTGTTCATTCTAAGAACACGTACACGTTATCTCATGTTTAGTCCATGTTTAGACCTTCCAATACCTACCTATTGTTTTTAGCTAGCTCAGGACTGTCGTTTTAATTGTAACGTTAGCTGCTAATCGTTAGCATCATATCACTTGCCAAAACCCCCATTACTATAATGAGCTTTAAGATGGTAATGTGAGCTTCTGCTATTAATTTGAATAATGCTTCAATTGCTTGAATTGACTGGTGTTAATGACTTAATTTAGGATTTTTTAATCCTTTGACTCGAACCAGGTCTAACCACTAACTGAGGTCTAAACCAGGACTAAAACAAGACTAAACCAGGAAGTACAGATACAAGCTCTAAAGTAAGTAAAAGTAAAAAGTATTCATCATAAAATTTACTTCAGTAAAGTAAAAGTACCTATAATTTGTACAATACATTTTGATATAGGTGACAAGATGCCTGTTAGCAAGACCATGATGTTAAACGTTTTTTCTTATTTCCCCTTTTTTCAGCATTGGCAGAGACACCCTGGCTGATATAGTCAAACACTATGAGGAGAATGGGGCAAGACCACGTTTGAGGAAGAAGCACTCATTGCCACGTCCACCAGCCAGGTTCATCAGCCCTGAGGATATCAACAGAGTTGTGGACTTCATAAAACACTATGCAGAAGACAATGCCATCATGCTGCCTGGCCGACAGCCTGGGCATAAGGATTGGCATGTGAAGTTGCTGCCAACTCATGTGTCCAAGGCCTCAGTGTGGCGTCTCTACGTGAAGTCTGCTAAGGATTTGCACATTTACTTCACTTTACTTTATTAATGTCCCTTAAAGGGCGATTTGGTGCATGAGAATAAATAGTGCAAATGCAGAATAGCATCAATATAGTAAGTTTTATCTTTATTAGACAGTTATGAATAGATGCAAATTTAATTTAATCTAATCCAAGTTCCTCTCTCCCTCTGTCTCCTACAGTTACACTTTCCCTCAAACCCTCTCCAGCCAGGACCAATGTACTTCCTGACCCCACGGAAATGTGGCCTATTTGGTGTTTCATGTGAAGGGCTGCAGAAACAGGTGAATTACCTGATTGATGAAGGCATGTCATCTACTAAGGGAAGCAATGAAGTCATCAGCTACATGCATCATTTCTTCGGCAACTTTGGAGTTGGAGAAACAGAGGTGGATCTTCATTGTGACAACTGCAGTGGGCAGAACAAGAACAACTTCATGCTCTGGTACCTTGCCTGGCGGGTTGGACACAAGCTTCACGATAAAATTGAAATCCACTTCCTTATTGCTGGCCACACCAAGTTTTCCCCTGACTGTGGCTTTGGACTCATCAAGCAAGCCTACATGAAGACAAGAGTCAACACTTTGGCAGACATCGCTGAGGTACTTTAACTTTACTTTGCTTTAATGACTTCAGTGCTGTTTTCTGTTCTGCTTCAATGAAACATTTAACTGAAGATCTTTTTTTCTTCCTCTCTTCTCTTTTTTGTCATCAGGTTGTGGAAAACAGCTCTCCTGTGAGTCACCTCAATATCCCACAGCTTGTTGGAACGGCAGAGGGCAAAGTTTTAGTCCAGACCTTCGACTGGCAGCAGCATCTGACTCGCCACTTCCGTAGACTCCCACAGATCAAGAGTTATCAGCACTTCAGGTAATTGAAACTTTCACATTGTGTACATACAATATAACATAGCAACAACATATACATGACAATTTTTTATAAGAAAATACTTTGCCATGTTTAAAATGTCTTATGTGCTTTTTCTGTCACAGCTTTGAAGCCAAGAGACCAGGTGTGGTGCTTGCAAAAGTCACCGTGATGCACAACCTGTCGAATATCAGCTACTGCGCTGACGGAGCAGATCTGCCCCCTGTCGACGGTCTTCCTGTCCTGGCCCCACCTGGACTGAAAATTGACAGGCAGACCTATCTATATGAAAAAATCAGGCCATTCTGTGCTGACGAGGCAAGAGACATCACATGCCCAGCGCCAAGGGTCACAACACAGAAGAGTCCACAGAAGAGGATGCGAATGTAATTTCATTGGACTGTGTCACAAAGACCTTTTTTCTTGTTTACAACACCTGCAATGTCACTTTATCAACCAACCACCTGAATTTAGTTTTACATTCTTGTATGAAAAGCACTCAGTGTACATAAGAGTTGCCTATACAGTTTTATCGGTAGATGCTAAGAGACATTTATTTATTACCTGTTTGCAAACTTTTTTTTTTCTTTGATGGCACATTTTCCTGACCTTTTTGCTCCCCCCTGTGCTTTACAGCTTTACAGGGGGGAGCTTTACAGGGGGGAGCTTTACAGGGGGTATGGCTTATCTAAATGAGATGTAAATGAGCCCTATTGTCACTCCCAGCAGCAGAGAGAGGTGAGAACTGCACAATCTTTTGAGGCCGTTTTCTCCCCTTTTAGCTTTTTTGAGTGCCTACCTTCAAATGGCCACAACTTCTCCAAATATTGTCAGATTTCCATGTGTTACAAATCGTTGGAAAGCTTGGAGACTACACTTTCAGAATCTGTGAATAACTCAAAATGCCCCAAAACCGACTTGTGTCCCTACTTTCCGTGATCGGTCACATATACCAGGCGGTGTGTGAAAAAAGCTTGGAGGATCATCAGAGACTCCAGCCACCCGAGTCATGGTCTGTTCTCACTGCTACCATCAGGCAGGCGGTATCGCAGCATCAGGACCCGCACCAGCCGACTACATGATAGCTTTTTCCCCCAAGCAATCAGACTGTTGAACACTTGATCTATCAGGATCAATAATCAGCACTGCACTTTATTCAGCTATAATCTCACACTGGACTGTCAACATATTCTCCTCAATATACTACTTCATATATATATATATATATATATATATATATATATATATTTCATATACGCCTTACTTATTGTATTGTATATAATTATCATGTTGTGTAAGTATGTGTGCATTTGATATGTAAATTGTGTTGTGTAAGTATGTTGTTTATTGTAATTGGTATATGTCTCGTCACTGTCATGACTGCTATGTTGCTCGGAACTGCACACAAGAATTTTACCTACTGTTGCACTTGTGTACTTGGTAGTGTGACAATAAAGTGATTTGATTTGATTTGATTGATCTGAAGAAGCGTCGGAATGCGCTTCGAGATCTTGTGAAGGACCAGCTGGGTTTGGGGAGAGATTGAGAGAAAGAGATCAACCCGTCTCTTGCTCCTCAGCCAAATCCATGCAAGAGCCCCATGAACGATCATTTTTTTTCGTGAGTGCTGACTCCCGGAAGCAAGCGAGGCGAGCACGAAGCACTTTGCCTGTTAAAACAAATCGCAGTGCTCGCACCCGCCCTGCTGCAACGCGAGAGTAGCGTGCTCTTACCCCCAAACAAACAGCAAAAACGTATGCAGTGTTTGCGGCTTTCAGTCATTCCCTCTTTTTTTCTTTTCTTTTTTTAGAAATATATATATATATAATATTTTCTAAACAGAAGAGAAAAGAGGAAAATATTCACTGCGCACTGTCTAACCAATTGTAACTCCTAACAGAGGAAAGAAAGTTTTGACAGGGTTTGTAAAGCACACAGAAACAGAATCGCTCTGAAAAAAAGAGTTTCTGACGACACCTGGTAACGTATCCATTTATAGCCTGGCCGCAGGTGCATCTAATGATTACATCAGTCGAGGCTATAAATTCCGGTCAATGTTCATTGACGTGTTACACACACTATTTCAGCTCGGTCACAATTAGGGTTGTTCCCGTAGCGCTTAGCAGCGCAGCATCATAGTGAAGCTTTTTGTAAAGGGAACATGAATTCGTTTTTCGGCATCAGCAACAGAGAGCATGTTCCATAATTTAGCAATATTTCTTACCTGCGTGAAGTTGGCCCCCACACAATGCAAAACGTCGGCAAAATAGTCTCAATCGTTTGTGCTTCGTTTGTGCTGGTTTGTTGCCGCTAAAAATATAATTTGTGCTGCTTCTGTTTTTAAAATATTAGACATTGAATTATAGGCGATGACATCACCCCCCAAGCCCCCACATGCTCTAAATTCACCCAAAATAGGCTCAATCGTTTGTGCTTGTTTGTGCCAGTAAAAGTTTCGTTTTTGCGAATGTCTTTTTTTAACAATACAGTTGAAGGAAGAAGGTAAGATCCAAATGGCAAACCAGATCACATAAATAGATGCATTCACTTAACTGTTACCTATCCACTGTTCGTTTTCAACTTGTAACGGACACAGCGGATCACAGGATGTGTGTAATGCAACACAAACTCCAAGGTAAGTGTTTTAACTTG
The DNA here is from genome assembly GCF_025860055.1 of Xyrauchen texanus. Lineage (NCBI taxonomy): Eukaryota > Metazoa > Chordata > Actinopteri > Cypriniformes > Catostomidae > Xyrauchen > Xyrauchen texanus. Next base: position 22,763,862 of record NC_068281.1, read on the forward strand.
TTACTGTATGTAGTTCTGTGAATAACAGTAGTGATTTTAACATTGTCATAAATATAGGCACCATAATCTGTTTGCTGTAGCTCTGTGTTTATGCATACATAGGCTGTGTGTGTGTGTGTGTGTGTGTGTGTGTGTGTGTGTGTGTGTGTGTGTGTGTGTGTGTGTGTGTGTGTGTGTGTGTGTGCGTGCGCAGTAGAGGTCAACAGTTTGGAAGCATTAAGATTTTTAAATGTTTTTGAAAGAATTCTCGTAATCTCACCAAGGCTGTATTTATTTGATAAAAAATATTGTTAAAACAGTAATATTGTGAAACAATACACATTAAAATAGCTCAATTCTGTTTTAATATAATTTAAAATGTAATTTTATTTCTGTGATGTCAAAGCTGAATTTTCAGCATCATTATAACAATCTTCAATGGTTTGTTTGTTTGTTTTTAATTTTATTTTAATTTTTGTTTTATTTTTCATATGTTTAATCAATATATGCTCTATTTTATACTATGTGTTGGAATGACAATTGTCAATTTGACTGGCATAATAAAAAAAAAACTCCAGTTTTCAATGTCACATGATCCTTCAGAAATTATCGTAAAATGTTGATTTTGTGCTCAACTATTATCAATTATTATTGGTGCTCAATTATTAAGAATGGTTCTTATTTGTTTATCAATGTTTAAAAAAAAATTTGCATGCTCAATATTTTTGTGGAAACTGTGATACATTTTTGTGTTGATTCTTTGATAAATAGAAAGGTAAAAAGAACAGCATTTATTTGAAATATAAATATTTTTAACCATATAAATGTATTTTACTGCCTCTTTTGATCAATTTACAGTTTTCTTTCAATCGCTAACAAGCGCTTACCCATACTTCAGATACTTTTTCTAAACTCTTAACACAATTAGCACAGCATCGGTCTTTTGTGGCCATACCATTCACACATTTCATGTCGTTTTCACACAATATGCAGTCAGTGAACACATTTCCACAATGCTTACATTTTCCAGTTAAAATCCACGATCCCGGATCCGGGATTTAAAATGACATCAGTAATAATGTACTTCAAATTTTAAATGTATGCGGAGGAGTTATGAGCTCATATCTGGTACCATTTGAAAGCTTAGAATGTCTACTTTCTTGAGATATGCATCACTTTGGCATTTGTTTTACACTAAGTAACTTATTTACAATAAATTACATAGTTCCACCCATCAAAAGTCGTGTCATAATTATGTGCGTTTTTGAATACATATATGTCTCCTATCGCTCAAATATGATGCACATGTACAAACCATGTATCAAATGAAAGCTGTCATTGCCAGTAAGAAGATCCAATATGTCTTTTTATTGAGGTATAATCACATATCTAATACACTTCGAATGAATCATGAGATATACAATCAACATTTGTAAACATACAAGTGAAATTATTGAATATTTGCCTTGCTACTCGCACTAGACAGCACAGTTAGCCACAAATGCTACATAATCCTTTACCTTAGGTTATTCTCTGCAAAATGAGCCGTTTTTCAGTGTTTTCTGTGGTTGTGTGCCCAAGTAATCCCTCGATATGTCACGTGAGTGCAGAAACACCACAAAGTAATGTTATATGATATTCAACAATCCAGGAAAATATGTAAACATCCGATCCGGATAAAGCATATATTGCCGTAAAGCTTAGACCCTCCGCTTTCTGGCAATGTCTCTCAAGATCAAATAGACCAATCAGGGGCTGTGATATTGCATCCTGACTGTGAAGTGATCACTAGGTAGGTTACGTCGCAAAACACACAGACGCGTCTCACCAGACACCTGAGCGCATATTTACCACTTTCAACAGTGTTTTATGTAATGACAAAGGGTTTTCTGTAAAATTACACTGGGATTTTGCATTTATAGCACTGTATATGGGTATGGGGAGACTTTAGATTTGGGTAGGTGGAAAGTACACCAAAAAAAGGTAATATTCCTCCCTTCAGATACATTTAAATAGATATTAAATAAAACATGATACAGACAAAATTCCTTTTTCAGGTATTTGCTGACATCTAGTGGAAACAAAAAGCCAAAACTGTCTGCATGCTGCTATGGCAAACAGGGCTTGAGTTATACACTTTCAAAAATGAATTTATATAAAAAAAATCAAAAGGAGGGTTTTTAGGAGGGTTATTACTGTTCAGACAACATATATTTAAATTTATTTTTAATTTTTAGCAGTGTTTTATGCAACTTCAAAGGGTTTTCTGTAAAATGACACCAAAACTGTGTATTTAGGCCAAAGTATGTGGGAATGGGAAGCTTTTTAATTTGGGTAGGCCAAATCCAGGCGGAAATCCCCAAAAATGGCAAGGATCTTATACGTCCCAACAAAATTATGGATTGTTTTTGTAGTATTTACAAACGTTAACACACACCTTCCCACAATAGCAAAAACAATATTCCAAACCGTAGATACAGTATAAAAACCTCTGCTTCTGCAATGATATATCTCAGCTGATAATAAACAAACAATTGAATGATTGACACACAGCTGATTTATGTTGGGTAAATTGGGCCAACCACAGCTGTTTCCAGTCTGGCTTAGACTCAGTGGCAGGGGTTATTTTTTTCTATTACATTGACACTTATACAGTAAAAGGAGAACTTGGAGGAGTGATGTTTTTGGAAACAGAAACAGAAAAAGACAAACACTGTAATGTCTGGACGAGGAAGAGTAAGAGCAAGGGGCCCAGTGAGAGATGCAGTGAGAGATGCAGTGAGAGGTGCAGGAGCAGTGAGAGATGCAGTGAGAGGAGCAGGAGCAATGAGAGATGCAGTGAGAGGTGCAGGAGCAGGGAGAAGAGCAGGCCCAAGAAGAGGGCAAGGTAGAGGTGTAAGAATGCGTGGTGGTGGCATTCCAAGGGCTGCAAGAACAGTAGTCAGTGATGAAATTCGTGCCACTATCATTAATCATGTAATCAACCACGGTCTTTCACTAAGAGAGGCTGGTGAAAGAGTGCAGCCCAATTTGAGGTGGTCAATGGTTGCCTCCATTATACGCATCTTTCAACAAACCATTTTGTAAGTATTGCATTTCACATGGATTGTTTCTATTCTCACTTGACATGTCAATAATGTCATACAGTAATGCATATGTTGAATTTTTTGTCCCTCTAAAGAATGCAACTTATTCCACCCTCTGGGGGAAGAGGAAAGCTCCTCAATAATGATCAAGAGCTTGCCATTGTAGAAATGGTTGTTGCAAATAATGCAATAAAACTGCATGAAATTCAAACTAGAATTGTGGAGGACCATGAGATATTTGACAATATCGATAGCATCAGCCTCACAACCATTACGCGGACATTGTCCAAACACAGAGTGCGGATGAAGCAGCTCTACACTGTTCCCTTTGAGAGGAACAGTGAGAGAGTCAAGGAGCTATGACGACAATATGTTCAAGTATAGTGCATATTCAATTCAATGTCCAGTTCTATAAGCTTTGCACTTTGCAAGTAGGTAACCTACACAGTAATGGGTTACAGTACAGTATGGTATACAGTAATGACATGATTTACATAAACTTTGTTTCAGAGAGTTATGGAATTGGAAGCCAACCAGGCCCCTCATGAATTCATATACATAGATGAGGCAGGATTCAATCTGGCCAAAAGGCGTCGACGTGGACGAAATGTAATTGGAAAAAGGGCCACAGTTGATGTGCCAGGACAGAGAGGGGCAAACATTACCATGTGTGCAGCAATTGCAAATGCAGGATTACTCCTTCACAGATGTCAGGTTGGACCCTATAATACCGAGCACATCCTTGCTTTCTCAATGATCTCCACCAGCGCCTTGTTCCAGAGCAGGATCAGGAGGGTGAAAACCTTTGTAATTACCTGGGACAATGTGGCTTTCCATCAATCGCAAGCAATAACAACATGGTTTGAAGTCCACCCAAGACTGGTAAGTCTCTTCCTTCCACCGTATTCACCTTTCCTCAACCCCATAGAGGAGTTCTTTTCTGCATGGAGGTGGAAGGTTTATGACCATCAGCCACATGACCAGATGTCCCTCCTTGAAGCCATGGATGCTGGCTGCAGGGACATCACAGTTCATGATTGCCAAGGGTGGATCCGACATACCAAGCGGTTTTATCCCAGGTGCATCGCCTTGGATAATATCAGATGTGATGTTGAAGAAAACATGTGGCCTAACCCTGAAGATCGCAGAGATTAGATACAGTAATTTTGTGCTTTTTTTTTAGTCCCCCCCCCTTTTTATCTGGGCTTTATGCTGTTGTTTTTTGGTTCAGAATGCTCTTGTGTGTTTCATGGATATTTTGTTCACTGTAAGCAATACTGTAAAACGTTTTCTGTTCTATCATACCATGTTTCTACTGTACCTCCTGTAGTAAACAGTAAAGGGAAAAAAAACTGATTTGCTTTTTACTGGAATGCTTTTAAATGTGAACATTACTGTACATGTGGACATACAGTTCCCAACCAAGAAATTTAGTGTAAAAATGGTGGATTGCATGTTTTGCATGCAAATACCTGTAAAACTGAAACATAAAAGTCTATGCAGTTTTTGTTATGTCAACAATAGCCAGTATTTTGAAACCTGGTGTACTTTGACTGCATGTACCTTGTGAAGTGAAAACAAGTGTTATTCTTTGACAGAATAATTTCATTTTGAGTCAGATTTCCAGTGTTTTGGTAAAGTTAGTGTGTGCAGAGAAAGATGTGTTCTATTTTGAAATGAAGAGTTAGTATATATTTAACAAAATGTGTTTTTGAGAAGAAAATTATCCATTTGGCCAATTGTGTTTTGTAGGTGTGACTCTGTGTTAAGAGTTTAGAAAAAGTATCTGAAGTATGGGTAAGCACTTGTTAGCGATTGAAAAAAAACTGTAATGTGTCCTTGCAGAATAAAAGTATTATTTTATATATATAAGTCTACACACCCCTGTTAAAATACCAGGTTCTTGTGATGTAAAAGAATGAGACAAAGATAAATCATGTCAGAACGTTTTCCACATTTAATGTGACCTATGACGTGAACAATTCAATTGAAAAACAAACTGAAATCTTTGAGGGGGAAAAATAAAAAAACTCACAATAACTTGGTTGCATAAGTGTGCACACCCTTAAACTAATACTTTGTTGAAGCACCTTTTGATTTTATTACAGCACTCAGTCTTTTTGGGTAGGAGTCTATTAGCATGGCACATCTTGACGTGGCAATATTTGCCCACTCTTCTTTGCAAAAGTGCTCCAATTCTGTCAGATTGCGAGGACATCTCCTGTGCACAGCCCTCTTCAGATCACCCCGCATATGTTCAATTGAATCTGGGCTCTGGCTGAGCCATTCTAAAACATTAATCTTCTTCTGGTGAAGCCATGCTTTTGTGGATTTGGAAGTGCGATTTGGGTCGTTGTCGTGATGAAAAGTGAACTTCCTCTTCATCTTCAGCTTTCTAATGGACACCTGAAGGAAAGCTTAAATTTGGAACTGATCATAATTCCCTCCACCCTGACTAAGGCCCCGGTTCCAGCTGAAGAAAAACAGCCCCAAAGCATGATGCTGCCACCATCATGCTTCACTGTGGGTATGGTGTTCTTTGGGTGATGTGCAGTGTTGTTTTTGCACCAAACATACCTTTTGGAATTATGGCCAAAAATTTCAACCTTGGATTCATCAGACCATAACACATGTGCTTTTGGGAGACTTGATGTTAGTTTTTGCAAACTTCAGCTGGGCTTGGATGTTTTTCTTTGTAATAAAAGGCTTCCGTCTTGCCACCCTACCCCATAGCCCATTCATATGAAGAATACGGGAGATTGTTGTCACATGTAGCACACAGCCAGTACTTGCCAGAAATTCCTGCAGTTCCTTTAATGTTGCTGTAGGTGTCTTGGAAGCCTCCCTGACCAGTTTTCTTCTCATCTTTTCATAAATTTTGGAGGGATGTCCAGTTCTTGGTAATGTCTCTGTTGTGCCATATTTTCTCCACTTGATGATGACTGTAGTCACTGTGTTCTATATATATAGTTATATCTAATGCTTTTTAAATTCTTTTGTACCCTTATCCTGACTGATGTCTTTCAACAATGAGATCCCTCTGATGCTTTGGAAGCTCTCTGCGGACCATGGCTTTTGCTCTGAGATGCAACTAAGAAAATGTCAGGAAAATCCTACTAGCACAGCTGAACTTTATTTGTGATTAATCAGAGTCACTTTAAATGATGGCATGTGTGTAATGACTTCTATTTAACATGAGTTTGAATTTGATTGGTTAATTCTGAACACAGCCACATCCCCAGTTATAAGAGGGTGTGCGCACTTATGCAACCAGGTTATTGTAAGGTTTTTAATTAAAAATTTTCCCCCACAAAGATTTCAGTTTCTTTTTCAAATGAATTGTTCACATTATAGGTCACATTAAAAGTGGAAAAAGTTCTGACATGATTTATCTCTGTCTCATTCTTTTACATCACAAAAACCTGCCATTTTAACAGGGGTGTGTAGACTTTTTAGATCCACTGTATATATAATTTTATATAAAGCAGCACAACTGTTTTCAACTTATACTAATAATGAATTTTTCTTGAGCAGCATATTACAATGATTTCTGAAGGATCATGTGACACTGAAGACTGAAGTAATGATGCTGAAAATTCAGCTTTGATCACAGGAATAAATTACAGTTTACTATATATTCAGATAGAAAACAACTGTTTTACATTGGAATATTATTTCACACTATTACTGTTTTACTGAATTTTTTTATCAAATAAATGCAGCCTTGGTGAGCAGAAGAGACTTCTTTCAGAAACATTAAAACATCTTAATGTTTTCAAACTTTTGACTAGTACTAATATATATATATATATATATATATATATATATATATATATATATATATATATATATATGTATGTGTGTGTGTGTGTGTGTGTGTGTGTGTGTGTGTGTGTGTGTGTGTGTGTGTGTGGAAACTCGTGACTCAATGAATTAAGAAGCCAAAATTATTTTACTTTTAAAATGTAATTACTGTGTATTATCGAACATCAATTAACACAAATAATGTTCCACACAGAATAATAGACTTGAGAAGCCCGACTTCCAGAAAAGCAGATATTACATCTCCAAACAGGAGTAGGAAAACAAGGGTGTGTGGCATATAACAAAAATACTTGTATTTGTGAAATTTATTTTAAACAGTGCAATCAGTCTTTTGTGTATAATAAAGCATGGGGGCATATTATGTGTTTTTCTGTCAAATTTGCATGTTGTAATGAATCCATCCACCCGAATAGGCAAGTTTTCATGCTTGGAAAAGGCCACGTTTGATGTTTTTGAACTCAATGTTGGCTGAACTTTCGGTGATGTTGGTGCTTCGAAAGTGAGGGTTCATTACCCCTGTCCAGAGTGGTATGTAACTTGCAAGCCAGATTATATTGGGAATAATCTCAGGGAGGAAGTGCATATTATCATGATCCCCATTACCTACGGCAAGTGACCTGCTCTCCTCACATATGTCTGTTACCCACTGTCGTAGGTCTGTCTGTGTTTGGTCACATGGATCCACTTCCAGGTCCTTACCCTCAACATCTGGAATGATGACACACTCTTCTGCAATTCTGGCTTTCAGGTATTTCTTGCACCTTTCTGATATGAGGGGGGCTCCAGAACTGTCATGGCCCTCTGCTTCGCTGAGAGACATGACAGTAATACTGCGTAGTAGCTCTTTTGCATCGCTCCATGGAATGTGACATGAGAAGCTGTGCCATTGACCTCACAAAGAAATATTTAATGCGATTGTGTTTTTTTCTTCAAGCAGTCCCACTGGCAGATCAAACAAGGTGGCACTTTTGCTGACTGTTTACCGAGTAAGACACCACAACACTCATTGATGTAGGTATTTAGATCAGGATGAGGAGCAAAAGCCTTGACCAGAGCTCCGAGCAAAGCCAGAGAAAAGTCACTCACAACCTCTTTTGTAGTTGGTGCACCTGCGCATATCCATTCTGTCAGCCAATGTGTTATTGTATTAACATTGTGTCTCTCTGACAGCATTTGCACCTCTGGGACACTTGAGCTCTCATCCCCTGCCAGAATGCCCTGATATAAGAATATATGTCCAGACTTGCCATTTGGTCTCTGTAGTTTCCTCACTACTGAGCCAGTTGCATCAAAACTCACAGTGAGATTAGTAGATGTCTTTGAGAATGACTTGTACATATACATTTGTGTTTGACTCCAATAGTGACAGAAAAACTTGTCCAGTCCAATGTCTTTAATGCGACCACTGTGCGGTGCACTGTATTTTAACATCTGCAGTGAAACAATGGGATCCTTGTCGCCTAATTCTAAATAATTTCTCTCTTACTTTGCATTGTGCAGGGTGGCCAAATTAGGCAGATGACTTGGCTCAGGATCTCCAAAATCCATCGGCTTTGTTGCTTCTGATGCCCTCCATACATGGGGTTCCATTCCACCCTCACACTGGTCTTTGGCACACGCAAGTTACCAGACATTGCACGCTTGGAACAGCCAATGTGCAGGGAGTCATCAGTGTTTTTAATTAAACACTTGAGCACCGTTGAGCTGTTCATTTCAGGCTCTCTGTCACATTTTCTGTGAATGTGGCTACAACACTCCTTACAGTTGCCTCTGATTTCTATGTATTTCTCTGTGGCTGATGGATAGACCTTGGCTCTTTTAAAGGCAAATGTGCAGGGGCATTTCACTTCTTGCAATATGTGATTATTTATCACATGTGTCCAGATGCCAGGCTTCAAAATTGTGTATTCCCTTTTTGGTGTTTTAGAGAACTTGTTGTATTTAACTATTTCAGGCATGAATTCAATCAATTTCTGAAATGGAAATTCAAGATCAAAAGTTCAGCAATCTTTTGGTCTGGGTGAAAGGGACCCTGGATCAAAATCAGTGTCATCAGTACTGCCATTTGTTTCATGAGTAAACCCTAAAGCAGTCCAGATGCCTATTTAATTTAACATATTTGTATAGAGTCTTTGCAGTGATCTTGTTTTCTAGCTGCTTACTAAGCTATGTGCAGATACTCTAATTAGGAGTAGCTATGTTGCCATTTTGGACTTCTTTTTGATGAACACAGGACTGTGAAAATGGAATCTCTGTCAACTGCTGGTTTCTTGGACATCTGGCATAAGCAAAACATAATTACCCACTTAAATAATCCTGACTCAAATGTCATGGTCAGTAAAAACTTGTTTTCATTACTGTATTGGTCTGAATATAAGGATAACATAGTAATTGTATATAAGGATAATGTATCTTATATTAGGACCAATATGGTAATGTTGACCCCTAGATGCACAATGTATTTAAAAACTAACATGCACAAACAAACAAGACTATTTGGGGTGAATTTGGAGCATGTGGGGGGCTGGTGAGGTCATCACCTATAAGTCAATGTCTAATATTTTAAAAACCAAAGCAGCACAAACAAAATTTTTAGCGCCACAAACCAGCACAAACAAACGAGACTATTTGGGGTGAATTTAGAGCATGTGGGGGACTGAGTGACCTCAGAATGACCTATTAATATTATATTAATATTTATAAAATTAATAAAAAAAACAAAGCAGCACAAACAAATTTTTTACAGCACAAACGATTGAGACTATTTTGGGTGAATTTAGAGCATGTGGGGGGGCTGGTGACATCATCACCAATAATTCAATGTCTAATATTTAAAAATCCGAAGCCGAAAAAATGAAACTTTTACAGGCACAAACCAGCACAAACGAAGCACAAACAAACAAGTCTATTTGGGGTGAATTTGGAGCATGTGGGGGGGCTGAGTGACCTCAGAATGACCTATAAATATTCTTTTAATATCTAAAAAACCGAAGCAGCACAAACGAGAACAAACGAAGCACAAATGATTGAGACTATTTTGCCAACGTTTTGCGTTGGGTTCACGCAGGTATATTCTTAGGTAGAAGAATGCTGTTTTACAAATATTGGTAATTTGATTTTCAAAGGACAGATTGGTATCAAATATAACACTTAATTTCATCGTTGTTGGAGATGATTTAACAGTACATCCATCGAGAGTCAAATGATATTTTAGCATCTTATTTTTAGAGGTTTTTGGACCAGTAATTAGTACCTCTGTTTTGTTGGAATTGAGTAGAATTGTGAAATCTCATCAGGTTTTGAAGAAATATAGAGTTGAGTGTCGTTGGCATAGCAGTGGAAACTTATTCCATGATTCCTGATAATATCACCCAGGAGAAGCATATACAAGGAGAAAAGCAGAGAAAGGTATGTGACAATTTCTTCTGAGGTGCTATGACAGATGATTGCATAATTCCAATTTTATTTCTGATTATTTCAATTTTATCTGTTAAGAAATTCATGAAGTCATTACTCTTGTGCTGCGATGTAATATCTGGTTCTGTTCCTGGCAGCTTTTAGTGCCTGTCTATAGCTACAGACACTATCCTTCCATGCACCACAAATACTTCTAATTTAGTATTCTTCCACACACAACAGTATCTAGAGTTTACTCAGAATGGTGCCAAAAACAAAAAACAGAAACTGAGTGGCAGTTCTGCGGACGGAAACTCATTGTTGATGAGAGAGGTCAACAGAAAATGGCCAGACTGGTTCGAGCTGACAGAAAGGCTACAGTCACTCAGATAATCACTTGAGGTGGATGGGCTACAGTAGAAACACCAGAAGACCATATCAGGTTCCACTTCTGTCAGCCAAGAACAGAAAGCTGAGGCATCAGTAGGCACAAGCACACAAAATCTGGACAATTGAAGACTGGATAAATGTAGTCTGGTCTGATGAATCTCAATATCTGCTGAGGAACACAGGTGATAGGGTCAGAATTTGGTGCCAACAGCATGAATCCATGGACACCACCTGCCTTGTGTCAACAGTCCAGGCTGGTGGTGGTGTAATGGTGTGGGGAATGTTTTCTTAACAAACATTGAGCCCATTAACCCTTTCCAGCCAGAGCGTTCAAATTTGGGAACAATTATTCCCGTGGTTCCTGTCTCAATATCTTCGCCGTCCAATCACCGATTTTATTTCTGTAAACTGCCAGATACTCATGAAAATATCAAATTAATTTGCCTGAATAATAAATGTATCGTCATCTTCGTCATTCGCCATTTGCCTGAGCGGAGCCAGAGAGGACATCACGGGAGATTACCTCCAATGTCGGATTTACTGCTTCAAATTGAAAACTCTGTGTCCCAAGAAAGCCGCCACCTTGTGGGTTTGCCCGGTATTCCCCTCCAAGGCCTGTAGGATGATGCCGTCACTGACCACCAAAGCCTACAGCGCCAATGGACAGGCTGCCTCCGCCCTGCATTCCATGGCCCTTCTGCAAGTTCACCAGGCCAAGGCACTCAAAGATCTATACGTGGGTAGTCCTGACCATGACGTGTTGCAGAAACTGAGCTCAGCGACCGACCTCGCCCTCCGGGCCACGAAGGACACAGCGTGGACAGTCGGGCTGGCCATGGCCACCCTCGTGGTCCAATAACGTAATCTTTGGCTGAACCTGGTCGAGATGCGGGAGGTAGACAACGCTGACTTTCACAATGCCCCAGTCTCTCAGCTCGGTCCATTCGGCGACACCGTTGATGACTTCGCCCAGCAGTTCTCGCCGGTAAAGAAAAAGACGGAGGAAATTTCCCACATCATGCCCCACTGCCACTCCAGCATGGGCCGTGCTCTGTCTGCTCCTGTGCCTTCCAAACGTAAGGCTGCTCTGTCTCAACCTGGGCCCAGCTCTCAGCCCCAGCCCCACAGGAAGCGCACGCCCTCTGTCTCCCGACAACCCAGGGAACAAGACGTTTGCTCCAGAGCTGGTAAGCAGACCACTCCGTCCCCCAGTGGAGGGCCGGGAGGAGAATCCTTATTTAAAGTTATTTCCTTTGCCGCACCCCTTTCGATAACTCCACCCTCGTGACAGTGCATATCACAGCTGGTCAGAAACAAACATTTTTATTTTAAAAAGTTTTAAATATTGATTTATTTCTAACACACACACCTAGCATCTTGCTTCAGAAGAAATTAATCTGCTGGAGTCATACAGTATGTATTACTTTTATGATGGCTATATGTGCTTTTTGGAGCTTCGAGATTTTGGCACCCATTCACCTGCATTGTATGGACCTACAGAGCTGTGATATTCTTCTAAAATCTTAGAATTTGTAGAAGTAAGAAAATCATACACATCTGAGATAGCATGAGTATGAGTAAGCAATATGAGAATTTTCATTTTTGGGTGAACTATCCTTTTAATTTTACACCGCCATAAATATAATTGCAATAACATTGTGAATATTTGATATATATCGGCCAGCCCTATAAACATACAGCTTCTCTGGTTATGATTAGATGAGAGCTGAATGTGCCCTCATGCTTTCCTGTGATAAGTGACGTAACTGTAAATTGGGATGAAACAAGGAGACAAGCTGATGAACATTGCTTGCTGTCATGTTCTACTTCTACACACTATCACGGTGTACGCAGAAAACATAATGTTCATTTATAGAGAAATGCTCCAACATGGATTACATTGAGCCCACTTTATCTTTACATGAGAGGAAGTGAAGGAAGCATGTCCTGTTCTTCTTTTGTGTTGCAGACAAGACATGGCATGCATCGCTTAAGCGCTAGCGATAAATGACTGTATAGACAGACTTATCAAAGTCTGCTGGCATGAATGCTTAAAGCATTTGTTCTGATATTAATAATTTGGTGATCAATAAAAGTACTCCTCGCTCGTTCTCAAAAATTTTTTGATGAACACCCCCCTACTTCATTCCCTTACCCCAGTGACATAGTGAATGTTTTAATGCGCATGCACATTCACATTTTAATATTTAGTTTATTATTGTAACATATATATATATATATATATATATATATATATATATATATATATATATATACATACATATAACACACACATTTATTAATTAAAATAAAATCGCGGTATGACATTGTGCGATTATTTAATTACGAAAATTTGATTAAATTAATAGATAATTTAAAGGAGGTTTGTGCTGTAGTAAATACACCTGTGTTTGTGCCCCTGTATCCCCGTTCAGTGAATGTCAGTGCACTACGTCATTACAGTACAGTGTACTACGTACAGTGTACATTCATCGTGGTAGTCTGCAGCAGGGGTGGTGGGTCACATCTGGGTAGGCACAGACCAATTTCAACAGCAAAAACTCGGACCTCGTTCAGTGAATTCATACTGAGATCAATCTGTGTAAACACATTCTATTAAAATGTCAAGTAACTACATTGATCTGCAACCATAAAGCCTACATTTAGGATAATAAACATAATTACTTCACAGAAGAATTGTTTATTCCATTAATTATTGATCATAAATATAACTATTGATTGAACGTAGTATCATATTGCTGCTGCTGCCATTTTATAAAACTAAAAGCCACTTGAATATATGAGGTTCAGTAAACCATGGGTAAGGGGGTACCTCACCTAGGCTTTGTGTCGTGTGAAAGAAAATTCCTTACCTGTCTTGAAATCACTTTAAAGTGCAACCTCTGTGCTAATTGCTTTATTATAATTGTTGAATTATGTAATGATAGCGATAGGTATGATTGCAGTTACTTGTAATACATGTAATACATTTAATGATTCAAATTACAATGGCAACTTTCATCCTCACTAAATGTGATGAAGTGTACACAGTCTGAAAAGCAACAGCAAGACAGTGTTCAGGGTTAAAGTGTTGACATAGACACAGAATTCATCACATTGGGCAATGGTCCGTTAGACAGTGGGCTAGTCAGGGGCCACTAGCTTATTGACATTCAGGGGTGCACAGAGTGGTGTGACATCGAACTGGGCTTCTATACTGCTGTGACAAAACACATACACTACTGAGACAATCACAACAGTGTGTGTTACATCGCAGCGAAATGGAGGATAGGATACCAGTGGAAAACATGATAGCCTCTCATTTCCTGTAGATGCCCATCTTGTATAATGTGGGTACATCAGTGTGTATTTATGAGGGAAGGAAAAATCTGATTTTTATCATGGCATGTTCACAAACAAATAAACATTGAATCTGATATGGAGCTCTCATTTCTGCCACATCCGTATAGTATATGCCTCAGTAGATTATCTTCTACCATGTAATGACTCTGTAGCTGTCATTAGTTTGGATTCTTCCTAACCAAATCTAGTGTCATTTTGTGTATGCTCTAATAAATGAACGGCATTCCATAGCTAAGAGATCAGAAAGTGAATGTGTTTGCAGTATAAAGCGATCCTGTTTCATTTGCCTTTTTGAGAGAATTTGAATTGCATCATGAAGCATTTATCACATGGCTATGAAGACAATCGCCTATAGAAAATTGTGTAAAGTGCAGCCCATTTTTACATATTTACCCATGTAAAATTAACAAAATAGCAATACAGGTGCCATAATTCTGTAGTTCAGTCACTAATCATGACATAATATGTAGACTCATTCTCTAGGATGTCACAGCTGTGATGAATGGCAAAATAAATTTCCATTTCTATTATGCATAAATGTATGCAATTACATGACATTTAATGTCAAACAAACAATTGAGCTTATCAACTAACCGACCAAATAGCTAACTAATAAATCAATGAACGAACGTATGAACAAATTAACAAACAATTGTTAATTAATGAATTAATTAAGTGGTTCATGGCATTTCCTCATGTTTTTTTTGTTTAAGTTGCCTGGCAGTCTTGAGATTACGTTTGTCTTTCATATTTTTTTGTTTACTTGTTTTTGTTTGTTTTTAGTTTTTTTGTACATGCTCAGACATTGATTAAATGCCAATGTTGAAAGGAAATGCCTTCTTCTTTTTATGGCCCCTGTTCTCCCAAGGTTTTTTAATGAGACGGGAAGCCACACATCTCATATCTTTTGAATTAGGGGATAAGTGTCACATTGAAATTCTTCTCTTTGGCATTAGTTAAACATGATGGATAGATGTGGCAACTTGTAATTTATTTTCATGGCCAGTGCAATGGCTATGAGAGACAGGGATCACTAAAGAGGAAGCATTGATATGGACACTGTCTCTCTGGTAGGCATTTCAGTTACAAGGTTAGAATGGGAGTGCGTTCAAAAATGGGCATAATAAAATGCAGGTTTTAAAAGCAGAAGAGGTCTGATCAGTTTAGAAAATATATACATACAGTATGCAGTATATATGGTTTTAAGAGTAAATCTTAAAAAAATCACTTAATACAGATGTGTGCTTTGCTTTAAGATAGATACAAATTTAAGATATTAGTTCAAATCCATAGCAGAAACAATTCATTTTAATTCAAGCAAGTTCTTAAAGAGGAAATTAAAATAATGAGGTCTCTGTGGTGACATTTCAACAACAAACATAAAAGACAATGCTGCAATATACCAATGTAGATGCCCAACACACTTCTTTTTTTTTTTACTTACAAGACAACATGTAAAATTTAGTTTCACATTTAAAATGTAATACCATTTCTATTAAAGCTATACAACAAAACAGTAAGGTAGAAACATTTTCTGTAAAATGTTAGCAGCACTGCTGTGACTATTTCTAAGCTTCTTTATCCCGGATTACCAACCCTCATTTTGAAATAAACTCAGAGGGTGCCCATTGCAATGTTGCATATGGTCACTGACTCATTCCCCTAATAGAGTATGACCACTTGTTTCAGTTTACATTTACATTTAATATAAGGTACTGTAGATTGCACTGATTCTGGGTTTTCTGTTAGCAGCACTGCTGTGACTACCTAAGCTTCATTATCTTATATCTTTATTCTTTATCCCTTACAAACCCTCATTTTTAAATAATCTCAGAGGGTGCCCATTGCAATTTTGCAAATGATCAGTGCTTTAATATCCATTCTCTGTGGTACAACAGAGTACACAAAGTGAATATGTGATCAGGTGAGGGTGCACGATCGGCACTGAATCAGCTGATCAGTGGGAGAGCTAAATAAAGGGGGGCCGGAGACACAAGTTCGAGAGAGAGAGGGAGAGAGAGAGAGACACTCATGCACGCACGTGGAAGCATTGTGTGTGTCTGTGTTCATGTTTGTTTTATGTTATTTTAAATTTAGTTTTACCATTAAACTTTGTTTACTGTTCAGCTGGTTCTCGCCTCCTCCTTGCCCATCCATTAACTGTTACAGCATGCAATCTAACGAAAATCAAACATAGCAGCTATTCAACCTGAAAACATACTACTTCCACAATGTAACAGTTACTGTTAGTCTAGAGTGCATGCTGTTATGAAGCCTTTAATTATATTTACATTTATATAAAGACCCTATGAAATCAAAATTGGAGTCCATGTCTATTAGCTTTGAAGCCATACAAGGACGTGTACTCCTAAAAGTTGCAAAAATAAAGTGTTTACAGTGTTTAAAAATATTGTTTTGATTAAAGGTTTAAAGGGGTATTATCAAAGTGCCTTGTAAAACTAGCTTTATAGAAAGAGGATACATTACCTCTGACTGTGTATTATCTAAAAAATTCAAATATTCTGTTTATTTTGAGCTTAAACCTTGTAAAATGTTGAAGGAGTCACTTATTTTGCTGACAGTGATGGATTCTAATGTCAGCAGTGCTCGCAGGGATTGAACGAGAACTTTATTTCTGTACTGCTTGCGTGTTTTCCAAGGGTAATACTCTTGATCAAAGTGAAGGGGTGGTCTGCTGGTGGCCTCTAAACTTTCTCTTGTGCTCAGTAAGATCCAGTGGAGATGTATAATTTAGCAGTTTAATCCTAACATAAAGCTACAGAGTTATATTTCACATTTTCAATAAGAATGATCTCATAGTAACTGTGCTTTGTGTGTTTACAACAGATTCAGTTGCTTTCAGACTATACATCTGAGGCAGAGAAAAATACTTAGTCATGATTACTTTAATAAAATACAGTACCAGTGAAAAGTTTGAAGACAACTGCTTATTCATAAATATTTCTAATTTCCACATTATGGAATTCTGAAAATCTCATCCAACTTCACGAAGTGCTTCCTGAGATTGTCCTGAGAAAATTGGATTTTCATGAGTAGGCTATACTGCACACTTGTTGGCTGCTTTTGCTTCATTAGATGGTAAAACTCATTAATTAATGCAAATAAAATGCATATAAAGTTTTGTAAACAAATGTATGTGTATCTATAAATCTAATTTCAAACATTTAAATACAATGCAGGGCCTGGCATTAACACTTGTCCAGAACAAATTTATTATTGAAGGGGCAAGTGAAAGAGAATTTTGCTTGCCCAACCAGACAAGTATCCTGATTAAAACATTAAAAATTATTAAAAAAAAACCTGCTATATTTTATGACATGGCCTGTGTCACTTATTCCAAACAGATTATGAAGTTGGGAGCGGGATTGCGAGTATTGTGCACAAATTTTATAATTCCTGCAAGTTCCACGATCATAATGCGGAGAATTCCCACACACATTTATTGATGTTCGGTGTATGGTAGGGAATTTGTTAACAAAACCACACAGATGTACAAATCAAATAAATAACTTTGTTAGAATCAGCATGAATAATCAGTGCTACTGCATCTCTCTCTCTCTCTCTCTCTCTCTCTCTCTCTCTCTCTCTCTCTCTCTCTCTCTCTCTCTGTGTGTGTGTGTGTGTGTGTGTGTCTCAGCATTCCACAGCTCATTGGACGTGTTGAGTTAAGTGTGAGCATGCAGTGAGGAACGTGCTGTCACATATTTGCTGAACTTATGTATAAGCCTGTTAATTTAACATGCAAAAGGCATTATACCATGTCTGTCAGATGATTAAAATGTCACTCCTGTTTATGAACAATATAGCTGACCACAGTGCAAGCACGTGATATTGGAGCAGTCTTTTAGCCTCATCGCATTGTGAGGATCATATTACAGCTCCTTTAACAAGAAAGGCTTTGTGTAAAATGCTACCAGAACTACTCAGCTGCTGGTTGAAGATAAACACTCTTACACCTCTCATCTCCAACTGACATACACAGGTATTTTCACTGCCTTGTGAAGCAGTCAAGTTTAATAATATAAGTAGGCCTATGTACTGACTTATGTAATAAAAATTCTATATTAATAAAATACATAGATATTTAAAATGTCATCCTATTTTATATAATTAATATATAGTCTATTTTTAATAAACATTGTAATTAATTTAGCAGCATTGTCCCCTCTTTCAGGATTCCATTTATTAATATTCAGTAAATTGTGTCAACTTCAATCTGTTGAGCACTGACCTGAACTTTTAGGGCTATACTTTTGTGAAGTTCAGCGCTATGCCTTGCTTCCATGCACTAGGTTTTAGAAGGGCAATATTCATGCCAGTGCAAAGCACTAGAGAGTGTGGGTTGGTGAGTGTATACACTAAAATTGTCAGTGTACTGTATGTTAATTCAGTGCAATTACATGTGCAGTTTCGCCAAACCCACTTGCGCCTAGACTTAGCTCATGCTTGCATGAAAAATTCCAAAACTTAATGGCCATGCCCATTGACTTTTCTTGTAGGCTATGACTTAAAGCATTGAATCTTCACAGGGTCCTTTGCAGGCTGGCAGCATCACTGAGGAGTCGTGTGGGACAGGCAATGTCTGCCGATGCAGAAGTCCTTTGTGGACTGAGCTGTGCTGTTGGAGGGGCCGCAAAGGTCAGATAAGGTCCCTCAATTCTGGGGCCCTTTTTCAGCTAGAGTGCAGCAATATAGCAATGTAAAAGATTTTGCTCGCAAAAGCTTAACATCAACTAACTTGTAGCTTCTTTCCTCATCAGGTCAGAAATGCAGGATGTGGTATGTCTCCTTCCCATCGAGTTGGAAACGTAGGACAAGGGTGTGTCTACCTGGGGGACATATTTATCCCTTTCTGATGAGGAGAAAATTTAAATCTGGCACCTTTCCGATCCTGGAGTGGGATTGGCCACTGGTGTCTGAAGTAGCCACAGTGTTGCCCAGCCTTCTGTGGAACTCATTTGCATAGCATAAAGTACAGTGTTAAAACAGTGCCTTTAACGTTTAACCCATGAATTATTTCTTTACCAAAACTCTTTCAAATTATTAAAGGCATTGTCTGGAACAGATAGAGACCAAACATGATAAGAAATGGTTACATGGTCCATGTATTTGTTTATCTGTTAATAGGTCTGTCCCATGAACTGTTGTGTTAACAGTCAATAATCATAAACATAAACTGTGCTTTCCATGAAGATGGAGTTGATGTGTTGCAGTTTATATTAATTTAAGACCCCCAAACATAGCTATGAATAGATCTTTGTGGCCCTCCACTGCTGCTGCATCCAGAAAGTCCTGAAGCAATTTTTATGGCAGTTCTTGCCTAAACCTTATGAATGAGTTTGATGAGTTAAAGTCAACCTGTAGTCCAATGAGAAGACCTCTCTTTGGTGGTGGTGGTTGCAGAAGGTCCACCTCCCTGCCCTGTAAGAGGTGTCTGGCAGTTGTCTTAGCATCTAATCTGATGTTGCTGAACATTTGTTTATGTTCATTCACCAAAGATCCAATCACAGTGTGGCCCATCTTCTTCCACACCGGCAGTTAGAGAGGGGCCCTGCCATAAACTGGTCCCTGGAATGCCATCTTAAATTATGTTCACCACAGTAGTGTTTCAATTAAATATGAGGTCATGAAAACGGCAAGTATAGTAATTAGGTAACACTACAATAAGGTTCAATTTATTAACATTAGCAGATGCATTAGGCATTAGGCATTATACATTGTGCAATAACATTTTACAGCTTTTATTATTCTTATTATATATTATTCCAACAACCGTATTGTAAAATGTTACCGATTAGAATAAGAAAATGTTGTTTATGTAGTAAGAATCACCCTGGCACCAAATTAAACTTCACCTAAGGTGTTTGTGTTTGTGATTATTAATATCAGATGGCCCCTCCCACCATGCTCAGGGCACCAACTAAGGTGTTTCTTCTTAACAGTAAAAGAATGATCCAAATGAGCCATTCAATAAATTACAAATATGTTAATTGGAGGGAGTTGGTCATCTGAAGGAATTGTAAGATTCAGCTTAACCCTTTAGAGCTCTTCTGTATCATTAATACAAGTAACACACAGTTGTAATCAAATTTGTTTTCATTACAAAAAGAAAAACAAGAATACCTAATAAAAACTACAAAATGTTACTGATATGCTTAAAGATAAAATAAATGAATTGGTAAATAAAAGAGCATGGGATGGAAAGATGCAAGTGATTAAATTGGATCTAGCAATGGCAAAATATGACTATTATCCTATGAAAGATACATTTACGCTCACCGTGATCAGTTGATGAGTTTGGTCATAGTGAAGTCTTCCTCTGGGTCTCAGGGCCATGTTACAATGGGGAAGAGCTGGATTACGTTTCAACAACCTTGGACACAAAGGATCTGAGGAATGCCGATCTCCTGGAAGCACCGAGAGGGTTCTTGCAGTCTGGAACACAGCCCTTATTTCGGCACAAGTTTCTATATCTGGAACACGCAGAAGCACAAATCTTGAACAGAGGGTTTGCTCGCCAGAGCTAAATCTTGTCGCTGTAGTTATCTCCCTGGTATAGTGATTCTGAACTTGGTGTTGCAATAGTCTCTTGTAGTGAGACATTGTACTTGGTCAAACTTTTACTGTCTTCAAATGGAGACTAAGAACTTTGGATGACCTGTCATCCTCTATCACAAGTGTTATAGAACTGTATCCTGTTAATGACCCATTTATGTCATTGCCTTAGATGTTGAATATTCTATTACTGCCTCCTAGCTGGCTGGCCAGAAAACCAGAATATTGATTATTATTCTGTTCCCCTTCTGTCACTCACTCGATATTGTGTCAATGTAGTGACACTAGGGGTCTCTCTTGAGAGCCTCGGTTACCTCATTACAGAGAAAAGGCCAATGAGAATTGGCAAACAGAATTTGCATGCCCCTCCCCTGGACATACGGGTATAAAAGTAGGGAAGCGTGCATCTGTTCAGATAGATTTTTTCTTTGGAGCCAAGCGGTTGTGTTTCAGCGAGCTGAGTAAACCCATGGGCCGGCCCTGATTTTGACTGCAGTGAATGTATTAAAGGAACATTTCTCCTAAAAATAAAAATACTGTAATTATTTACTCACCCTCATGTTCTTCCGAACCCATATGACTTTAAATGGTTTACTTTTGAGTTTGGCAAAAATGTTATTATCTATGTCCCATTGAAATCAATACAATGGCAGTACAGAGACTCACTTTGTACAATGCCCTTAATTAGGTACTCAAAATGGTCATAAAATAGTCCATGTTGCCTGTGCATCTTATACCAGTATTCTGAAGTCATATGATCACGTTGTATGATAAACAGACCATACTTTCAGTTGTTATTCACTCTAAAATCAAATTATTAATAAAGTACATGAACAGCGCTGACATATGGTGTCTACGTCGATAGTATTAAACTTCAATGGTTCCTCAGAAGAAAGTCATACAGGTTTGGAATGTAATGAGGGAGTGAATTAATAATTAATAAAAAAAACTGTTGCATGGTGAATGTTCTCTATTTTGAGATCAGTGGCAGCAGTACTGCCCCCTTCTCTTGCGTTACACTTCAAATTCAAGTATGTTATTGTGTTTAAAAAGCAGCAGTACATGAGACAGTTCACAGCATGCTCCTTGTTGAAAAAGAAAACTCCAGCAGTAACCTCTCTTCCACTCCATTTCCTCACTGCCCTCCTGCTCTGTGTCAGCAGAGGTCTTTTGAAGCTTTGCTTTCCTCCCTTTCTTCCTCCATTGCTGGGAGCATTGAACATGTACTGATTACTTTACTGAGAGTTTCCATCACAAACTCTCTCTCTCCACCTTTCTTCACTGATAATGTCCTCTCTCAGCCTGCCCCAACAAGAGGTTCAAAGCAGTAGTAGTAAGCTGTTGTGAATGCCAAACTCTAGAGACCTTGTCAAATGTTTTCTTTACTGCATTCCCTGTTTTGTGCTTTTACCTTTTTTCCTTTTTAAATAATTGCCATTTCGACCCACTGTCACTCCACTTTGTCTTAACCTAAAGCGCTGTTGTCAGGTATGTAGAAGATGGTGATTTGGTAGAGAATGTTAATATTCCCCTGAATTCATCTCTTCTCTTGTCAGAGGCCAAATGTCAGAGGAGTGTGTGATATCTGTAAGATGATGCTCAGAGGATAGTAAACCAAAAAAAATGTCAGGGGCTTTAGAGAAACTGAGGGAACAGTAACACATGTTAGAGTTGGGGTATTCTAGTTTGTACTCAGGGTCACAAGTCCAATTTTATTTAATTTTATAAATTTTTACACTGACTTAACTCAGACTCGAGCCTTTGGGACTCATTTCTCCATGTCCATGGCATTTGATTTGTAATGCAATTAACAAAATAATAAATAAAAATAAGGAAACAGAAATAAATGGACACTCTGACTGCAAGCAGTTATAGCACCCCCTGATATCTTAGACGTAGCCAGAATTTGTTTCACCGTGTTGAGCCAACCAACATGCTTGAATTTTACTATGGAGACTGCTGTATAACATCGATTACCGAGGTGGCTGTCATGATGAACACATGAAGACTGGTATGTAGCCAATGTACTAGAAACAACAAGGCAGTTTCGCATTGCACGGGACCTGACAACTGGTAAAATCGCACACAGCATTTGTGCAGCCAAAACTGTGTCGCATCACGGTTTCGTCGTGGTTAAGAACTTCATTAAGTCAAGTCACCCACATCATGTCTCTTACAGTTTACTAAAACAACATTTCAAAATAAAAATTCTGAAAAATATTATTAATATTGGACTATTAATATTTTTGGGCATAATGTATCCACACATGTAGGCATCTGTACTGGACTATTAAGCCAGTATGGAGTGGTGGTGGCGTAGTGGCTAAAGCACAGGGCTGTTAATCAGATGGTCCCTGGTTCTAACCCCACGGCCACCACCATTGTGTCCTTGAGCAAGGCACTTAACTCCAGGTTGTTCCGGGGGGATTGTCCCTGTAATAATTGCACTGTAAGTCGCTTTGGATAAAAGCATCTGCCAAATGCATAAATGTAAATGTACTGTAGTCTCTTGTGGTCCACACAGTGTTGTCAACTTTAACTGGTCCTTGATGAATAAAATGTAACTTTTTAAATAGTCTGGAATTTTTTTTAAATTATTATTATTATTGCTAATGCACACTACAGCTCTGAAAAACAGATAAACTCCACCTATGTATTATTGTTCTATTTTAAAAGCATTGATGAGCTGCTTAAAATATGTTCTTTTAAAAATTCCACAATAAAAAGCATAATTTTTTGAATATAATTTAATTATAGATTGGGTGACCAGACATCCCGGTTTATTACACAGGACAGTCCCGTTTTTGGTAGGGTCACTTATTTTTTTCTTCTTAAATTAAATCTCCTCATAGTACTTCTTGATATTGTCTCTGGTATATCGTTTGCAGAGATGAAAATAAATTTTGTTCTGTCGCAAGTTGACGATAAATTAATTCTAGTCTTCAGCAAATCAGCTGAAATGTGTCTGGCTACCATGGCAATGATGTGATGTGTTTAGCGCTCCTGCTCTTTGTCGTTCTGTCAGTCAGCGCTAATGACAAAATGCAAAAATGCATTTTCAACAACGAGTCAAAAGAAGCCGATCCATGTCTTTGCACAAAACGTGAAAATGTAAGCTGTTTGTTTTCTGAATGATTGGACAGGATTATCCCAAAACATGCCACTTTATTTCCTCAGCACATATCCATACAATAAATCTTCCATATTGCAGTGAACACAGATTCCTGGGTGGTTCAAGAGAATGTAACAAAAACAATTCTATGGCTCTCCCATATTTCACCGAGCCACCCTACGACCATGCTTTTTCCCGGACTTCACTACCCAGCAATCACTCCATTAGGACTACAAAAAACACAGTCTTACAATCTTAAAGTAACAGTTCTCCCCTCCACCCTTGTCCCAAAACACTCACAAGCGGTATTTCAGAATGTAAAGTGTTACATTCAGACAACTACATTACACTTTTTACATACAACAATTAAAAGAATATTCCGGGTTCAGTACACGTTAGGCTCAATCTTCAGCATTTGTAGCATAATGTTGATAACCAAAAAAATAAATGGACTCGTACCTCCTTTTCTTTAATAATAAAAAAAAGCAGGTTACAATCTAGGTTACAGTGAGGCACTTAAAATGGAAGGGAATGGGGGCCAACATTAATATACTCACTTTTTCGAAAGTATAGCCACAAAACATAAAGAAAATGCGTGTAAACATGCTTTTAATGGGATAAAATCACTTACTAACCTTTTTCTGTTTAAAATTATATCCAATTTTACAACTTCTTTGTCATAATGTTGTAATGTCAACAAACCCTAAAATGACTGTAAAAATGGTGATTTAAACAACTTTACAGCTCAAATAATACATGAGTTTTAACATAAGAATTCACTTTCATTTTCCCCATTCACTTCCATTGTAAGTGCCTCACTGTAACACAGATTTTTGCTTTTTTTAAAGAAAAGGAGAGATGAGTCAAAATTTAATTTTGTTATAATCAATATTATGCCAGAAATGCTGTTGATTGAGCTTAACTTGTATTGAACCTGGAACATTCCTTTAAATGTTGAGATTTAATGATTGTATTTATAATTTTAGGTTCCAATGTTGTGAATAATGTTAAAATGTGTACCTGAAATGACAAGTCTACTCATAATTACACATGCAATATGAAATTATATGGATAAAATAGGCTTTGTGGAATTTGTACTTTTAAAAAAAGGTAAAATGTGGCTATATAGTGAAAAACTAAATATAAAACAAAATAAAAATTTTCACAAAAAATATATTGCAGAAGTTTGCATACACTTTTTGTTTAAGGCCTATATGTTTTCACACCCCTTTCAGAATGTATCTATAATGGGAGCCAGCTGAAATATAGCTGTGCAATATGTATAAGCCTCACTCTCCCGACCTCAAGAGGTGCACTAGTGACAGACGCTAGAGTCTGTAGCCTTTAGCCTCCTTGTTAGCACACCAGCCTCCCATGCCGGAGGAGGCAGTTCAACTCCCGTACGGAGCGGTTAGAACAGGAGCGTCACAATGGTGCCATGACCCAGATGGGAGTGAGGTTTATGGGGGTGAATGCAGTGTGTAGAAACCTCACTCTCCTGACCTCAAGCGGTGCACTAGTGACTGATGCTAGACGCTGTAGCCTTGTTTGCGCACCCACCCATCCTGTACGGAGCGGGAAGATCTGGAGCATCACAAATGAGCGTCATGCAAATATAAGAGATAAAAGATACATATATTTTATGTAGTACTGCCCTTCAAAAGCTACATTACAGAAAATGTACAGTAATGTATACAAATCATCTTGTTCAAAGGTTGCATACCTTTGGTTCTTGGTTGTAGTGTTGCCTTCTTGAGCATCAATGAATGTTTGCACCTTTTGTAATAGTTGTGTACAAGTCCATCTATTGTCCAAAGTGTCAAAAGCTGGATTTCTATATCATTTTGTCACCATTGATAATAACTAATTTGCAGAAGATGCTGGGAAACCAAAGAATGTACAGTATTTTTCCTAATATAAGTGGGCAGCTTCACAGCTCAGGACAAAGTGGGGACTCATGAACAATTATTACACAATCAGCCAGTAATCATAGAGAAAGCAACACACCATATTAAAGGGTTTGCTATTGTGCCAGTAGCTCTAAAGCTCGCGTGCTGTCTGTCTCATGAATGCGCAAAGGAGATCAATGGTCAGTGAAGAGTTTCACTTAATAATACATCAGATTTCATTTTTTTTTTTCTCACCAAACCTTATCGTATTCCTTCAGAACAAGACATGAGCTGCATACAATTATTTTGTAGACTTCTGAATTATACTTTTGTATTCTTTTGAAACTTTAAGAAGTGGTCACCATAAACAGCCATTGTGTGACATCACTGATCATTTTATCATTACAATGATCCCTTTGTGTTAAGAAAAATAAAAAAAAATCATATGGAGTTATAACAACACTGGGGTGAGTAAACAATGACTGTATTAGCATTTTTGGGTGAACTAATCCTTTTAGAACCAATGGAATGTAAATTTTAGAACCAGATCCTTTGTTTAAATTCAGTTACTGTTTTTGCTTGTGGAATATACGAGAGTATCTGTTGTCAAATTGCTTCTTCAAGGTAGTACTAAATACATTTTTATGATACCTCTTTTTTTCGGCTTTTTTTTTTTTTAACAATAACACACGAACGAATCAGGGTTTTAGGTGCACAAGCAGTGCATAGAACTGCCCCACATTGTCTGCGAATTAACAGTCACGTCCGTGTTAAATGGCCCTAATATTATCAGTGGTCTTTACCAGTGTTTTCGGATGTAGCATTTGCAGTCAATTCATGATATGTTACTTCTCAGTGAGTGTTAATTACTACTGTGTTGACTCATTACTTTCTCAAACCAGTCGGCAGATAGAGACAAAAAAGGAATCTCAGTATATATTATTTCTTTAGATAGTGATAATTTTAGATAAAAGTAAACTAAATTGAAAGGACAAATTGAAAATGAATTAGAAATAAAAAAAAACTAATTTAAAATTTGAAACAATAACAACTCTGGTTTAATGACTAATGCAGCTTTCACTTTTTTAGTCCATGTTTGATTGGAGGGGCATCAAATAACCCAAATGCCAAAAGAATTCAATAAGAAGTGTGTTGAAGGACAGTTTTGAATTTTTGAAATCACTTTAAAGTTTGTTCAGCAGGAAATTAATAATAAAATATAGAGGTGTTTTTGTTACGTTTATATTGACAGTTGTGTTTTCTTAGTTGTGAAAGTTAAAATAAGCTTAAAATATTGATGTTGAGTTTACGGTTACAATTTGAATTCAGATTCATGAACAGACTAATTCCTTTTGGACTCGACTAAGGTGGACTCGAACCCAACACTACCACAGGTTACTTAACGTTTTCATAGATAGCTAAGTCATTAATATTTCTGCTGATCTAACAAACACATTCTACAGAAATCTTACCCTCATGTTGTTCTTAACCAATTTGCTATTTTTGCAATTTTTACATAGAACATAATGGGATTTTTTTTTCCAGAATATTCACATTGCACTTTTCCATACAACAACAACTCATAGTTACCACATCTCTACAGATACAAAAACAACAAAAACAGCATAAAAGTATCCTTAATGTATACCTTTGTGGGAAGACCAAACAAAACTTAAGTTGTTATTAGCTGAAAATGTCACCTCCAGGGGGCTGTTAACTCGAGACATGCTGCAACTGAATCAGTGCAATTTGTACATTAATTGGACTGATTCTACTTAAATTTTGCTTTGTACCTTCACCCAAAGCTATTATCTTAAGTACAATTGTAAAATACAACATTATCACACGGGAAGTCGGCATGTTGTTTCCGAGAGTTCCAATCCCATAGGATCAGAAGAATGTTTTATGTTTTGGAAGAAGAGAGAGAAATCTTTGGGAGTAACCAGACTCAATCTACAAATATAACACTGCTTCCATTGTCATAACTACACCAGTTCTTATCAAGTTGCATGCTACACACATAGACACAGACTGCATCACCAATGGGTTTTCAGGCACCAAGTGTTATGACAAATCATTTGTCCATGTGAGTGACACAGTGACTAGAGCAGGCTGAAGCAGAAGGCATTAATTACCTGTGCGTTCAGGCATAGAGCTTTGATCTGTGCTAGAGGCTAAGCCCTGGCGATGGCAGCAGGTTTATGTCACTGTAACAAGACAGGTCAGTGATCGATGTCTTTGGCATGCTGGTAGACACCCAGCAGTGGCTACCCTCAGTCTTTGTTCTGCCCTTGAAATACCTCAGGCAAATCAAATAGAGTGCAGCGCTGTTCTACGGGACACTATGTTTGCAATTTGCAGTTAAGCAAGAAAGAGAAATTTCATTGTTAAACTTTTGTCATTGTTAAGTCTTTTTCCTGAAGGGCAATGATGGACTTGTTCACAGTGACTGTCTACCTATCTGTCTTTTTAATGTAAAAGAGAAGAAATGGTATATAGGAGCATTATTTTTATTAGTGCACTCAGTAAGTTTTTATGTTTTGCTTTCTCTTACAGGCCTCAGTGTACAGTATATTGAAAGCTTTTGACATGGATGCATGAAGTTTGTTTATTAACTTTGCCACTTCACACTGGATTATACTTGCATCTTTTTTTTATTTTTATATTTTAAATAAAATGCATTGTTGGATTGAAAACCAAAAAAAGCTTTGCACATTCAAACAGATTCTGGATTGGGTTTTTTTCAGAAAAATGTTATATGTTTTTAATTTTGATTAATTGTCAGTATGTAATGTGATCAATTAGATTAAAACAAACATATATTGATTGACAGGGAGCCCTAATATTATTGTCACAGTTCCTCCTGACACTCCCAGAACTTACACTCCACGATCACTCTCTCCCGAACACTAATCACCTGCACCTGAAGCTCGTTCCCACATTCATCAGCCTCACAGTATAAGAGCTCCCCTCTCCTGTCACTCTTGGTCTGGTCTCACAACTACTATCACAGGCTCACTTACCTGCTTCCTCCTGGAGACTCTACGTTACATCCCTAACCCGCCTCTCCAACGAAGTCCAGTTCCAAGCTCTACTGCTCCTTCGTCCAGTTCCGGTTTACTCTCAACCAACAAAGTCCAGTTCCAAGCTCTTCAGCTCCTTCGTCCAGTTTCCGTTTACTCGCTATCCAGCAAACTGCAGTCATCACCCAGGTTAACTCGCTCCAGCGAACTGCAGTCATCACCCAGGTTTACTCGCTATCCAGCGAACTGCAGTCATCAACCAGGTTAACTCGCTATCCAGCGAACTGCAGTCATCACCCAGGTTAACTCGCTATCCAGTGAACTGCAGTCATCACCCAGGTTTACCCGCAATCCAGCGCACAGCAGTCATCATCCAGGTTTACCCATTCCCCTATATCCCTCAATAAACTACACCTCCGGGTTTAACACTACCATCGAGTCTGAGTATCTGTTACAGAAGACCAGACCAGAAATATAATCACGAACCCGGCAGGATCCGATCCCTCTTCACCTCCATTAACCACCAGCGCTTCCGCAATTCCTTCTCCTGGTTATTCTGCGACTCCTGTTACCAACCCAGCGCCCTACTCTGGAGTGGCGGAGTACTGCAGTGGTTTTCTAACCCAGAGTTTTTCCCTGCTCCTGTGTTTGCTACCGAAGAACTGACCCAGTGCTATGGATTTACCAGCTGTGCAAATCCTCCTCCTCGAACAAGGAGATCGTCCAGTCGAGGATCACGTACGTGAGTTTCTCCATCTAGCAAATTTAGTGCACTATGAGGACAACTCTCTGGTATATTTCTTCAGAGCTGGTCTGAATAGTGCACTGAAGGAGTAGATGCCTCCGGCGGGTCCTCAGTGGACGCTCTGTAGCTTTGTGGAGATGGCACTAGACCTCAGTGGCTCACCTTTTACTGTGGGTGTGGAGGATGAGGACTTGGGGTTTCCTTCCACAGTGGACATCACCAAGCCTCCCACGGCCTCTGTCGCCAAGCCTCCCACGGCCTCTGTCGCCAAGCCTCCCACGGCCTCTGTCGCCAAGCCTCCCACGGCCCCTGTCTGCAAGGCTTCCACGGCCCCTGTCCCCAAGGTAACTCCACGCCTAAATAAATCTGGGGCGGGGGCTAACGCTATCCTGTTTCCAGTGGCCGATTCACTGCTGCATCCAGCAGCGGCCACGGTCAGCGAGCCAGGGCCTACACCTGCCACGGTCAACGAGCCAGCGCCTGTAGCCTCGACCGTCCCTGAGCCGGTGCCTGTAGCCTCGACCGTCCCTGAGCCGGTGCCTGTAGCCTCGACTGTCCCTGAGCCGGCGCCTGTAGCCTTGACCGTCCCAGAGCCAGCGCCAGTAGCCATGACCGTCCAAGAGCCAGCGCCAGTAGCCATGACTGTCCAGGAGCCAGCACCCCTCGAGCCTTCCAGGGCTCCCCCTCTTGAGCCTTCCAGGGCTCCACCTCTCAAGCCTACCAGGGCTCCGCCTCTCAAGCCTCTCGAGCCTACCAGGGCTCCGCCTCTCAAGCCTCTCGAGCCTTCCAGGGCTCCGCCTCTCAAGTCACTCGAGCCTTCCAGGGCTCCGCCTCTTGAGCTTCCCGAGCCTCCCAGGGCTCTGCCTCCCAAGCTTCTCGAGCCTTTCAGAACTCTGCCTATCAAGCCTCTCGAGCCTTCCAGGGTTCTGCCTCTCAAGTCTCTCGAGCCTCCCAGGGCTCCGCCCCTCAAATCACTCGAGTCTTCTAGGGCTCCACCCCTCAAGCCTCTCGAGCCTTCCAGGGCTCCACCTCTCAAGCCTCTCGAGCCTTCCAGGGCTCCACCTCTCAAGCCTCTCAAGCCTTCCAGGGCTCCGCCTCCAGAGCCTCTCGAGCCTCCCACGGCCCTTCTCCCCGAGCCTCCTACGGCTCCACCTCCTGAGCCTCCTACGACTCTGCTCCCAGAGACTCCAGAGCTTTCTAGGGCTCTGCCTCCTGAGCGTCCTATGGCTCCGCCTCCCGAGCCTCCTACGGCTCCACCTCCCGAGCCTCCTACGACTCCGCCTCCAGAGCCTCCTACGGCTCCACCTCCCGAGACTCCTATGGCTCTTCACCCAGAGATTCCAGAGCCTCCTACGGCTCCGCCTCCCGAGCCTCCTACGGCTCTGCTCCCAGAGACTCCAGAGCCTTCTAGGGCTCCGCCTCCCACAGCTTCATCTCCTGAGCCTTCCACAGCCCTGTCCCCAGAACCTTCTACGACTCTGCCTCCTGAGCCTTCCATGGCTCTGCCTCCCTGGTCTTCCACATCTCCATCTTCCAGGGTTCCGTCCCCGACTGCCAGGGCTCTGTGCCCCGAGTCTTCCACAACAGAGCCTTCTACGGCTCCGCCCCCAGAGTCCTCCGTGGCTCTGCCTTCTATGGCTCCGCCCCCAGAGTCCTCCATGGCTCTGCCTGCTACAGCACCGTCTCCAGAGTCTGCTACAGCACCGTCTCCGGAGCCTCCCATGGCACCGTCTCCGGAGCCTCCCACGGCTCCGCCTCCAGAACCTACCACGGCTCCACCTCCTGAGCCTTCCGAGCCTTCCTTGGCTCCGCCTCCTGAGCCCCATGGGCCTTCCATGGCTCCGCCTCCTGAGCCTCCCACGGCTCCACCCCCAGAGCCTCCCACGGCTCCGCCTCCTGAGCCTCCCAAGCCTTCCTCGGCTCCGCCTCCCAAGCCTTCCTCAGCTCCGCCTCCTAAGCCTTCCTCGGCTCCGCCTCCTGAGCCCCCTGTGCCTTCCACGGCTCCGCCTCCTGAGCCTCCCACGGCTCCGCCCCCACAGCCTCCCACGGCTCCGCCTCCTGAGCCTCCCTCGACATCACCTCCGGAGCCTTCTGCAGTTCCGCCTCCTGAGCCTTCCGTGACCCCACCTACCACGGCCCTGTCTCCGGAACCTTCTATGGCTCTGCCTCCTGAACCATCCATGGCCCTGCCACCTGAGTCATCCACGGCTCCGCTCTCCTTGGCTAAACCACCAGAAACTTCCATGGCTCCGCCTGCCACAGCTCCGCCCTCGGATTTCCCCATGGATGTGGCCCTGAGGCCGACTCCCAGGCCTTCAGACCCAGACCTTACCCTGCGGCCGGCTCCCAGGCCTCCTGAACCTGTCCTTGCCCTATGGCCAGCTCCCAGGCCCCCTGATCCAGTTCCTGTCCTGAGGCCTCCTCCCAGACCCCCTGATCCAGTCCCTGTCCTGTGGCCGCCTCCCAGGCCCCGATCATCCTCCTGGGATCATTCTCCCCCATTTCCTCACCCTCTTCTGTCTTGGGGCACCAGGAGTTGCCCATTTAAAGAGGGGGGGTAATGTCACAGTTCCTCCTGACACTCCCAGAACTTACACTCCATGATCACTCTCTCCTGAACAATAATCACCTGCACCTGAAGCTCGTTCCCACATTCATCAGCCTCACAGTATAAGAGCTCCCCTCTCCTGTCACTCTTGGTCTGGTCTCACAACTACTATCACAGGCTCACTTACCCGCTTCCTCCTGGAGACTCTATGTTACATCCCTAACCCGCCTCTCCAACGAAGTCCAGTTCCAAGCTCTACTGCTCCTTCGTCCAGTTCTGGTTTACTCTCTCCAACGAAGTCCAGTTCCAAGCTCTACTGCTCCTTCGTCCAGTTCCGGTTTACTTGCTCCAACGAAGTCCAGTTCCAAGCTCTTCAGCTCCTTCGTCCAGTTCTGGTTAACTCGCTATCCAGCGAACTGCAGTCATCACCCAGGTTTACTCGCTATCCAGCGAACTGCAGTCATCACCCAGGTTAACTCGCTATCCAGCGAACTGCAGACATCACCCAGGTTAACTCGCTATCCAGCGAACTGCAGTCATCAACCAGGTTAACTCGCTATCCAGCGAACTGCAGTCATCATCCAGGTTTACCCATTCCCCTATATCCCTCAATAAACTACACCTCCGGGTTTAACACTACCATCGAGTCTGAGTATCTGTTACAATTATATTATAAAAAATATTATTATTATTATTGCTAAAATTATTTTATTGTACTTTTTATTTAGAATAACATTTCTTTTTCTAAGTCATTAATATGACTAGAGTCTTCATCCCATGTAAGTGTATAATTTTGGTCAAAAATAACTTTTAATTTCTTTAAATCTAAAGCATTTTTAATGAGGAGAAAAATACTGAGTGCACCTTTAAGCCTTGGATAAACATATTGCAAGGTACTGATGAAAAACAAAGATCTCATCTCTAAAAAAGTAATATCTATTATCAGTGGTGGATTTAGGCATGGATGACATGACAGGCTTCAAATTAGAGAAGCAGTTAATATACCAAAACTGGTCCAAAGACTATTGGTACATACCATTGTAATGGTTTTCAATTAATTTGAGGCTATCAGCATTTCATGTATTAAAATCATTATGTGATTATACATCAGATAAGATAATTTTTTCTAATTTATTTTGCTGCATACAGACAATTTTAGAGCTTTTCTTTGCTTTAGAACTCTTCTGCTCCTACAGTATACCTGCTTGTGCATTGTGTCTGGTATGTACTGTGGATCTTTATGGCACATCCAAGAGGATACTGGGAAGAATGATAGTATTTATTGAATTTTCAAGACTGTCATCACAACACATTCAGAAAATATTCCATGTTATACTTCAGAAGTCACAGTCAATAACATTAAAGTACAGCTATCTATACCTAAAAATGTTGACTATGACAAAAATTTATTTGGACTCATTCTTGTTTATTAAAAAAATAAATAAAAAGTGGTTAAGTATGGAGCTTTCTTTGGTCCATAAACATTAAAATACACACTGTCTCAAAAGAATAACCACAAGACGTAAACAAGTGTTACCATAATGTTATTGTAATGAAATCACAAATTTATCTGTGTAAAATTGCAAACTTTGTTGCCATGATGACGTAATGCTGGTAAATCCTGTAAGCGACTGTATCATACTAAAATAATGTCGATTTTATATATATTTTATTATGCAGCAAATGCTGTCAATTGAGCTTAAAAAACATCATTCGACAATGTCATATCTGGGGGCCATCACGTACCACAACATTTTCCCCTCTAATATCTCCTCCCTTTCTCTCTCCCCGCCTGCCTTCCATCCTGTTCCAACAGGGAAACATTCTCCCATGACAGGCTTCCTGAGGGTTCTCTGCTTCCCCAAATCTAGGCTCAGGTGAAGGAGTCATCTGCCACAAGTATGGGCGGGAGGCTTGGGCCAGTCTGCTGGAGTTGTTGGGGTCATGTTCATGAGCACTGCCCGGTAATGGAGGTGGGGGCCTTGATCCAGATCCCAGCAAGGATGTACCAAATACCCTTAAGTACTGAGGTGGGTACATACCAAGCCTTTGTGGATACAGGTTGTAATCGAACCTCCATTCATCAATGCTTGGTTCAAAATGGGACATTTGAGGCAAACAATCGGGTGAAGGTGAGGTGTGTGCATGGGGATATTCATGGTTATTCTATAGTGACCATCATGGTAATATTCCGGGGACAAAAGCATAATATTGAGGCAGGGATTAGTCCTCGCTTCACCCATCCACAGATTTTGGGTACTAATTGGCCGGCTTTTCAATCATTATTGAAGGGGTCCTGTTACAAAATACATCAGTGTGAGATGTGTGAACCGCTGGCTGGGGACCCGTCCCCCTAGAGTAGTCATGAGGCGAAACCCTGAAACACGTGTTTGACCAGGTGAAAGTGATTGTTGGTCAATGTCTCTAAAAGGGCATCACACTCATATATCCATATTTTTAAATTATATATAAAAATTGGTTGTGTAGAGTGACACAGGACACTCGAACAAATGAAAAAACAACCCAGTTTTTGATGCCAAAGAACCATGGGAAATGTTAATCCATGCGGCTCATCATAATCCGATGGCAGGTCACTTGGGACAGGGGAAAACACTAAGCCATCTCATGGCCAATTTCTATTGGCCGGGCATTTACGGGAATGTTCGCCGGTGGTGTGCGGCATGCTGTGATTGTCAGCTGGTGAATTTGCTGGCCGCTCCAAAGGTGGCATTGCGACCCTTGCATTGATTGGGGTTCCTTTCGAACGAATTGGTATGGACCTCGTCGGGTCATTCGAATGGACAGCACGCGGACATCACTTTGCATTAGTCCTGGTGGATTATGCAATGCGATATCCGGAAGCAGTGCCGTTGTGCAACATCTTAGCACATAGTGTTGCAGAGGCACTCGTCAAAATTATCTCCCGAGTAGGGATTCCAAAAGAAATCCTCACTGATCAGGGCACGGCTTTTATGTCACATACACTATGCAAGATGTTTGAATTATTGGGAATTAAATTGATTTGGACAAATGTGTACCATCCACAAATGGACCACTTGGTCGAACGGTTTAATAAGACCTTAAAAAGTATAATTTGTAGGTTTGTGCAGAATTAACAGAAGTGCTTTTATCAAATTACAACCTTCACTTTTCTATGTTCAAACCCTCCAAAAACTGGCCGCATTCACTTCCATTGTAAGTGCGTCATTATAACTTCAATGTTTTCATTTTTAAAGAAAAGGATGGCCGTGATGAAATTCTTTTCGTGGTAATCAACATTATGCCACAAATGGACTTGTAGTGGAATGCAAACTTGTACTGAAATTTTCCTTTAACATGTACTGAACCCAAAACTTTCCTTTAAGAAAACCCTGGGTGACAATACCTTTACAATTATAACTAAGAGGTTTCTTAATGGGTTTCTTGCAACTTGTCTTATGATTTTCAAATGAACCACTATTCAGTGTGATTCTGAGCAGTTCAGTGTTTATTTTTGCTCACGTATGTATGCCTGTCCATTGAACTTTGTATGACAATTTGCATGTATTCAATTGTATGGCTACAGTATATATACAAAGCAAGTTCCCTTTCGTAGGAACTCATGCTGCATAATCACATTGGGGACCTGCCCTGAGTGTCACATGGTCTTAAGCCTGTATACAATCATGCCAAATTATGCCCTTTAAGCAATGCTACTAGGGAGCTACGTCATGGGCCATAGAGTGCTTCACGCCATAGAGTCAGATTTGTCTGTTCTTCAGTGCAATGTCTTGTCTGGGCTGTGTTGTATCAATGACTCAAGTTGAAGCAAGGATCATCATTATTCTCCCATTTGAGTAGCAACAGAGGATGGAATTTAAGAAGCGACTTTTTATACAGCGTAATGTGTTTTTTCCCCCAAATATTACGAAGCTCTGACAGGGACAGTGGCGCTGTTCGAGGCTCGCAATTTCTCACCACAAGGCATTATCCCCACTTGTTCCAGTTCCACGGCCTCCAGACTGGAACTCCGCGTTATCTCTACTTGATTTTTCTATGGCGGCATGGATGTTGCACTTTTCAGTCAGCTGTTGTATCTACACATGATGGTTTTGCATTCCAACCAAGCTCATCGCATTAAGGAAAGACTTTGAGCTAATATTGGCTTAATTTGGAATTTCCTTCATTTTCCCCCATGTCTCGCGCTGGGGAACGAGTTGGTCAAGGTGATGGTTTTGTTCGCAAGAGTGTTCTGCGCTATCTGGGTAATATGCTTTGTTCCCCTATTATTTGTTGGGAACGGTTTAGTTCTAGCCCGTTTTTTCAGTACACCAATTTAGCTCAGTTTACCCCATAATTTACATTGGCAAACAAGCATTATATTTTCAGCTTGAGTTTTGCCTCTGCTTCCATGACCAAGGGTCTCGGGGCACAAGTAATATAAATCAATGTATGAAAAAATAGGTCTACACCTATTCAGTGAATGAAATTGGACCGTATAAACATGAGTTCGCTGTTGTACATGCCTCCAAAGTCCAAAAAACTGAATTTGGTTAAGTTTTCCCCTGTGGCTTGCTGGGGAGTGAAAATTATATAAAAAAAAGCTTGCAGAATTCAGCTTCTGTCTCCATTACCAAGGGTCTTGAGACATACATAACATAATTTGATGTTCATCTAGCACAAGTGTACACAAAACGTCTCGGGTTATGACTATAAACCTTGTTCCCTGAGAAGGGAACGAGACAATGTGTCGTTGAAAACGACTCTTTGGGGAACGCTCCTTAGTGTGCGCCTCTGAAGTATGAATGAAACTATTCCAATCTTGATTGGTGTTGCGTCATGACGTAACATGTGACGGCATAACCGGATGCATAAAAGTGACGCCGGCACACACACACATTAGCCTAG
This sequence comes from Xyrauchen texanus, assembly GCF_025860055.1. Taxonomy (NCBI): domain Eukaryota; kingdom Metazoa; phylum Chordata; class Actinopteri; order Cypriniformes; family Catostomidae; genus Xyrauchen; species Xyrauchen texanus. Next base: position 22,800,681 of record NC_068281.1, read on the forward strand.
CGATGAAGAAAGCCGCTCTCAGGCCTTGAGGGGCATGGCAGGACGACGCAGTGTCTCGTTCCCTTCTCAGGGAAAAAGGGTTATAGTCATAACCCGAGACGTTCCCTTCCGAGGGAACTCGCACTGCGTCGTTGAAAATGACTCTTTGGGGAACGAATTCCCACTAGGCCACGCACTGAAAAAAGGCCTGCCCTAGGGTGAAACTGAACTCAGGCACTCAGCTAGGACGAGAGCACACGTGCGCCAGGCATACTAGGGAGGTGCAGACTATAAAACCTGATGAAAGTGTGCGGGGTAGCCCAACCGGCTGCCTCACAGATCTCCTGGAGGGGTACTCCCGATAAGAGAGCCCTAGAGGATGCCATGCCTCTAGTTGAATGAGCCCTTACGGCCAAAGGTGAAGGCAAATTGCGCACCTTGTAGGCCGAGATAATAGCCTGAACAATCCAATTACTAATGGTTTGTTTTGAGGCAGGGAGCCCCTTCCTAGGTGACCCAAAACACACTAACAGTTGGTCCGACCTCCTCCAGGAAGAGGACCTCTCGAGGTAAACGCTCAAAGCTCTGACAGGGCAGAGCAAATGGTGCCTCTCTTCTTCTGCCGACACATGAGGTGGAGGATGAAATGCCTGCAGGACCGTGAGACCGTGCCGTGTTAGACGGCACCTTAGGCACATAGCCAGGTCTCGGGTGCAAAATGGCTTTAACTCCGCCAGGGGCAAACTCCAAGCAAGCTGGCGTCACTGCCAGGGCTTGAAGATCACCCACCCTCTTTAGAGAAGTAATAGCTAAGAGAAAAGCCATCTTGAACGCCAGGTCCTTGGGCTGAAGCCGACTGAAGGGGTTCGAAGGGGGCCAGGGATAACCCTTCGAGAACCACCGCCAGGTCCCAGGCAGGAACCCTGGACCTGGTTGCCGGTCTCATCCTCCATGTACCACGGAGAAAACGAATGACCAGCTGGTGCCTCCCCAGAGGCCCATCACTCAGTGTTGCATGGAACACCGAAATGGCAGCCACGTACACCTTAAGTGTGGAAGGGAGAGACCACGCAGAGAAACGATCTTGAAGAAACTCCAGAACTGAAGCCACCGGGCAGTTAACTGGATCTAATTCATGTTCTCTACACCAAGTGGAGAACACATTCCACTTGAGGCCATATAATCTCCTAGTAGATGGAGCCCTAGAGCTAAGTATGGTTTCAACCACCCCGCTGATAGACCAGCATTTAGGTACTGAACCCCTCAGGGGCCAGACCCACAGTTTCCACAGCTCTGGACGAGGGTGGAAGACTGTGCCCCCTGCCTGAGACAACAGATCCCTCCTCAGAGGAATCTGCCATGGCGGAGCTATCAGGAGTGAAATTATGTCTGAGAACCATACTCGGGCCGGCCACATCGGGCAACCAGAAGAAGACTGATGCCCTCTTGGCGGACCCTTTCCAGGACTCCCGGGAGCAGAGCGATCGGGGGAAATGCGTACAGGCGAAGCCTCGGCCAAGCCTGTACCATGGCGTCCAACCCCAGTGGGGCTGGATGTGAGAGGGAGAACCAAAGTGGACAGTGGGACGTCTCTCGAGATGCGAATAGATCCACTTCCGATGGTCCAAATTTGTCCCACATCAACTTCACCACCTCTGGATGAAGTCTCCATTCCCCGGGCCTCAGCCCCTGCCTCGACAGGATGTCTGCTCCCTGATTCTGAACCCCCGGAATATATATTGCTCTGATAGACAGTATTTTCCCTTGGGACCAAAGAATTATCTGATGCGCCAGTCTGCACAGAGGGCGCGATCTGAGTCCTCCTTGTCGGTTCAGATAAGCTACCACTGATGTATTGTCCGAACGTACTAGGACATGGTAACCTTTGATGTCTGGAAGGAAGCTCCTCAGAGCCCTGAACACAGCCAACATCTCTAGACAGTTTATGTGCCAAGAATGATGATGGTCCTGCCACAGACCCCTGGCAAAGCGGCCGTCCATGACCGCGCCCCAGCCAGTGAGGGAAGCGTCTGTCGAAACGGGTTTCCGGCAACATGACGCTCCCAACACTGGCCCTTGGGACAGGAACCAAGGTTTCTTCCATATTAGCAGAGAACGAAGGCACCTGCGCGTTACTCTGATTATACGAAATGGATTCCCCTTGGGGGAAAACCCCTTGGTTTTCAGCCACCACTGGAGGGGCCTCATGTGTAGAAGGCCCAAAGGTACAATGTTGGATGCCGCTGCCATGAGGCCCAGCAGTCTTTGAAATTGCTTTACAGTGATGGCCTGGCCTAGCTTTAACCCGGCCACCATCGCCATAAGGGACTCGACACGTGCAGGAGACATGCGTGCCTGCATCGTAACCGAAGTTCCACACAACGCCCAGAAACGTTGTGCACTGGGATGGTTGTAACACACTCTTTTTGTGTTGAGTCTCAACCCCAAACTTCGAATGTGGCCAAGAACGACATCTCGATGCCGAACCGCCATTTCTCGAGACTGGGCCAGAATGAGCCAGTCGTCGATATAATTCAGTATACGGATGCCCTGAAGTCTCAGTGGAGCAAGAGCTGCATCCATACATTTGGTGAATGTGCGGGGAGATAGTGCTAGGCCGAACGGAAGAACCCGATATTGGTAAGCTTCGCCCCGAAAGCGAACCTCAGGAACCTCCTGTGACATGGAAGGATGGATACATGAAAATAGGCGTCTTTTAGATCTATCGTGACAAACCAGTCCTCGGATCTGATCTGACTCACGATGACAGGAATAGTAAGCATTTTGAACCTGAACCTCCTCAGAGACCGGTTCAAAACTCTGAGATCTAAAATCGGCCTCAACCCCCATCCTTTTTGGAACTATAAAGTACCGGCTGTAAAAACCGGACTCCCTGTCTGAATGAGGAACACGTTCTATGGCCTCCTTCAGCAGCAGAGATTGCACTTCTTGTTCCATCACCTGAGCCTGCCCCGGAACCACTGTAGTCTGCACCACCCCAGAGAATTTGGGGGGGCGATGCCCGAACTGCAGTCTGTACCCTGATTTTATTATATGCAGGACCCATGCAGATATGTTGGGAAGATGATTTCATGCCTCTACAAAATCTACTAAGGGAACCAGCCTCTCAAGGCTGGTCTCGGGTGTTTTTCGCGCACTGTTCTCGACCTCCTGAAGCGGGATACCGGCAGGATTTGGTCGATACAGTTCTTGTGACCACAATTGATGTGTGTTTTTTATCTTTTGACGCGAACGGCACGGTGTGCGTTCGCTGGAAATTGGTGTGGCCCGAAGCGTCAGAGACGGCGGGAAACCGACACCGATTTCCTGAGGGCTCCGCTGCGAGAACAACCTCGGTTGCTCTGCAGCGGGGGGGGGGGCAGCCCTCCGAGGTGCTACCATCCCAGTTAGGACCTCTTCCCCGAAGCCCTCCTAGCCTTAAGGACGTCCCTCAGGTCGGCCCCCTGGCTGGAGGGCTTCCGCTGGGAGCGTTTCCTCTGTTGCCAAGCTCCTGGAGGAGGGGCTCTAGAGGAAACGCTCTCCTTTTGCTCTGCGCGGTGCGAGGAGCTGACTGAAGGCTGGGGCTGATCTGTTTGCCCCACCCTACTTGATTTAGACTTGGATTTATGGGGGAGAAACTGCTTGAACGCCGCAGATTGTTTCCTCGCCTCCTGAAATGTAACGGCGTCGCCGAACAGGCCAGAGGGCGAGAGCGGGGCATCAAGCAAAAAAGCTCTGTCTTTTTCTTTTATTCCCGACAAATTTAGCCACAGATGCCTCTCCATGGTCACCATAGCTGCCATAGAGCAGCCAATAGCGCGGGCCGTCTCTTTAGTGGCCCTGAGAGACAGATCTGCGGCTCTGCGCAACTCCGCGATATCTTCGGGAGTTGGCCCCTCCCCCTCTTCTAAATCTTTCAGGAGATCGGCCTGGTACGCCTGCAAAATCGCCATTGAGTGCAGGCATGAACCAGCCCGACCTGCCGCCATGTAAGCCCTGCTTATTAATGCAGATGTATCTCTGCAGGGCTTACTAGGCAGCACCGGGATTTTAAGGGAAGATGCCAACTCAGGAGAGAGGTAACCGGCTAAAGCCTCCTCCACACCAGGCATCTTCCCATAGCCCATATCCCGTGCCCCTAAAACATAGCTGTAATCGACCACACTGGGGGTGGAGACATGGGATGAATGTGGTTTATCCCACGATCTCGAGATCTCTTTGTGGAGATCGGGAAAAAACGGCAAACCCCGGCGCTGGGGTTGTGACGTGTGCTGCAGGAAACGCTCGTCTAATTTGCTTCCGACGATGCGTTCCTGCTCATTTTGTGGCCAGCTAATGTTAAGTCTGGCCACAGCACGCGTCACAACCTGAACCAGCTCCTCATAAGCCTGGCCGAAACCCGGCGTGCTTGGCTCACGGTCGTCCACATCAATGCTGAGCATTTCCACTTCCTCGGAAGCAGAGAGCTCGAGCATTGGGACCTGATCGTGGGCAGAAGAAGCCGCGACGTGGGCTTCTGCACCACTCACAGTAGGCTCGGGATCCTCAAACGAAGAATGAGAAAGTGCCGGAGCAGTCTCATTCTCATCTGCAAGATCCCGCTGCGAACCCCAAGATCTCAATCGCCGCGCTGCCTCAACAGACGTGGGAACCAGAACCGTGGGGAACGCGAGCCTGACCGTGCTCATCAAACCACGCCAACCGGGAGCGCAGCACTCTCAGGGGTAGTGCTTCACAGCTTTCACAGGCAGATCCCTCGAGAGCTGCCTGTGCGTGCTGCGCTCCCAAACAGTTCACACACAAATCGTGCGTGTCCCTACCCGTAATAAAACGAGGGCAGGGGTGCACGCACTTCTTGAACTGTTCGATGGCCATAATTCTTTTAAATAGGACAAACAACACCAAATAAGACAAACAATATACATAGAGCGCTTGCTGAAGAGCGAAAGCTAATGTATGTGTGTGCCGGCGTCACTTTTATGCATCCAGTTATGCCGTCACATGTTACGTCATGATGCAACACCAATCAAGACTGGAATAGTTTCATTCATACTTCAGAGGCGCACGCTAAGGAGCGTTCCCCAAAGAGTCGTTTTCAACGACGCAGTGCAAGTTCCCTCGGAAGGGAACACATTGTGACCATAAGCACCACACATTGTCCCCCATAAGAATGATGTGTTGTGGCAAGCCTGCTTAATCTCAAATCCCCTCCATGTTCGCACATTCTTCCCCATTCTATCCTAGTGAATACTATATAGCTGCTGTAAATACATTCAGAGTGACTGCTTTTTATAACTGTTTAAATTAATTAGGCTTGTATCTCCATGACCAAGGGTTTCGGGCGATTCATAACAGAATTCGATGTTCATTGAGCACAAGTGTACACAAAACAGTGAACACAAGCATCATAAGTTGTCCCCACATAAATAATGCCGGGGCCGTTGTGGCAAACCGGTTTTCAGAAATAAACATTCCCCATTCAAATACCAGGGAAAAGGTTTCTTATCGCAGTATCCCTGCTGTAAATACATTTAGGGCACTCATAATGTATGCCTAAATACAGTAAAGGCAAAAACATGCTAAAATTCCCTTCAACCATCCACGGTATTAGAGGAGAGATGGCTCCCCCTCCGCTGTACCACTGGTTTGGGTCAGTCACCAAAAGTAAGCCAAGCGTGCCATCTAGTGGTTACAGGTTGCGCTGCAGGCAAGAGTCATGCATTAATCCCTCTGTCTGCTGGTTTGTTGGCTTGGCAACAGCTGAAGGGCATTTTGAAGTGGGTACTTCAAATGATAAAGTATGGTTATGTAATTCAAATCAGGCAAACTCTGCTGGTGTTCAGTGGGGTTTTTCTGACAGAGTTTTTGTTTCAGAAAATAAATGTTTTATTAAAAAAAGGGGCAATAGAGAGAGTGCTGCTTTTACAGATGTTATTTTCTGGTCCTAATAAAAGACGCCGCCGGCTTGTGTCCCATTTGAGACATTTGAATTCCAAACTAATGAAATGTCAATTCCGAATTCTGACTGAAGCAAATAATGTCACAAGTGCAGCCAGTGGACTGTTTTGTGGCAATAGATTTGAGGGTCACTTTTTCCATATTCAGATTGCGCCAAATCACAGGTGTTTTCTCTGATTCACTTTCGGGTGCACAGCGTATCAATTTCCATTCGGAAATGCATGGATGTGGCTTTGGCACACTTGAGGCTTCAGAGCATCCGTGTTTTGAACAGAGGTGGGTAGAATAGCCAAAAACTGTACTCAAGTAAAAGTACAATTACTTAAAAAACTCAAGCAGAAGTAAAAGTACTAACATGAATAATTACTTGAGTAAGAGTAAGAAAATCCAATTAAAAGAGTACTCAATAGTAACTCGTTACTTTCACAAATGACATTACACATAATAATACACATTTAACATTATTACAGAATTATTATTATTATTATTAATGGAAATTCTATCATCATTCACCATCATGTTGTTCCAAACCCATATGAATTTCTTTCTTCCATGCAACACAAAAAGGAGACATTAGACAGAATGTTTTCCTGAGTCACTATTTACTTGTGAATGTGTTTTTTCTCCATATTTTGAAAGTGAATGTTGACAGAGACTGTCAGTCCCTCACATTCTGTCTAACATATTTTGGGTTCCACATAATACAAAGCATCACGCAGGGAAATTATGACAGAATATTAAATTACGGCTGAGCTATCACTTTAAAGAGATAGTTTACCCAAAAATGAAAATTATCTCATCATTTAATCACCCTCATGCCATCCCAGATGTGTACAACTTTCTGTCTTCTGCAGAACACAAATTTAGATTTTTAGAAGAATATTTTAGCTCTGTAGCACAAAAATGTGATGCTTCAAAATGCACATTGAAAAGGGATCAATGGAAAAGGAGGAGGCGAGAACTGAAACTCAAACAGAAGACAAACACACACGACGGACATGTCCGCACGATCCTCTGCAGTCGACATTAATCCCTCTCGAAGGCTTGATTAGCCTAATACGGGACTGGGTGTGTAGGATCACGACCCGGCCCAGCCCTCCGCCCTGCCACACACATAAAAGCAGCTTAAAGGTAATCCATAAGACTCCAGTGGTTATCTCCATGTCTTCAGAAGTGATATGATAGGTGTGGGTGAGAATCAGATAATTATTTATGTCATGTTTTGCTAGAGAGCAGGGGATGATATGCAGAGAAGAATGTGAATCACCAAAAACACAAGAAGAATGTGAAAGTGATCTGTTTCTCATCCAAACCTATCACATCTCTACTGAAGATACTGATTTAACAACTGGAGTCTTATGAATTAATTTTATGCAGACTTATGTGATTTTGTTTAGCTTTAAAATGTTGCCACCCATTCACTTATATTGTATGGACTTACACAGCTGATAAATTAAAATATGTTCTGAGTTCAACAGATGAAAGAAAGTCATACACATCTGGGGTGGCATGAGGGTGAGCAAATAATGAGAAATATTCCTTTAAGGGTTCTTGTCAGATCTGGATGAATTTGTCAATAAGAGAGGTTTGGAAACATTTCTAGTAATTAAAATGAATACATGAAAATGTTCCACAAAGGCATTATATATAATGCTGAAATATACACCAAAGCAAGATCATGCTTTATTAATGCCTTCTTTCACTATTTCATAGCTTTTAAAGTCATGCGTGGATTCTTATTTCAGTGTAGTTACAGTTTTCAGTGTCATAAGTATTTAGATCATTAGTTCCCCTTCTGTTACTCACTCAACGTTGTGTCGAATGAAGTGACACAAGGGGTCTTCATGGGACGCCAGACTTACCTCTGAGTCTGAGAAAAGGCCAATGTCAAGTTGGCAGACAGAATTTGCATGTCCCGCCCCAGACATACGCTAATGTGCTGAGACGATCAATGCAAATGTACACGCCCCCAACAGTGAGGTTTGATTGAAACACATTTCATTCATTTCACTCAGGCGAGAAAGCTCCAGGATAGTATGGAAGAGTTACCATTTTCCTCAGAAGAAGAGCAGGACTCCGATGAACATTTGTATTTTGAAGAGAGACTTGATCCAGCCGAGGATACAATTTCAGACGAGTAAGTCATTGAGTTTTCATTACTTGACATGCTATTTTATATAAACATGTACATATTTTACTAGTGGGACTGTTTCCAGACTTGCCAGCCAGGATTCAGAGTATTGACATTTGAAATATGACTCCTAATAAGCAAGTTTTAGTTACATTGAAATGCTGTTTTGTCTAAAGCAGGTATTTAAATTGTATGCTGTATAATATAAATATGATATGTAATATGATAAAAAAAATTATATGAATGTTTAGATTATATTTTAAATAGCGTTTATGCTGCCTTATTTTCATCAACAAAGCTTGTGCTTGCAAATATCTGTTCAGGTGTAAATGATTAAAATGCACTTTAAATATGCCCATATTAGAAAATCAGCATATTATACTGATTTCTGAAGGATCATGTGACACTGAAGACTGCAGTAATGATGCTGAAAATTCAGCTTTGATCACAAATTGCATTTTACAATATATTTAAATAGAAAACTGTTCTTTTAAATTGTAAAAAAAAGTTCAGAATATCAATGAGGTTTCTGTATTTTGGATTAAATAAATCCAGTCTTGGTGAGCAGAAGAGACTGCTTTTAAATGGTAGTGTAGGTATAAAATTAAGTAAAGTCTTTATTTAAAGAAAATGTATAGTGAGATTTCTTCTTTTAACTTAAAACTTGATTTGAATCATTATGTCTCCTCACATTCATTCTCTATCCCTCATTGATGGGCCCAGGGGAGGGTCTTTTGTGTCCTCAGGTGTAAATCACCTCCATGTTCATGATAGTTCACGCCTCCTAGCATATCACCTTTCAACACTAAAATTGTCTTACAAAAGTTAAATTAGTATATTGTTTGGTATGAATGAGTGATCAGGATGGTTTTCACATAATTTTGTAGCAAAAACTCTAGGCTACAAGATACAGTTCTCAGAAGTCTTGTGGACAAATGTTTAGTGTATGTTATATGACCTTATTTCAGTGACTTAACATTTTAGTTTTTTCAAAAACCATGCATAAACGTTATTTTCTCAAAAAATACAAACTTGTACATACATGTTGCTCACATATTATTGTAGCCCAGGGTGTGCTGAATACAGTGTTATTAGACTTTAGCCATTCATATGTTTTTAAGCAACTGAAAAAAGCACAAATGTCAAAGCATGTCAGAACCTATCCAGGGCCCAAAATACCCTCAGACCCCAGAGGGTTAAGAAGCCATAACTTGATCCTGGTTAACTGGCTAATTATAGACCGATTTCAATTCTCCCGTTTCTGTCAAAAATACTAGAAAAGGTTGTATCCTCCCTACTATGTTCATTTCTACAGAGAAATAGAATATATGAAGAATTTCAGTCAGGATTTAGGCCTCATCACAGTACAATCAGAACTTATCAGAGTTACAAATGACTTGCTCTTATCAACTTATCACAGCTGCATTTCTCTTCTATTGCTTTTAGATCTTAGTGCTGCATTCGACACGATAGATCACGACAGTCTCTTGAATAGGCTAGAGAATTATGTTGGCATTTGTGGAGTTGTTTTAGTATGGTTTAGGTCATATTTAGCAAACTGCTACCACTTTGTCTATGAAAATGAGGAATTGTCAAACCAAACAAAAGTAAAATATGGAGTGCCAAAGGAATCAGTTTTAGGGCCTCTGCTTTTCTCCATGTATATGCTTCCCCTGGGAGATATTATCAGGAATCATGGAATAAGTTTCCACTGCTATGCTGACGATACACAACTTTATATTTCTTCAAAACCTGATGAGATTTCACAATTCTCAAAATTAGCATGGTGTAACAATGAAATAAAGTTTTCCTTCTACTCAATTCTGACAAAAAAGTGGTACAAATTATAGGACCAAAAAACTCTAAAAATAAGCCACTACAATATAATTTGACTGTACTGTTACATCATCTTCAACAGCGAAGAACATATTTTATACCAGTCTGTCCTTTGAAAATCAAATTACCAATGTTTGTAGAACAGCATTCTTCCACCTAAGAAATATTGCTAAATTAAGGCATATGCCCTCTGTTGCTGATGCCGAAAAACGAATGAATGCGTTCATGACCTCAAGACTAGATTATTGTAATGCATTACCGGGAGGATGTCCAGCAAGATCAGTAAATAAACTTCAATTGGTTAAAAATGCATCAGCCAGAGTGCTAACGAGAACCAAGAAATATGATCATATTAGCCCCATTTTATCATCGTTACATTGGCTGCCTGTTAAATTCCATATAATTTTTTTATTTCTGTTAACTACGTACAAAGCTTTGAATGGTCTAGCTCTGCAGTACTTAAGTGAACTTCTACCACACTATATTCCATCACGTTCATTACGATCACAAAATTCGGGCCTGTTAATAGTTCCTAGAATATCAAAATCCACAAAAGGAGATTGATCCTTTTCATATTTGGCCCCTAAAATATGGAATAGTCTCCCTAACACTGTTCGAGATGCAGACACACTCCCTAAAAGTCTAGACTAAAGACTCATCTATTTAGACAGGCATACACCTAATTTATCCTCCAACCCACAACTAATTGTTTTAGTTGGGTCTGCCGAAACCAGAAACATTGACCATGATTAATAACTCTATAAATTGAATGGCATCTATGCTTATATTATTTTATTTGTTTCCCTATCTCAACCTCGGGAGTCCTATCCTGAGGTCACCAGAACCGGCTGGATTCAGCAACATTCATGCTTCGTGTTGGACTCCACTGCTACGTATCGCTGAATGATGATGACTTCATGCAGCCAGTGCCAGCCAAACATCACTTCAGTCTATTATGATGGACTTCAGAGGATGAACTGATGCCAACTCCAACCATAAGACATGGGATACTTCATATGCCTTTGTCTGAACCTTGGATTTAGGATGGACCACACAAACCTCACCGAAATGACCGGCCAGGTTGAACTGCGTTTCACATCCCTGAACTCTGCCTGCATCACCTCGGTCTATTGATGGACTACGATCTTGAAATGGAATGCATAGACTAACAACTGCCGACAAAAGCCTTCATCATCCAATTAACAAGGACAATTGCACCTATGTGAACTTCTGCAGTTAATCCAGGATGGACTTCAAAGACATTAATTTTGCAGTTCAAACAAAATCGATGTTTAAACACTGACCCTTAACACTTACTTAGTTTAATAATTTTAAACCATGACTTTAACTATTCATAAGTAATATTTACATTATATTCTTTATGTTAGCCAGAGGAGAACTGGCCCCCACAGTTAGTCTGGTTTCTTTCAAGGTTATTTTTCTCCATTAATCAATATATTATGGAGTTTTGTGTTCCTTGCCACAGTAGCTTTCAGCTTGCTCACTGGGGTTATTAATACAATTATTATTTAATTAAGTATTTTTAAACATGATAAACAATCGTATTTTATCTAATTACACAATGATGATTCATCAACATAATAGACATTACAGTTTTATCGTCTGTTAATGCATGATCTTCTGTAAAGCTGCTTTGAAACAATGTGTGTTGTGAAAGACGCTATACAAATAAAATTGACTTGACTTGACTTGATTTCACAGGCTTTTGAGGCTCATGATTGTGGCTTCCGCTGTCATTCCCTTGGGCATGTTGCATGCAAGACCTTTTCAGTACTGGATTAAATCCACAATGGGACTTCAATTGTGGAACACATGTGTTTCATCTCTTCAAAATGACACGTGGGTGCTACAGAACTCTGTCACCATGGAAAAAGACCCGCCTTCTGATGTTGGGCATTCCATTGGGACAGGTGTGATCCACAGGTTGAGGCTCTGTATATGGGGGTCATCCAGCCTGCAGGGTTTGGAAGGGCCAGCAGCAATATTGGCACATAACCTGTCTGGAGATGTTCATGGTGCTGCTGGCATTAAAGTTTTCAGGGCAGTCATGTCCTTATCTGATCGGACAATAGGATGGTGGTGTCCTACATCAATTGCAAGGGAGGAGTGCATCCCCATGCCATATTGAGGCTGGCATGTCACATTCTTCTGTGAGCATGGGACAATGTGCTGTCTCTTCGAGCCATGTATGTTCCAGGCCGATTGAATTTGCAGGCAGATGTCCAGTCCAGAGAGGGCTTGATGCCCAGAGAGTGGACATTACATCCTAAGAGTATGGATCAAATCTGGAGAAGGTTCGGCAGGGCGGAAGTGGATCTGTTCGTTTCGAGCAAGACATCACACTCTGCCCTCTGGTTTTCCCAGTGACTGACAACACGTCTATATACTTTTCCACCGATCAGTCTGCTGCATGCAGTTCTGCAAAAAGTTCAGGAGGATCGGGTTCGGCTTCTGTTTGTGGTGCCGTTTTGGCCATCTAGAATATGGTTTTCAACTCTGGTCTTGTAAGATTCTGCCTTGGGAGATTCCAGTCAGAACAGACCAAGAACTGGTCCCTGAGGGACACATAATTATAGTGAAACCGTAGGTGACTGATAATTTTGCATTGAAATGTAAAACTGTCTATCTGTGAAGTATGCCAAGAGAGTGCAGCACCAGTGACACCAACATACGAGAGGTGGGAGAGAAGTAATTCACGGCAAACAGTATAAAAAGCAGAACAAAGTAATAGAAGAATGGAGAGAGAAATTGAGTCACCAGTGAGTAGTAGGTCATTGACAACCCTTACAAGGGCGGTTTCAGTACTGTGAAGTGGGCGAAATCCAGACTGAAACTGGTCAAAAAGATAATTTTGAACAAGGAAAGATTGTTACTAGGAGGCAACAACTCTTTCCAGTATTTTGCAAATTAATGGTTAGTTAGAGATAGTGCAAAAAAAAAAAAAACGAAAGAACAGTAGGGTCCTAGTTAGGTTTTTATGTACAGTTTTAAGTGGTAGAGGGAGAGAAGCAGAAGCTAGAGATCTGACTCTGATTCTGAAATGTGAGATAGGTGCAGAGATGACAGAATGACAGAATGACCCTTTGAGGAGGGATGTGGGAGCAGGATCAATTCGGCAAGTTGAACAACTGGACTTCAGTATTAAGTCACTGATAGCGGAGGGGTTTGTAGACAAATACTGACAAGAGTGGTCTGGCATAAAATTAAAATCTGCATGGACATCATGAGCTGGAGGTTGGGTGAGCTTGTTTATAAATGTCAAACAAAACATGGGGCCTATTGCTTGCTTTACTGATAATTGTAGAAACATAGTTAGACCATGCAGAGTTCAGAGCAATTTTGTATGCATTGAGGTGTTCAGTGAGAGCTAGATGGTGAACAGTAAGACCTGTTTTCCTATAAAGCCTCTCAAGCTGTCTACAAGTGATTTTTAAGGCCCGGATCTCAGGTGTATACCAGGGGGAAGTGTGGGAGGAAGGAACAGACCTAGTCTTAATAGGAACATGCTCATGCAATTTCAGAAATAACAGAGTAGTACTTAGAAAATATTATTGAAGAACAGGAGACATCAAAGACATCAGTCAAGATAGGATATCGTTTTGTTATTGTATTTTTTCTGAGCAGGTAGATTAAAACAAATTCAATAAGCTTATGATCAGAAATGCCAGTGTCAAAAGGAGAAACTGAAGCAATAACAAACCTAAATGTACAGATTATATCAAGAACATGACCATGTGTATGAGTAGAAAAAGACACCTGTTGTGTCAAATTGAAGCAGTCAAAAACAGACAATAGTTGAGATGAATTAGAGCAAACTGTATCCACATGAATATTAAAGTCACCAAGCAGGAGGACACAAGATGACGAAGCATAGGCAAGAGTCAACAGTTCACTAATTTCTGAAAAAAGTCAGATTGAGCCTTAGGAGGACAATATAGTAGAATAATTGTGAGAGGACAGGTAGAATCAGCCTTCAGTACCATATATTCAAATGTATTAGTGTTCTGGAAATCAAGTTGGGCAAAACGCAATTCATTTAGACAGGTGACAGCAACGCCACAACCCTTGCCATGTAGCCGTGGTCTGGACAGGTGTTTATATCCATCTGGTGCAAATAATCATTGGGTACTTGCCAGGTTTCAATGAGTAGTAACATATCAAGTTTATTGTCAGTGATTATTTCATTAAGGTAAAAGGCTTTATCACAGATGGAATGACAATTCAGAAGAGCAAAGTGACGACATGAAACTTCAGGGTTGATTGACAATTTATGGTGCTGGCCATCGCTGTTAAGATATATTAATGATCAGCGTGTTCTGCAGTCAGTAGAAGGGAGCTAAGACAGGAGCCCTGTTAGACTAGATGCATGGGATAGTGGCAGTCATTGAACAGTGATTTTTTAGGGACCTTTGGATGAGCGATGTATATATCGTGGATATATTTCCAAGCATCTGTCAGTACTCATATGTCACAGAATCAAGGCACAGATGGCAGTTTTTAAGCCCTGAGTTGAGATGATCCGTATCCAATTTCCATTTCGGTTTTTCACCAAAAGTGAAGCAAAATAAAAGCAGAATGAGCACTAATGCCCGAGGCATATAACGCTGATAGATATAATGCAGGCCACCAGTGATGCCATGTTAGCTAGAGCCCCAACCATTACATCACCAATATACAGCTCACCAAAAGGGAGGCAACCCATCCAAACAGTAAACAATCAGAGCAACTGACACAGAGAGCGTTAATTCACCCATCAGCTGAGCCGAAAGCGGTGGTGGACAAAGCGGGGAGAGAGCTCGCAACAGGCCGATGGCCGAACAAGCATCAGGCAGCACAAGGTGCACTGCGTTCTCGCCCCGGAAGGGAACTCTGATTAGTGGCCCGCACCTCTTGCAATGTTCTTTCTTGACCGTAATTGCCAGTGGTGTAAGTCAGAGCATTTGTTTGTGTGCTTTGGTGGCCGTAACAGGGGTGCTTTGGTGTACAAGCAAAGACTGTCTCATTGACTAGTTGATGCAGTTTCAAGTGCTTACAGAGCGCATGGTTTACCTTTACCTTCAGGTATTGAAGCTCATTCTATGAAGAGCCTGGCATCCTCATGGACTTTGACTAGAAGTGCGTCCTTGGAGGACATTTGCATGGCAGCAGGATGGCCTTCTTTGTATGTATTTGTTACATTTTATAATCTGGACAAGGGTTTTACTCCTGCTTCCCAGTTTCCCTCATTTTGAACAGGAATAAACTCATAATTCTCTCTGTTTTATTCAGCTTCTTTAGTTCACGTGTGTGACTCTATATGCATGCCACACAGGTGTAGACAGCTACTGTTCACATGGCATAAATATTTATCATTCTTGATATCAATGTGATTACGCAGTTCAAGTTCCTACAAAAGGGAAAGTCTTGGTTACATGAAGCATAACCCTGATTCCATGAGTGGGAACGAGGCACTACGTAAGCTGGCCTTACTCTCTAGCAGCTGCATGGCACGAAACAAGCTCATTTATGGAGTCCATGACGTAGCTCCCTATGGGCATCACTTAAGCTCCATCAGCCAATGGCTTGATTGTGTAGCGGAACGGCCTGTCGAGGATAGATAGGGCGGCGGCACCAGCCGAGGGGGGGGTGGAGAATGCAGCCGATGCCGCCATGAATACGACAATAAAAGAGCAGACTATGCCACCCTGTATTTAACAGGGAAATAATAACCCAAATCGAAAAGGGCACACAGGTTCGTTGTTTCAAGACAAGAGGGCGAGAGACGTGAATACCAAAGTACAAATTATTTTATTTATCTTAACAGATTAATCATGATGGGCACTAAATGCTCATTTCGTCCTTTAAAATTGTATTAAAATTATGAGTACCACAATCAACTGCGTAGTTTGTAGTAGGCTTCACACACCCATAAAACATATACACTGACGCAAAAGGCTGAGGCTTACCAGGAGCAGGAAGGCTAGCTGGGGGCAGCAATTCCCCGATAAAGACACGTCACCCCCAAGTGTACAGTCTCTCACACGCACACACACACAAACTCAGGTGAGTCAGTTGTAGACACACAAATCACCATAACAGAACCAACTTCACACAACCAATAACAAATTAAAATGGTTTCAGTGAAAACAAAACAACACCATTTCCAAACTCTGATGATCTCTGTGGCTCAGGATACACACAGAGGACGGATCTCACTTCTCTGTGAGAGAGGAAACAGCACTTCTGAAGCCAGAGACAGAGTTTATAATGTAAACATACCAAAACAAATGTAGAACAAAACAGAAAACAAAACAGCGGCGTAGTTCAGCCCTGCAGCTTCCATCCAGAAAGACACCTTCTGGTGAGCCGATTAGATCATCTATAGAAGAACAAACAATTAAACATGAAACCCACACGAGTTTCACTCACCATCGTATTTAAGGCGTTCACGTACCAAAAGTGTTGAAGCTACAGCCATAATTACAGCCGCACACACACAGCTGTATGGAACGACTGACTGAAGGAAGGCAGCAATTGGCCAGCAGAGCTCGATACAAGCCTCGCGCAAACAAACACTAAATCACATACAACTAAACTAACATTAACACAAGGTACAAGAGCCAGGCAGTTAGCCTAACATTGAACATAAAAACAAACAATGACAACACATACCTATTGAGGGGAAACGCCCAATACCGGAAAAGGGGGAGGCCATTAGACCATGACGCACATCTAGGCGGCACATAGCCGCCCTAATATACCCCACGAATGCACGCTGATAGACTATAAACAAAACCACCGAATACTAAGGGGCGGAATATAATAAAACAGACAAATGCGCTGTTCTTATGCACGCTGCATAATACAAATCGCATTAAAGTTATTATGCATAACCGGGAAAATCATGGTTACACACAAATTACAACATTAGGAGGGGGGAAACTGCTACAAGACATTAGTCTGTCTCACTACAGGGCTTCAGACCATGTGACATTCAGGGCGTGCCCCCAATGTGATTACGCAGCGTCTCGTTCCCAATCAGGGAACCAGGGTGACACTTCACTTAACAGAGATGATTTTATTGCAAAACAATTTTTTAAATATTATTTCTAACACATTTGTTAAAGTAACTGATTAGTGATACGGTGTGGAGAAAGTATGTAGATATTGCTATTGTTTTTAAGGAAAAGCTTTAATAACTTTTAACTGCTGTTGGGTACATAAACATTTCCAAATGTCCATTTAACACATTAAATTATCTTGTCTGTTTTGGGGAGGATGAACATCAGTACCACCTTGGGCCATGTTAAATTAAAGCATACTCTGAGTAGTGACAATGAACCAGTAAATGACCCTGCCATATTTTTGTTTGTCCACCACATAATATGTCCTACTTAACCCAAGGGCAATGTCCTGTGTCTCAACACATATCTGATATGATACCGTGAAGGCTTATCCTTAATTTCATTTTTTTATTAAACCACCAGAATTAGCTTTGTTCTATTTCTGATTTGTTTGATTTGCTGTGCAAGGATGATTATCCACAATGTTTAAAGATAGAAGTCCAGCATCCACAGCAGTGTACATGTGTCTGAACAGAACATAATTACGCCTTAAATAAATGGGCTCATTCACTCAGTTTTTTTTTTCTCACATTTTCAGTCGAGCAATTGTTGTATTCATTTGAACTGGAAAGAAAGGTCACAACAAAAAAATTTAAATAAAAGTGTACTGCACGTGATAGAAATTTTATTAAAATAACACACACACAATGTTCTTAATATGGCCACAGAATTGTCTGAATATATGATTCTTTCAATTCTTCCTCAGTTCTCCAAATATGCTGGTGGCAAATTCATTTTCCATCTTGGCACTCTAATAGCTTATATTCATAGCAAATTAGAAATTAATATAACTTAGCATGATCAGCCACAGCTCAAATAAATGAGAGTGTCATAGGTGAGGGTTTCTTGTATTTGCATCTCTGTGAGTGAGCAAGTGCCGAAGATGGAGTAGACAGGCATGTAGATTTGTCAAGAGCTAACTGTGCTTGTGATCACACGTTACTGCATCAGGGGAAAGGAAATGATCGAGCATGTATTCAACCTATTTATATATTGATCACTCATATAAAATAAAATCATATTAATTTTAGATCAATTTTGTGTATAAAAGTGAAGTGATTGATTTTTTTTTTTTTTTAAACCAAACACCACACAGAATTGCTAGAATAATGAATGTTTTTTGAAACCACAATTTTTTTCTTATGATTGCCTCTGCAAGATAGGATTGCCTCTGGAATAGGAGAAAGTAACTTTGAACAAACTGCACACTTCACATTTAACTCTTCTGTTATATTTTTTTAAGCTCTTTAACAGTTAACAACAGAGACCAACTAATCTTAAGTTTGGTCCAAATACCTTTGAGTACACCTCAACATTGACTAATGTTATAAAAAGTTTATATACCTTATTATTACTTTACAATACAGTTAATTTCGTTAACATTGGTTAATGCATTAGGTAAAAAAAATAACCACACACACACACACACACACACACATATATATATATATATATTACGGCTGTCAATCGATTAAAATTTTAATCACATTAATTACATGGTGTCCCGATTATGAAATAATTATACATAGTTATCTTTAAATAGAAAACAAATTATATATATATATATATATATATATATATATATATATATAAAATAAAACAAAATATTCAGATAATTAAAATGCATTACATTCTTGTAGAATACAATGCTTTAGAATACAATGTATTGTTTACTACCATGTTATTGATCATAAGTCAATCATTGGCAAACAGTTCACAGCAATCCATTTCACAATTGAATTTGTAAATCAGTTGGAGATATATAATGAGGGCTTGTTTAAGGACCTGTCAATGTACAGCTGCATCAGATATATATATATATATTTTTTAGAAACAAGCCAGGGATATACATAGTACACAATACTACAGATATATTTTACAATAATGCCATTATATTCATTACATAGTGCAATGGTTTTCAATGCTTAAATGTTTCAATGGTTTAAATGTTAATGACGCCACTGTGAACATCACTCAGTTTGGCATAAGATCTATGATACAAACTAATTTTAACAGCTCAGACCTACTCAATGTAAATATAATGAAGTGAAAATAATAATCTAATCGTTAAAAAGCACATTTCCAAATAAGCACATCAATTCCATTATTAAAGACTAGAAAGATTAAATGCGTTCTTACTGGATTTAGTGCATCTTGAATTAAATTTTTTTGTCTGATCTGGCTGCTTCGAGTAGGGCCTTCTCATTCATTATGACTGTACAACTCCTTGCAGGTGTAGGTGTTCATTTTCACCTGGAGTTCACTTTTGATGAGGTCCACAGATGCTCAGTTCCTTGTATCTGTCCACACAGTGGTCATCAGTGAAAACACCCTCTCCATGAACGCGTTTGTGACAAGAATGCTCAAAGCCAAAGATATCAGAGCTGTCATGTTTGGGGCACTGAAACTTCGGTGGCATGCCCTGCACTCTCCTTTTTTAGGGTCACCTGTAACTGGTTTTAACCATGTATATATTTTTTCCAATTCTTTATTATACGGATAGACCCATTTTTCTGTTGCAGTTTTTTTTCCAGTGTTTTCCCGCTCTGGCAAGAAAAAAAGGTTGCGCTGCACATGTTCAGTGTTTTCTTATTAACTTTTTAATTAAAGGACGATGAAATAAAATTATGCCGAAATAATAATAAAGATAAAAAATTATACAGACAAAATTGAAATGCGGGACACTGCTTATACTTGCAGGACGCGGGACAAAGCTTCCAATTTCGGGACTGTCCCACAAAATGTGGGACAGCTGGTCACCCTATCATACGACCTGCGTCAGACATGCTTTTGTCGCGTCTCGGGTGTGTTGAGTCATAAAAATAAAATGTTTAGGTCACTGTGTCAAGTTAAATATAATTTAATACTCAATCTTTAAACACATATTGAGATCCCTTAGTTCACATTTGAACCCTTAGTAACGCATATCTGTGTTGTTTTCTTCACTGTATAAACTGTGTGTTGCTCACACAGCTGAAATTTCACTTACTACCCTCTGGAGTATACAGGTGGTACTACAAGCATGCGATTAAATGCGTTAATTATTTTAACGCATTATTTTTTGTATAATTAATCGCGCGATTAACGCGTTAACTCGACAGCCCTAATATATATATATATATATATATATATATATATATATATATATATATATATACACTGGCAGCCAAAACTTTGGAATAGTGTACACATTTAGCTGTTTTGGAGGGAAATTGGTACTTTAATTCACCAAAGTGGCATTCAACTTATCACAACGTATAGTCAGGGCATTACTAAGCACCATCACTATTTGAAAAAAAGTCATTTTTGATCAAATCAGAGAAGTAAAAATGGCAAAAAAAGAAACAGCTTTCTCTAGAAACCTGTCAGTCAATAAATGTTTTGAGATATGAAGGCTATACAATGCTTGAAATTGCCAAAAAAAATTAAAAATAAGATTACATACAAATGACACTATAGTCATCAAAGACAAAGGACAACTGTCTCTAACAAGGACAGAAAGAAATGTGGAAGGCCAAAATATAGAACTAAACAAGAGGATAAGAAGTCTCTAGTTTGAGAAACAGACACCTCACATGTCCTCAGCTGACAGCTTCATTGAATCCTACCTGCTCAACACCAGTTTCATGTACAACAGTAAAGAGAAGACTCGGTGGTGCGGGCTTTATGGGAAGAATTGCAAAGAAAAAGCCAATTTTGAAACAGAAAAACAAAAAGAAAGGGTTAAGAGTTGGCAACGAAATTGGACAACGAATAATTGGAAGAGTGTTATGAACAGAGCTTTTGTGGGATCAGCTAGATTGATATTTATGAACTTTTCCGAAGTCCTAAAACATTAATATTGTGTTGTTTAAAAATGATAATGAACTTTTTTTTCTTTGCATAATTTGAGGTCTGAAAACAATGCATCCTTTTTTTATTATTTTGACCAGTTGTCATTTTCTGCAAATAAATGCTATAAATGACAATATTTTTATTTGGAATTTCCAATCAATATTGTCAGTACTTTATAGAATAAAACAAAAAATTTAATTTTACTCAAATACATACCTATAAATAGTAAATTTATATTTTTTATAATTTTGCAGTGGCCTCTATCTTTTATACAAAGGATTAGGAGAAAATATGGCATTTTATATTTATAAGTTTATTTTATAATTATAATGACATGTTTGGTTTGCATAGGGCAATTATAATTTTTTTTACACCAGCAAAATCGCAATTGTGTTAACAAGAAATACTTAATGCTGTTTGAAGGCTCAGTTTGTGGCATAAAATAACATATTTTTTATCTTGTACGAAGAAAATTAATTCAGTGTATATTTATGAAAATAATTACATTTATTATGTTTTGGGTCTATTTGACCCTAGTCAAAACAGACAGGCTTTACATTTATATTTGCAAAAAACACCACAGATCCTCAAAAAAACAAAAAAAAAACTTCAGAAATCATGAGTTGTAAAGGTTTTATATTATCTAAGAACTTTATGCAGTGCATGTTACTATACAAAGTGTACTATAAATCTATCTCTCACAACATTGTACAAATTTAATATTGTGTTTAACTTGACTAATGTCTGTGGACTAATTTCAAGCAATAACAAATCTTACCCACCCCTACCACAATGTGATGGAATTTCACTAATTGTGAATAAAACTTTGAAGAAAGATTGTGATTAAATGCAATGTAATCTAATGCAAGTGTGAATGCAGTAGAGGGGAGGACCTGGTGCATGAATACATCTTGGCCTTTTTTATGTATATTTAGATGGATTTGCTAATCTTAAGAACAAAAGGTTTATCCGATTCTCTTATTACAAGAAGCTCTTTTCAACCCCTTGCATAACTTGACATTTTCATAATCACTTCTGTGCAATTTGGTCATGGTACGGTGCTCACTGCATTGCTAAAATGGGCTTTGTTCTGGTTTGTCATATTTCCTTCTTTATGGAAACAAGACATGAGATAATTAATATATGGTGTATAAAAAATACTTGACTTCATGTTATAGACCAGACAGTCCTGGTTTCTCTCTTTATATCAATATATTCATATTGCATGCAGTCACTTTGATGACAAATCACATTAAGTCATGTGCAGTCTTTGAGAGTTTTTTTTTTTTCAGAATGGCTACAGTTTAAATTATTGTTTTAAATTAAGGTATTATGTGTTAACATTAGTTAATGCATTAGGTATAATTAACTACTAATGAACTACTAATGAGCAATATCTTTATAATGTATTTTAATCTTTGTTAATGCTAGTTCAGAGTGCATTAACTAATGTTCATATAATGTATACAACTTTGGATTTTAAACATGTATTAGTATATGTTAAAAATGAACATTAACCAATATAAATAAATGCTGTAAAAGTATTGTTCATCATTAGTTCAAATGGCACCTTATTGTAGTGTTACTGATAAAGTTTAATGAGAAAGTTTACCCAAAAATGAAAAAGCTGTCATCATTTACCCATCCTCATGTTGTTTCGAATCCACATGACTTTCTTCTGTGTAACACACATGTAGGTATTAGATAACATGTTAGTCTCAGTCACAATTTACTTTCATTGCATCTTTTCTTTTTTTTTTTCTTTTTTCATGCAAAGAAATTAATGATGCCTGGGGCAGTCATTCTGCTTAACATCATGTATTGTGTTCCAAGTTAGAAAGGGGTTTTAAACAACATGAGAGTGAGTAAATGATTGCAGAATTTTACTTTTGGGATCCCCCTTTAAATGATGAGTAGCAGGTAAATTGGTATTTTGCGTTCCTCTGCCTATAGATGTTCCCATGCTATCAGTGCTGAAGTATTTTATTTTGGCACTCCTTTCATGCTCAGAGCAAAATGTCTGCCTCTGGTCAAATGGTCCATTAATCTGTCTGCTATACTCTTTACACTCCTGCATTACTTATTATATCCCATTGGATCAGACCCAGCTCAGGTACTGTGCCAAGGTCACATGGCTAATACAATTTAGTGATCCCAACAACAGCACTTTTCCACTGAGAAAGAATTGCACTGTCAGGTGGTCTACAAAGTGGCACCAAGGTTCCTCTGTTCTTTTCAAGGTTTTTTTTTTTTTAACTAAAATGTATTCCACATTTTTTGTGAATTTGCTATACATATCTTGGGGTTAATAATTGTGTCTGGTCCCTAATTTATTTTGTTATGTCCCAGTTTTATTCTTTCATGCATCAGTATCATGTTTGATTAAAAGACCCCAGGAAAGATGTTCTGTTTAAAGGGAAACTACACTTAAAAATAAAAATTATGTCTTTATTTTCTTACCCCTGATTTATTCCAAACCTATATGACTTTGGTGACTAGGGCTGTAAGACCCTAACATTCTGCCAATTTTTTTTTTTCATGGATGAAAGTACTAATGTCAAAAGTACAAGTATTTTGGAAGGAAGTTAAGCTCAAATAAAAAAAATGAAAACAAAATAAATAATAATAAATAAATTAAAAAAATGTCACAATACAAGTGTTTCTGCAGTACCGGTAGTACTGACTTAATTCGATACCTGCATGCTGTCTGACTGACACATGACTGCTTCCAAATGCTCACACATAAAATCATGGCATGTACTATTGTGATTCTTAAACAGTGAAAAGCTGAAATCTTAGGCTGCATGAGTTGCATGATTTAAAGTGAATGCAGACTGTTCGTACTGACACACTGGAAACTCCATGGACTTTGAGAATCTTGTGCATTGTATGAGATAATAGAGCAGAATACTCAGCCACTGTGAAGTACGCAACATAATTAGACTCTCTGTTTATGAAAGTATATCATGATTTAATAATCACCCTCGGCTATATAGCGATATGTTTATCCAAAGTTTGGCTTGACTCAAAAGCTGACTCAAAATAAAAGCTACACACCTCAAATGGAAGAAATTGCAACAAAATTATAATACAATGTATAATAAAATGTCAAATTAACTGTAGTAATAAATAATAATAATAATAATAAAAAAAAAATAATAATAATAAAATGCAATGGTATGTTGAAAAGTAATTGTTCTGTTTGCTATTTTTTTAGGAATTAATTTAATTAGACATCATATTGCTGATTAAATTAAATTAAATGAATTTCAGTAGGGCCCTTCTTAAAACCTCTTAAGAAATTCATACTTGTTTGAGATTATTTGAAATGTAACTTTTTTAATTAAGCTAAAGGAGTGTCATCAATAGCACATTACTATGTTAGCGTATTTTTGCTATTGTATCTAAATTGGTATAGCGAAAAGTGGAATTTCACTTTTATCAGTGCCAACTACTGAAATTTTGGAATCATGACAACCCTAGAAGAAAGTGAGTCATACTGGTTTGGAACAACAATATGGTGAGTAAATAATGATGGAATTTTCTGCTTCCAGTGAAGAGGATGAAAAGTTATATAGATAGCGTAATCTCAAACTATACTCAGATAAACAGATTTACCTTTGATGATGACAGTAGTTAGTGATTCATTGATTTGAGTCAGCAGGGAGAGAGGGGAGTCAGTGGTTCAACCTTCCATTCACAAGCCAATTAACACTGTGTGGTTAGTTTATTCTGTTGGAAGTTGAGCTTAGTCTAGAGGTGAATATTTGTTAAACACATTGATCTCTCTGTACAGTCCAATCTCTGTCTAAAAATAAATGATGAGAAACGTGTATATATATAATTTAATTAAATATATATTTTTTTCTTTTTATAATGCTCCAATCCACTGTTAGTGTATTACTGTTGTGTATAAGTGATTGGGGATTCTGTCACAAACCATCTACGTATTACCCAATACATTTTTATTCCTATTTATATTTATATTTTCAAATAGGCAACATGAACATTTATTTATGTATTTAAAAATGGCTAATGGCAAAATATTACAACAAAATATCAACATTAGTTCATACCTTAACTGAACCAACACTAAAGCATTGCACAGCAAAATCAAATGTTGTTGTTTATCAATCAACTACCTGGGAGATTATTATATTTATGCATTTGGCAGACAATTTTATCCAAAGCAACTTACAGTGCACTTATTACAGGGACAATTCACCCTGAGCAACCTCGAGTTAAGTGCCTTGTTCAAGGACACAATGGTGCAGGATCGAACCAGCGACCTTCTGATTAGCAGTTATGTGCTTAGCCCACTATGCCACCACCACTCGATATTACCTTTTTCATGCTGGTGCTCCCAGATTTAATAATGACTTCATCCAACAATCTTCTGAATTTCTCTCTGGACTGGTGTCTCGTGGTGATAGACTCCTGATTCTTTGGGGTTTTAATATTCATAGATGCTGTCCTTCAAAACCTTTGGTAAATGAATTTATCTCCCTCAGTAAGTCTTTAAATTGTGTACGACATGTCATTGGTCCTACTCACAATATGGGTCATACATTAGATCTAAAGTCTTTCTGTATCCAACTTAGAGGTCTTAGATACTGGCATTTCTGATCATTATTTAATAATGTTTGAGTCTGTCACTATGTGTCCTCTCCCTACTTTTTCTCAGCCCTTACGTCACTCCCGGTCCATTCACTCATCTACAGACAATATTTTACAACACTGAATCATTGGTTGAAACTTCTAATAAATCTTGTACTTTTACACTTGATAATGTCGCTCCGCTCAAGCCAAGGAGAATTAAGGGTGTTTTACAGCCTTGGTTAAATGACGTCACCTGTGCTCTCAGACAAGAGTGCAGAAAAGTTGAGCGCAAGTGGAAAAGAGACAAGCTTCAGGTCTCTTATGATATTTTAAAGAAGTGTTTAACAAACTATCAGAGAGCTGTAAAGGAAGCGAAAGCCAAGTTTTTCACTACATCAATCTCTGATATTGCAAATCGACCAACAGTATTATATCTGTTTTAAAGCCAAATAAAAATGCTTTTCTTGACGCCACCCAAAAGAACTGTGAAACATTTTTAAACATATTTACTCACAAAATTGAGCAAATTTAAGGTTGTACCTTCAAAATTTGATCACCAACTAATTCCTTCCCTGTCCAGCTCCCTGACTCACTTTGAACCAGTTACATCAGTGCAGTTAGAAGATGTCTCATAGATGAAGTGTTCCAGTTACAAGCTGGAAATTCTTTCTCCATGCCTTCTTAAAGAAGTTGTCGAGACTATCAGTTTTAGTGTGATAGTAGTTACAATTAACAACTCATTAGCAAGTGGAGTTGTTCCAAGTAGTTGTAAACATGTAATTCTACATCCTTTGCTAAAAAAAAAACAACAACAATTACATGCCAATCTCCAAACTTCCTTTTATTTCCAAGATTTTCGACAGTTATTTTCAACATTCTCTGTAAATTTAGGTCATTGTTCTTCTAAGTCAGCTAAATAACAATGTGGTGTCCCTCAAGGGTCAATTTTAGGACCCTTGTTATTTTCACTGTATATGCTTCCTTTGAGCTCTCTTTTACAGAAGTATCTTAACTTTGTTATGCTGACAATTCCCAATGATTTTTTTCCCAGTGACTGAGACATGAATTGTTCATCTGAGAATTCCCTAAATTGCTTCAAAATATTAAACATTGGCTGGCAAACAATTTCTTACAATTAAATTAAAGCAAAACCAAAGTTCTGATTTTAGGTTCCTCCATGTCATCCTTATCTGGCCTGGTTGCCCAGTTAGGTCCTTTGTTGTCAAATGTACAAGATCATGTGAGGAGTCTTGGAGTGATTTTAGACTCCTCGTTACTTTTCAAGAAGCAAATCAGTGCTGTTGAAAAAGGTAGCTTTTTCCATTTGAGATCTATTGCTAAAATAAAAAAGAATTCTCCATAAAGACTTTGTGATCCATTCACTTAGTACATCAAGGTTAGACTATTGCAACTCATTGTACATTGGTCTACACCAAACTGTGTTATCCCGCCTACAGCTATTTCAAAATGTGGCAGCTAGGCTTTTAACAGGGTCAAGAAAGAGGGATCACATTTCCCCGGTTTAAGCATCTCTACAATGGCTTCCTGTGAAATTCAGGGTTGATTTAAAAATTATGATTTATGTCTACAAGTCACTATATAGTCTCTCACAAGAATATATCAGTTAAATTTTACACCCTTACTCCCCCACCAGAGTGCTCAGTTCTTTTGATCAACTTTTATTAAGGGTTCCTCTTTGTCGCTATAGATCTAAGGGTGAACGTGCCTTTTCTATGATAGGTCCTAATTTCTGGAACAGTCTCCCTTTCCATGTGAGGTCAGCTTCATCATAAGCCTTTTTAAATCCTATTTTAAAACATATTTTTATTCTGTATCTTTTGAATAGATCATTGAATAGTTTGAAATGGAAAATAGATTATGTTGTATTTTAAATGTTTATATTTATTTTATTATGTTTTATATTACTCTGTCATTTTGTTTGTTTGTACATCTGTAAAGCACTGTGGGTTAACCTCTGTTGTTTTTAAATGTGCTCTATATATAAAGGCTGACTTGACTTGACCACAAAAAAGCTTTTCATACTGCGCTTAACCCTGTGTTATCTTCATTGTAAACCCTGCTTTTAACCCCAGGTATAGCAACATTTCACACTTGTAATTTTTAAAGGGGGTTAGCACCACTTTTTACCCGGAGTTATTCAACCCTGCTCCAGAGCAGGGTTAGCACTGCATTTGAGGGGTTAACCCTGCGTTGTGGTGAGAAAGGTATATGGTGTGAAATGATGCAGTGTTTTAATGTTACAGAAAGTTGTAGCAACAGACAACCAATCAAATAAAGCCTCAGTACTCACCTCATTAAATATTCATGCTTGAAACTTTCACATGCTGTTCTCCATCTGAGGGAAACGAGTAAAGTGGCAAACAGTAGTGGCAAATGCGATAATTGCCGTGATGAAGAGAGTATTCTGTATTTTCGTGGCATAATTCAGAAGTCAAAAGACAAACAGAAATTATTTGCTTGGCGACATTTCACAGAACAACAGAGCAGCTCAATTGGCAGGTTGCATGTCAGTCACGAGCTGCATTTGTCCAATCATTGCTTTAGACACCACAAATATGCAAATGAGAACATTAACCCAGGGTTTATGAATGCACAGTGTGAAACATTGGAACATGAATACCCATGATTAATTATTAATCCAGGATAAAGTATGAACAGCGTGAAACATGAAACAGGATAACCCAGGATTCTGTTGGACAGGCGTTTAGAATAACCCGGGGTAAACAAATTTAAGAGTGAAAATCCATAAAGAGGATTACTATGTTTAGATGCAGTCATCAATGTTAGAAGTTACTTTACTAGAATCACCAACCCATGCAAGATATTGACCCCCTAAAGTCCTCAACTTCTAACTTAAGCCATCTTGAAATTTGGTCAATGTACTGCTTTCATATGCAAGCATATTGCTTCAAATTTCTAATTTAAAATGTTGTAGTCTTGCCGGTTTTCCTGTTATACAAAAAAGAAAAAAAAAAGTGTTAAGTTTTACCAGACTATCACAGTAAATTCGGAAACAGTAGGTTGACTTGTACTGTGCTAAATTAAATTAATTTGAAATTGACATTAACATAGATATTGAAATTAAATGCACTGCCCCCAGTGGCCGAAGCGGGAAGTGTTTTAAAAAGTAAGGGCACGAATGTGTTCCAATTTCCAGGAGGAATTTCCACAGTTGGGCACCAAAAGCAAACCCTTAACCTATGGCAGGGGTTGGGAACCTTTTTTTACTAAGGAGCCAATTTTTAAATGATTGGTTTATGCATTTTTTCGAGCTATTGCACAAATAAATTATTTTCTATTTTCAAAAACCAAGTTTTTAAATAAAATACCTTTTTATATTACCCATAGACTACTCAAAAACACAAAAACAAACAAATATGCAAACATTAATAGGTAACATGTTGCAATATGGTATTGAGTACACGTGTTTGTGCGGGTCTCCATAAAATTATTTTAAAATATTGCGATCTGAATATGGTCAACCCCCCTGCCAAGGGTAGGTGAATATTTTAGCTTTATTGATTTTGCTTTAAAATTAAATTAATTTATTGAAACACAAAAGACATTTCTAAATTAAAATTGCACTTTAAACTAAATGAAAAAAGCAATTAAAATAAACAATTCTTATATATAACCACCTCCCCAAATCCAAAAATGGGAGTGGGAGCTACGGACCTGTCTCTTTGTGCGACCAAACAGACAGCCCGTGCTATTGGCCGGTCTATGTCCGCATTAGTCAGCACAGAGAGACATTTATGGCTCAACCTATCAGGCATCAAGGACAAAGATAAAACTTTTCTCCTTGATGCCCCAATTTCACCTTCTGGGCTTTTCGGAGACGCTATGACTACGGTTATCTCCAGGTTCCAGGAGGCAAAAAGCCATGAGGAAGCATTTGGACAATTCTTCCCTCGCCGCACTCAGGGGGCGGGGCCATCGGCCACCCAGTCCCACCCCCGTGCTCTTAGAAGAGAGGCTCAAAAACAGAGCGTGGCGAGTCATGCTCCCCCTCGTAAGGACTGGGGACAGGGCAGCTCCTGTCACTCAGGGCAGTTTATATCCCGTATGTGGGAGCAGATTTACTGTCCAGACAGAAAATACCAACGGGGGAGTGAAAACTCCACCCTAAGGTAGTAGTTGGCCAGAGTTCTCCAGCAAGGGTTTTTGCTTCTTACTGATAGCACCGCGCTGGCCGAACAGGGCTTGGTTTTCGGAGCTAATCTCTTCCCTCGACGGCTCACCTTGGGTGATTCTGAACAGGAAGGATCCTCTATCTCAGGCACAGGGCAATATTTCATCCATGCCCCAAATTGTGGAATCTTTCATGTTTGGCCCCTAAGGGTACCAACTGAAGGACACAGGGCTTTCTCCTGAGGTTATCGAGACCATTTTAAATGCCGGGATTTTTTCACTTGGAACAAGTTTGGGTGAGATCTTAGGGCAGAAGAGGACCTCTTCGCCTCTATGAATAGCGCAATGTCTCCTCTACTTCTCCCTGAGTCACCCAGCCCCCCTTGGGTCTGGAAGTTAAGACACATACATGACCCACAGCACGTCTGTATGCGTTTCTTTCCCCGGTTTCTCTGCTCCCAGGAGTCTTGGCCAATGTTCACCAGCAAGGGACTTGCCTCCTACTTATGGCACTGCGCTGGCCGAACAGGATATGGTTCTCGGAGTTAATAGCTCTCCTCTACGGTTCGCCTTGGTCGATTCCGAACAGGGAGGACCTTCTTTCTCAGGCTCAGGAGACATATTCATCCCCGGCCCAAATTGTGAAACCTTTCATGCTTGGCCCCTGTAGGGTACCAACTGAGGTTCGCAGGGCTTTCTCCTGAGGTTATCGAGACCATTTCAAGCGCTAGGGCTCCCTCCACTTGGAACTGATCTGGGTAGATTTGCGCTCAGTTGATAGCGCAATGTCTCCTCTACTTCTCCCTGCGTCAATAAGCCCCCGGGGCATCCTTGCTAGGACATCTTGATGGGGTAAGACCCCCCTTTAAAACCTCTAGAGTCAGCGTTTGGTAGACCTCTGACTCTCAAGATGGTATTTCTTATGGCAATTACGTCTCTAAGGAGACTTGGGTACCTACAGGCTCTGTCTCTTTTGCCGGCCTGTTTTGAGTTGCCCCAGGTAGGACCAAAAGCATTCTTTGCACCCTCACCCTGACTACCTGCCCAAGGTGCCTTTCGCAACCCTTGGCCAGTCATTCTCTAAGCCTTCTGCTCCCTGCCGTTTGTAATGCCGGAGCAGCTAAGACTACTCAAACTTTGTCCAGTCTGTGCCTTTCAGGATTATGTCCACTTGTCACTTTGGGTGTGGGACCTTACTGCCCGGGACTACGAGGTGCGCAGTCAAGCTTCGCCAGTACGTTTTAGGGCGCACTCTACCAGAGGGCTCTCCTCCTCTAAAGCCTTGGCTAGAGGTCTCCCTCTGCAGCAAGTTTGTGGTGCGGCAGGTAGGTCCTCTCCGCGCACATTCATTAAACTTTTATAGTTTGGATGTTCTTGTCACTCTGGGCTCTTACGCCCTTGAGTTGACACTGAACAAGTTTGTGATGCAGAAGGCTGGTCCTCTCCTCACACATTAATCAAATTTTATGGTTTAGATGTTTATGCTACTCCGGGCTCTTACGCCCTTGAGTCGACATCTCAAGCTCATGTCTGAGACCTCTCGCGTTCTTGTGAGCACACCACACCGTAGGGGTCCGGACAGCCCCAGTGTGGCGGCGTGGGTATTGCCTTCCCCGTAGCGCTTAGCAGCGCAGCATCGTAGTGAAGCTTTTTGTAAAGGGAACATCTCGGGTTACATGTGTAACCCTTGTTCCCTGAAAAAAGCGGAACGAGATGCTGCGCTTCTTTGCCACACTGTGACGTCCCAGGACTGCTCTTCAGACGAAATATCTGATGATGCACCGGTGACGC
This sequence comes from Xyrauchen texanus, assembly GCF_025860055.1. Lineage (NCBI taxonomy): Eukaryota > Metazoa > Chordata > Actinopteri > Cypriniformes > Catostomidae > Xyrauchen > Xyrauchen texanus. The sequence goes on from NC_068281.1 coordinate 22,832,085, forward strand.
ATCTATTTATAGCCACTGCGCCAGGTGCGTCCAATGATTACATCGGCAGAGGCTATAAATTGCAGTCAATGTTCATTGACGTGTTGCATACATATTCACAGCTGGTCACACTGAGACATGTTCCCCCGTAGCGCTTAGCAGCGCAGCATCTCAGGGAACAAGGGTTACACATGTAACCGTAGACGTTTTGCTTGCCACTATTCACTATATGTCAATATATTGTTGTTGTTTCCTCACCTGGTTCTTCCTGCATGCTCTCCCTTTCCCTTTCTCCTTCTCCATCTCCCTTTCTTTCCCTTGGCACTGACAATCATACACAAATATATTGTAGGCAAGAGAGTTGAGGTCAGTTTGTCATGTCACAAAAATGTTATGGAGACCATTTACAGATTCTAAGGATATGATCAAAAGGCACACAGAGGCGTGCAATTTTAAATGTCTTTATTATTATTATTGGGCTTAGAAACTTTTTTAAATCACAAATTCCTCTCACAAGAGAAGCTGTATTCTCCATTGTAGGTTTGAAATAAATAAAAATAAATAAAAGCAGGGGATTGCCTAGATAAGTAATTTGATACAACAACAGATAGCTGGTTTGCATTATCTGTTACTTTAGCTTAACACTTTTCAGAAGAACAAAAAAAACAAAAAACAAGACTGAGGTCATTATGGACTGTCCCTCACCTGAATATGTCTTTTTTCTTTTAAAGAACTGTCGTATGTCCATTGCTCACTGGCAGGCCACACACACACACACACACGCACAGAGAGAGAGAGAGAGAGAGTAATGCTAGGAGTTCAGGAGTTAAGCCTGGTTAAGATTAAATCATCTGTGTGTGAGGAATGAATAAATACAGCAAAAGAAAAACATTAAACTTTCTTTTATTGTCTAGTTTGATAGTCAGCCACAACTGAAAAATAACAGATATAAATCTAGGAATGAATAACAATTCATTTAAAAAGCCACAGTGAGTGTTTTCACACATACTGGTGGTATACAGTGATATGTTTGTTTTACTCTGGTCCAAACTCCAGGGCTTCATGTTTCCATGACGACTGACCAGAAAAGACGCACGTGATGTCATGTTTACATGACTCTCGATTGTTAAAATGAGTATCAAATTAACGATAAACTTTACCAACAGAGACACACGTACGCACTACACAGGTACGCAGTTTATTTGTCACGCTGCTGTTTTTGTTTCATGCTCTAGCAGTTAATAAACAGAACTACATGCGTCTTGCGGAAGAACATTGTAACCGGCGCTACTTCTCTCCGTTTATGACTATGGACGAGTCACCCAGGTCCTGTGCTACTCCACAGCGGCGGCGACGCGCTGGACTAAAATAGTCTGAAAATAAACACTTATTATAGGTGTACCATGGTGATTCAGGATCCTGACTCCAGTACTCACCGATATGGTTTCGGAATCAGAACAACTCTAGGTAAAAGGAAAGAAGTGTGAGACACAGCTTTGGAGCAACTTAGTTGATTCACAACACTACATAACGTGTTCTCCCTCTGCGTGTGTTTCACGCTGGATGACTGTCGTGCTGAGCGGTGCAGGTACAGAGGAGAAGTAGAAGAAGAGAAGAGGATGACACCATTTGCTAATCAGGGGTGTTTTCATTTTCATCCTTAACACATACATTTTTAACCACAAACCATGGAGTATGTTTTGGACATTATTTAACCTTGTCAAAGACGAACAAAAATTTTTGAATAACAAAATTTCTTACTCCAAGTTTTAGGGGTGCTGAGCATTCCATACCCCGATATTTGGAACTGCAAAGCTCCCGTTAGCTTAGCAGGGGTTTGACTCTTATTAGAGATGTCTCTTAGCAACCCAACTTGTTGGAAAGGCGGAGCTTAGAGCGCCTGTCAATCAACGGCATTATACAGCGGAGCAAGGCAGATGAAATACATTCCCATGATATGTGCTAAGATAACTTGTTGTGGGTGCCAAAGTGTGCATCCCTGAGTGAATGTGAGTAATTATTTCCCTGATATATGTTCTGATTAATCCACAGATCCTTTCACGACTGTTGTTTATCCGCTGATATTGAGTCTATTGAGATCTTTTGTTACCCGTTATCTTAGTGTCATCAGTGCTGTGTTTCACATGTTCAATGTTCAATGATATCTGACTCCTGAGACTATAATATTGCAGATTATGTCTTTATACATGTCACTGTGTTGATGATGACTAGAATTAATCTGTTATTTTCATATGAATGAGGTGTAATTCACCTAAGTGATGTTCAGCGGTTTACTTTCGGTTTCTATGTGTTTACATATTAACGCCATATCAACATGCTGTGGTGAGCCTTATTGCATTACAAGCTGATATTCCTATGTTATGTTATGTATATTGCTATTGATGATTACATAATCTCCTGTTATTTGTTAGAGGTATAACAGTACAGAGATGGTATGTTAATCTATTTCTTTATTTCTGTTTCTGTTGTAGAACCACACACATATAGACACAAGTATAAATCTGTTCAAATACTCTCCTATACCTCATATCAACCTGACTACCTGAATATGCAACCTGTCATGTGCCTGTGACTTGTGGTTTCTTCGATGTAAATAAACCCCTTTTGAATGGAACCTGGCTGTTTGGATCCTATCCTGTGTTCTGCTACAGGTGTACGATTATCAAAAGAGATTATTATTTTTTATACACCTGTTTCTGCAAGCTTTAAAATTTATATATATTACTTAATAAAGTGAATGTTTATCACTTACTTTGATTATCTCCCTGAGTGTCGACATGTTTGTGTGACAGCATGCCCCTGCATCTCAGCGAAATCAGAGCTGAGAATTTCTGCATGAGCCTATAAATTGTAATTCTGACTTAAACATACATTCCATTGCACTTTTCCTAGTAGGAAGTTGTAAAATCTGACTTTTCAAGTTGAATGGAAGTCTTGATTATTTCCGTAACTTCCGTTCCTTGATGGAGGGATCGAGACGTTGTGTCGATGTAGTGACACTAGGGGTCACTCTTGGGACCCCGAAACACCTCTAATCTTTGAGGGGGTGTGCATACCGCTCATTCAGGTTTTGTGCTGAGTAGCCGAGCATAAGGTCCCTGGCATTTCAGCGGGTAGTTCAGCATTGTGGCATGAGGGACGCAATGTCTCGTTCCCTCCATCTGGGAAGGAGGTTACGGAAGTAACCAGGATGTTCCCTATCGGTCACTCTTTCAGCGCCTTGGCAAGTCTTGGTTTTGTCTCGGTCTTGATACACTCTGACCTTTGTCATGACTTGGTCACGGTTTAGGTGGTATTGACCGCTATGGCATCATATTTATATCACCTGATCTTGACTTTGAAAAAGCCTCCAAATTCATGATCTTTAAATTGGATGTTATAAGTATTTAAAAAAAATGCTGTTAATTTTAAATATTTAGTGTGAATTCACCATAAAAAAATAAATAAAATGGATTGTGAAATTCATGTTTTTGTTTGTTTTGTTTATTGATTCAAGTGGTGGATTTCAGATCCTGAAATGCAGGTCTCAATATTCAGGTTGTTGAATATGGGTTAAGAAATTCAGTTGGAAAATTTGAGGATGACATCTGTGAATACAGGGAAGAAAAAACGAGCTTCAATCTAACCCATCTCACTAGTCTTCGAGAATGTAAGCACAGCGTAGTTCTAGCGGGAGGACTAGCAGCTGTGCATCATCGCACCATTAGCTGGGTAATTCCTAGCCAATCAGATGTAAGCCATTGCTTTATAAGTCTGCTCACAATCTATCACGTTGCGAGTGCTTACACTGCAACTTCCACCATCCCACCACCACCAGTTGAGTCCCGTCCTGCACGGGGGTAGGCTCTTCCCCCCTGCCACCTATCTCCGGCAGGATATGACGGTTCCGAGTACAACTTCTTCGGACTGCCAGAGGAGGCCTACACTAAAGAGAGACATTACTTTTCTGTTTTATATTCATCAAATAAATTTCATCTTAAATTTCACGTCTTCCTGATAGAAATAGTAAATAATAACTTTAAAAATAAAGAGATATATTTCTTTATATCTGTTAAACGGTTGTGAGATCAAACATGGTGAACATTTATATAACAACATTTATACAAATATTATAAATATATTTCTCTGCCTTCAGAGAACAACAGAGTGTGTTTAATCATTCACAATCTATCACGTTGCGAGTGCTTACACTGCAACTTCCACCATCCCACCACCACCAGTTGAGTCCCGTCCTGCACGGGGGTAGGCTCTTCCCCCCTGCCACCTATCTCCGGCAGGATATGACGGTTCCGAGTACAACTTCTTCGGACTGCCAGAGGAGGCCTACACTAAAGAGAGACATTACTTTTCTGTTTTATATTCATCAAATAAATTTCATCTTAAATTTCACGTCTTCCTGATAGAAATAATAAATAATAACTTTAAAAATAAAGAGATATATTTCTTTATATCTGTTAAACGGTTGTGAGATCAAACATGGTGAACATTTATATAACAACATTTATACAAATATTATAAATATATTTCTCTGCCTTCAGAGAACAACAGAGTGTGTTTAATCATTACACCCAAGGTAATATGAATTGGGTAGATACCTCCTGTTGTTACTGTAAATAGGTGAAATAATATAGACCTATGGCTGACTGAAACAACAGCCAGCTTTACCCCTTTTGTATGTGTGTGTTTCATGTCTTGGCTGTTTGATACATTTATATTGTAATGATGTGGAAGCCAAGGCTGAATCCATATGCAGTCGTTTATTAAAATCCACAGCAAACAAATCAAGATCGGCAGGCAGATAGCATAAACTTTAAGGCAGGCAGAGGTAAGACACAATGAGGCAGTCCAATCCAAACAACAGAGCAAAAGGGATAATCCAAGAGGCAAAAACAGAACAAAGCTGGCAATGGTCATACACGTGATAAACAAGACAATGACAAGTGAACACTTAGCAAGGAAGGTAGACTGGCAATACTTCGCAATGGCCTGTTGGCCAGGCCATGCTTAAATATCTACCAAACAGGAAGTAACCAGAGAAGCAGAGGGAGTGGCACACAGTCAGTACTCGGGAGAGGGCTCCCTCTGCTGGCGTGACGTTACAGAATCCCCCTCCCTAGGAGCGACTCCTGGCGCTCGACGAGGACGTCCCCGTGGTCGTGGTGCTGGACGATCGGGTCTGGCTCGATGAAAGTCTTTGATAAGTGAAGGATCCAAGATGTCATGGGCGGCTACCCAAGATCTCTCTTCAGGTCCGTACCCCTCCCAGTCCACCAAATATTGGAGTTGACCCCCTCTCCTTCTTGAGTCCAACAATTCCTTTACCGCATAAGCAGGGGATCCATCTATGTCCAGCGGTGGAGGTGGCTCCTGGTTCTCAAGGTTGGGGTCAGCACCCGGGTGGACCGGTTTGAGGAGGGATACATGGAAGGAGGGAGAGACACGATAATTAACTGGAAGCTCCAACTGATATGTGACCTCATTTATCTGTCTTATTATTTTAAATGGGCCTACATACCTTGGGCTTAGTTTCTTGCTTGGTAGCCGCAACTTGAGGTCCCGTGTGGAGAGCCAGACCCTTTGTCCAGGTTGGTAGGGAGGATGTGGGCGACGTCGTCTATTGGCCTGGATTTCCTGGTTCCTGACAGCCCTTTGCAGACGTACATGAGCAGTGTTCCACACCCTCTCGCTACGATGAATCCAGTCATCGACTGCAGGTACCATAGATGGTTCTCCTGACCACGGGAACATAGGGGGTTGGTATCCAAGCACGCATTGAAATGGGGTGATACCAGTGGATGAGTGTCTTAACGAGTTCTGCGCATACTCTGCCCATGGTAGAAACTCTGCCCAGCGATGCTGTTCATGACCACAGTACGACCATAGATACCTGCCAATCTCTTGATTCAATCTTTCCACTTGACCGTTGGACTGAGGATGATATCCTGAGGTTAAGCTGACATTGATGTCCAGCTGTCTGCAGAAGGCCCTCCATACTTGTGAGGTGAATTGTGTTCCTCTATCTGAAACAATGTCTTCAGGTATGCCATAAACTCTGAAAACATGTTGAAACAGTGCTTGAGCAGTTTCCATGGCAGTGGGGAGGCCCTTCATATGTATTAGACGGCAGGATTTTGAGAAGCGGTCAATGATAACTAGGACTGTTGTGAATTCAGTTGATGGAGGTAGATCGGTGACAAAGTCAATTGAAAGGTGTGACCAAGGTAGTTGGGGAATGGGAAAAGGTTTTAACAAACCAGAGGGTAACTGTTTAGGTGTTTTGGACTGGGCACAGATCGAGCATGACTTGACATAGTTAGCCACATCCTTAACCCTCTGGGGTCTGAGGGTATTTTGGGCTCTGGAGAATTTTGACATGCCTTGACATTTGTGCTTTTTTCAGTTGCTTAAAAACATATTAATGGCTAAAGTCTGATAACACTGTATTTAGCACAAACTGGGCTACAATAATATGTGAGCAACATGTATGTACAGGTTTGTATTTTTGAGAAAATAACGTTTATGCATGGTTTTTGAAAAAACTAAAATTTGAAGTCACTGAAATAAGGTCATATAACAGATACTAAACATTTGTCCACAAGACTTCTGAGAACTGGATCTTGTAGCCTAGAATTTTTGCTACAAAATTATGTGAAAACCATCCTGATCACTCATTCATACAAAACAATATACTAATGTAACTTTTGTAAGACCATTTTAGTGTTGAAAGGTAATATGCGAGGAGGCGTGAATGATCATGAATATTCATTGTAATTCACACATGAGAGACAAAGACCCCTCCCCTGGGCCTATCAATGAGGGATAGAGAATGAATGTGAGGAGACTTAATGATCAAAATCAAGTTTTAAGTTAAAATAAGTAATCTGATTATATCAGTCTTTAAATAAAGACTTTACTTAATTTTAGACCTACACTACCGTTAAAAGAAGTCTCTTCTGCTCACCAAGACTGGATTTATTTAATCCAAAATACAGAAACAACATTGATATTCTGAACTCTTTTTACAATTTAAAAGAACTGTTTTCTATTTTAATATATTGTAAAAGGCAATTTGTGATCAAAGCTGAATTTTCAGCATCATTACTGCAGTCTTCAGTGTCACATGATCCTTCTGAAATCATTATAATATGCTGATTTTCGAATATGAGCATATGTAAAGTGCATTTTACTCATTTACACATGAACAGATATTTGCAAGCACAAGCTTTGTTGATGAAAATGAGGCAGCATAAACACTATTTAAAATATAATCTAAACATTCATATATTTTTTTTTTTTATCATATTACATATCATATTTATATTATACAGCATACAATTTAAATACCTGCTTTAGCCAAAAACAACATTTCAATGTAACTAAATCTTGCTTATTAGGAGTCATATTTCAAATGTCAATACTCTGAATCCTGGCTGGCAAGTCTGGAAACAGTCCCACTAGTAAAATATGTACATATTTATATAAAATAGCACGTCAACTAATGAAAACTCAATGACTTACTCGTCTGAAATTGTATCCTCGTCTGGATCAAGTCTCTCTTCAAAATACAAACGTTCATCGGAGTCCCGCTCTTCTTCTGAGGAAAATGTTAACTCTTCCATACCATCCTGGAGCTTTCTGGTCTATGTATCGCCGAAAAATGAATGAAATATGTTTAAATCAAACCTCACAGTCGCCTGTGTATCGTTACAAACAGGTTGAGTTGTGTTGTGTTTACATCAAACCTCACAGTCGGGGTCGTGCACATTTCCATTGATTGTCTCAGCACATTAGCGTATGGCGCGCTCTTCTGGTGGGTGGGATCACATTACAGATAATTAGATAGCCTAGTAAAAACTGTACATCGCTTTGTTTCAAACAGATTGCATTGTAGGAGAATATTTCTTTTAAATTTGAATTGTTTAATTTAAAAGTAGATATTTTAAGCTTTATTTAGACATATGTTTCATGTTTCTGTGATAGGTATTCGCGGAGTTTCAGTTCATTTTTGTGACGTGTTTCTGGAATATGCTCGTGAACACAGAGACTACAGAAAGTTCACCCTTTTTATTTTCTTTATTTTACAAATGCACAATGTTTTGTTGTTATTGTGAGTGTACACAAATAAAAGTAGACCCTTTATAGTCTCTAATGATGTCTTACACTTATCTGTATACCCAAAAATTACGGAGTATTTTAAGTTGTTTCTGCTGTAATGGCGAAAATATCCAGCAGGACGCGCCGTCGGTTATTTTCCTCAGTGCTTTTCCTCACTCTGGAGTTGTACAGTTCTTGGAGGAAGGGAAGGTGAGAACCAATAATCCATTCAGCAGTCTGGAATATCCTTTGAAGTCTTCTGATGTCTGAACCAAACCAGACAGTTATTGAAATGCAGAGGACTCTGCAAACTCAATGACTGCTGAGTAGAACTGGATCAGCAGCACCTACTGCAGGTTGAACTTCCTCAGCTGGTGAAGTGGGTCTCCCACTTCAGGTCCTGTGAGATGGTAGTGCCAAGGAACCTGAATGACTCGACTGCTATCACAGTGCTGTTTAGAATGGTGAGTGGGGTTGATGCTGGGGTGTTCTTCCTAAAGGCTTCTGAAAGCAGACTCGTCGTCATCTTGGATGATGCCGATGACTGAAGTGTCATCTTCAAACTTCAGGAGCTTAGCGGTGGGGTCCTTGGCAGTGCAGCCATTTGTATACAGGGAGAAAAGAGTAATGGGAAGAGCACACATCCCTGGTTGGCACCAGTGGTGATTGTACATGTGCTGGAATTGAATTTCCCAAGTCTCACTAAATAAAAATATATTATCAATGACTTTATGCCTCATTCTGAGTAGAATTCACATGAGGTCAGTAAAGGAAGTTGTTTGAACCACTCAATGATGATTTAAAGTGATATATAACATGTTTAATTTGTCTTGTTTACATTATGAATTCATGGCGTTATTACGCTAACATGCTACATACTGCCATAATATGCTTTGGTTACATTCTTGTTATTTTAATTTATTATGACACTGATACCATTGCAAAGATGAGTGTATAAAAATGTTTATGTGCAGAACAAAGATAAAACAATGATGATAGATGCATCTTACTTTAGACAAATGTGTAACTGGCTTTTGCTGCAGATGGCACATGACTAAAAAAACAAACACATCACATGACTTCGTCTTGGAAAATGTCGCTAGTTGAATGATCATACAAATGTAGGTAAATTTGCACTAATCGCTAATAACCCTGCAAATCGATGTGTTCGTGCTGACTGATTTTGACTCCCTGAACAAGGTAAACAAAATTATCCATCGGCCTCAAAGTAAGTGGAGCTCTAAGTTACACCTAGCAATGATGTGGACCAATAACAGTAAGAAGATGCTTTGCGGCCGATAAGCATTTTTCCTAAAAGTTCACCCCAGCAAGCTGTTACGAACCACCAAAACAAACACAAATACACCTTTTTGGCCAGATTTTGTTTGAAATGACATCACACCTGTTCGTTCTTCAGTTTATTAGGAAGTATATTGAGGCCTTAAGATGATGAAAAGTGCATGGGGTTGTTGGGGTGGGGGAAATGAGAGCATCAATCATGCAATTACATTCATATTATGGCTTTTACATTCATGATATGAGAGAACTTTGACTGGCTTACCTATCTAAGTTAATAAAAAAGCTGTTTAAATTCCAAAGGGCTCTTGTCTCCAATCTAATAGATAAAATAGGGCATCCTTGATCTACAAAGTAATGTGTTCAGTCTAGATAAAGACAGGAGTTGAATGCAGTCATATAAAACAGAGGTTCTAATTACTGGACCAAAAAACTCTAAAAATAAGCCACTAAAATATAATTTGTCTCTAGATGGATGTACTGTTACATCATCTTCAACAGCGAAGAACTTAGGTGTTATATTTGATACCAATCTGTCCTTTGAAAATCAAATTACAAATGTTTGTAGAACAGCATTCTTCCACCTAAGAAATATTGCTAAATTAAGGCATATGCTCTCGGTTGCTGATGCCGAAAAACTAATTCATGCGTTCATGACCTCAAGACTAGATTATTGTAATGCATTACTGGGAGGATGTCCAGCAAGATCAATAAATAAACTTCAACTGGTTCAAAATGCAGTAGCCAGAGTGCTGACGAGAACCAAGAAATATGATCATATTAGCCCCATTTTATCATCATTACATTGGCTACCTGTTAAATTCCGTATTGATTTTAAAATTCTGTTAACTCACGTACAAAGCTTTGAATGGTCTAGCTCCACAGTACTTAAGTGATCTTCTACCACGCTATATTCCAACACGTTCATTAAGATCGCAAAATTCTGGCCTATTAATAGTTCCTAGAATATCAAAATCCACTAAAGGAGGAAGATCCTTTTCATATTTGGCTCCTAAACTATGGAATAGTCTCCCAAACACTGTTCGAGATGCAGACACACTCTCTCAGTTTAAGTCTAGACTAAAGACTCATCTATTTAGCCAGGCATACACCTAATTTATCCTCCAACCCACAATTAGGCTGCTTTAGTTGGGTCTGCCGGAACCAGAAACCAGAAACATTGAGCATGATCTCTTACTCTGCAATAAATTAAATGGCATCTACGCTTACATCTTTTTATTTGTTTCCCTGTCTCAACTTCGGGACTCCTATCCTGAGGTCACCAGAACCGGCTGGATCCAGCACCATTCCTGCTTCATGTTGGACTCCACTGCTACATGTCGCAGAATGATGATGACTAAATGCAGCCGGTGCCAGCCAAACATCACTTCAATCTATTATGACGGACTTCAGAGGATGAAATGATGCCAACTCCAACCTGCATCACCTCGGTCTATAGATGGACTACGATCTTGAAATGGAATGCATAGACTAACTATTGCCAACAAAAGCATTCATCAGCCAATTAACAAGGACAATTGCATCTATGTGAACTTCTGCAATTAATCAAGATGGACTTCAAAGACTTTGGTCATTAATCTTACAGTTCAAACACAATCGATGTTTAATCACTGACCCTTAACACTTAGTTTAATAATTTTAAACCATGATTTTAACTATACATAATTAATATTTACATTACATTCAAAATGTTAGCCAGAGGGAACTGGCCCCCACAGTGAGTCTGGTTTCTCCCAAGGTTATTTTTCTCCATTAATCAACATCTTATGGAGTTTTGTGTTCCTTGCCACAGTCAGCCTACAGCTTGCTCACTGGGGTTATTAATACAATTATCATTTAATTATTTTTAAACACTATTAAAAATCGTATTTTATCGAAATTACACAATGATGATTAATCGACTTTATAGACATTACAGTTTTATCGTCTGTTAATGCTGATATTCTGTAAAGCTGCTTTGAAACGATGTGTGTTGTGAAAGGCGCTATACAAATAAAATTGACTTGACTTGACTTGATATACTCGCATTTATTACATATAACAGCTTTATTTGATAGTTTTCTCAATTATGCACATAATTCAACCTCACTGCCATGAATAACACACAAAAAGCAGTTAAACATTTTCACAGCAAGAAACTCAGGATATTGAAACAAACCATCTCTTTGCTCTTCTTAATTGAGAGCAACAGGGAAAAAGAGAAAGTGCTGTTTTTGCAGTAATGCTGTATTTATAATATTTTCATAAAATTTTCTGAATCTTAACTTGCTCATATCCACTAAGTTCCTTTTATAAACTCAATTTACTGTTAAACTGTTTTCAAACAACAACAATATTTGGCCATGGTGTGTCCTGAAGCAATACATTTATAAGACAATTAACACATTTGGATGAAGTTAAATCATGTAAAACCAACATGATCATACAGGAAGTCAGCATGTTGTTGCCGAATGTTTCAGTACCCTGGCATCGGCCCTATCATGCAAAGTTTCTGAAAATAGACATCTGAAGGCATGCTAACTGAAGCAATCCAGAATGGTAATGTAAACAATTATTGTAAACAGTGTGTATTGTAGATTCAAAGTTTATTATATTTTCATTCAGCACTAGAACAAAAGTGCAAGAGAAAGTGAAATATATGTAACGTCACGCCAGCAGAGGGAGCCCTCTCCCGAGTACTGACTGTGTGCCACTCCCTCTGCTTCTCTGGTTACTTCCTGTTTGGTAGATATTTAAGCATGGCCTGGCCAACAGGCCATTGCGAAGTATTGCCAGTCTACCTGCCTTGCTAAGTGGTCGCTTGTCATTGTCTTGTTTATCTCTTGTCATTGTCTTGTTTATCTCTTGTCATTGTCTTGTTTATCTCTTGTATGACCATTGCCAGCTTTGTTCTGTTTTTGCCTCTTGGATTATCCTTTTTGCTCTGTTGTTTGGATTGGACTGCCTCATTGTGTCTTACCTCTGCCTGCCTTAAAGTTTATGCTATCTGCCTGCCGATCTTGATTTGATTGCTGTGGATTTTAATAAACGACTGCATATGGATTCAGCCTTTGCTTCCACATCATTACATAATACTTCGCCGCCGATGACTCCAGCAGAAGTTTCTAATCTACAGGCAGCGTTTGCTTACCAAAGTGACATCCTCAAGGGATACCAAGAACAGCTGAGCAAACTACAGGCTACTAACGAATACCTCACGCAGTATCTCCATTCGTTACCACCTCCTATGCCTAAGAAGGTAAGCTTTGCTTTACCCAATAAATCTGATGGTTCGGCAGAGCAATGCAAGGGGTTTCTCCGACAAGTAGAGATCTTTTTTAAACACCAAAAGGATGATTTTGAATCTGATGAAAAGAAATGTGCTTTTCTAATGTCTCTGTTAACTGGTAAAGCAATTGATTGGGCTGCAGCGGTCTGGGAAACGGACAGTTTGATTCAAGGATCATATGCATACTTCATTCAAAAAATCAGAGATGTGTTTGAATATCCAACAGGAGGCATGGATGTTTCAACACAACTTGTGCAATTGAGTCAAGGCCGCCGATCAGCTGCTGATTACGCCATAGAATTCAGAACGATCGCTGCTCAGAGTGGTTGGAATGATGTTGCACTCAAGGCCATGTTTCAACGAAGTTTGAATGTTGAGTTATAGGCAGAACTCGCTTGCAAGGGAGAGAACCAGTCATTCTCAGAGTATGTGACGCTTGCCATCAAGATTGATAACCTCATGCGCAATAGCCCTGCAAGAACCAAGTCACCATCACAGAGAATCATTCCGACAAATCAAACGTCCCAAATATCCAATCACAATCCAGCCCTGAACCCATGCAGTTAGGAGTTACCAAACTCTCTATGGAGGAGAGATTACGACGGCTGATACACAATTTGTGTTTTTACTGTGGAGAAGCAGGCCATGTTAATGCCATGTGTCCACTAAAAGCCAGGAAGACTACCAAAATGACTAGCTGGGTGAGTGTTGACAATCTTCCTCTTTCCACTAAATTCCCCACAATCAGTGTCAAGATTACTACTGAACGTGACTCTATCGATTCTACAGCATTGATTGACTCCGGATCTGCGTTGAATTTAATCCATCAAGACGTCATCAAGAAATTCAACATCCCCACACAACCTTGTGACCCACCACTCAAAGTTAACGCTGTTGACAACAAGCCCATTGGAGATGGCATCAGCCAACAAACTCTACCCGTACAACTTCAAGTAGGACAATTTCATATAGAAACCATCTCATTCTATGTGATTGATTCCCCACACCATGAAATCATCCTAGGATACCCATGGCTATCAGTTCACGACCCAGTCATCTCTTGGCGTCATGGTGAGGTTACGCAATGGTCACAGTTCTGCAATACACACTGTCTAAGTTACCAAGCCGTGTTTAACCACAAGTATTGAAAGTCCTGATTCTAAAGCAGTCACCACTCCATCATGTTACCAAGAATATCAAGAAGTCTTCAGCAAGACTAAAGCGAACCTTCTTCCACCTCATCGTTCCTGGGATTGTGCCATTGACCTCCTGCCTAATGCGATGCCTCCCAAAAGTAAGGTCTATCCCTTATCACACCCAGAAACTCAGGCCATGGAGGAATACATTGAAGAAGCTCTCAGTTCTGGTTTCATTCGTCCATTTACTTCTCCAGCGGCTGCAGGCTTCTTCTTTGTGGAAAAGAAGGGTAGAGGACTTCGGCCTTGCATTGACTACAGAGGTTTGAACAATGTCACTGTTAAATTCAGTTATCCATTACCGTTAGTACCTTCTGCCCTAGAACAACTCCGAGAGGCAACAATTTACACCAAGTTAGACCTCAGAAGCGCCTACAACCTCATCAGAATCAGAGAAGGGGATGAGTGGAAAACAGCATTTCTGACCACTAGGGGACACTATGAATACCAGGTCATGCAATACGGATTAGCCAATTCACCGGCAGTCTTTCATCAATGAGATCTTCAGAGACATCCTGAACAAGTACGTTGTTGCATACATTGATGATATTCTCATTTACTCCAAGTCTGAAAGCGAACATAAGGATCACGTCAAGACTGTGCTATTCAGACTACTAGAGAATCAACTTTATGTAAAAGCTGAGAAGTGTGAATTCCATGTCAAGCGAACCTCATTCCTGGGATATAACATCAGTCATCAAGGTGTAGAAATGGACAATTCGAAGATTACAGCAGTCACTGAATGGCCCCAACCAACCACAGTCAAGGGACTTCAGCGCTTCTTCGGATTTGCCAACTTCTATCGACGCTTTATCCGTAATTATAGCACTACTGCTGCTCCACTGACGTCTCTGCTGAAAGGTAAACCTTCAAAGTTAAAATGGACTGAAAATGCCACACAAGCTTTCGCTAAACTCAAGGACAGTTTCACGGCAGCACCCATCCTCAAACATCCAGATCCCAATCTGCCATTTGAAGTAGAAGTTGACGCTTCAGACAATGGAATTGGTGCAGTGCTCTCTCAACGCCATGGACAGCCAGGCAAGCTCTATCCTTGTGCATATTTTTCTAGAAAACTCACTGACGCAGAACGCAACTATGATGTTGGCAACAAGGAACTTCTATCTATGAAAGCCGCAATAGAAGAATGGAGACACTGGCTGGAGGGTTCCACTCACCCATTCCAGGTTATAACGGACCATAAGAATCTTGAGTACGTCAAGAGTGCCAAGAGACTAAATCCTCGACAAGCACACTGGTCACTTTTCTTCACAAGATTCCAATTCACTGTAACTTACAGACCAGGAAGTAAAAATAGCAAGGCTGATGCCCTATCCAGGCGACATGATCATCCCCAAAAAGAATCCACGCCAGAATTCATTCTGCCACCATCAGTTATTATTGCACCTGTTACATGGGACTTGATGGAGGAGATTCAAAGAGAACAACAGAATGAACCAACACCACAAGGTTGTCCCTCCAACAAGCACTATGTTCCTGTAAATCTTCGTACAAGAGTCATGCAATGGGTCCATACATCACTCTGTTCCGGTCATCCAGGTATCTCAAGAACTCTTTGTCTCACACAAAATTCATTCTGGTGGCCATCAATGATTAAATGCTGTCCTGCAGACAGTCATAGATCAGTGGTTCTTGACAGTTGGCATGCATCCTGACCCAAACATGCTTTTCAACCAGTGTATTCTAATATCATTCTAATAGCCTACAACATACGAGTTATGTATCAGCTGTGTAACCTGTATGGTCCTGTTGCTGTGGTAACCTGTTCTCCTTGTGAGCTCTTGTTAATGAATGTGTAGGCCTCTTGTGCAAATTTACCAGGTCACAAGATTCACAGTATCTTGTTACACTTAATTGTCTTTAATTCCATGGTGAGTTGTGAGTAAATCTCCTTTTAAGTTTAGAAGGAGCTGAGTTTAGTCCATATTACTATTATTAGTTTATGAAATATTATATTTCAATAGTAAAACGAAGATAATATAATTAAATCTTTACATTTCAGACTTATAACTCTGTTTTTATACAGTTTAGAATATATTTATCTAACTATAAACAAAATTAAATTGCCAGATCTGTACAGTAGCTACAAGGCAGTGATAAATGAGTTGTTTGACCATTTAGAATGCATACGTAAATGGTTAAAGATTTATATTTACATGGTTCAAATTTAATCAGCTATGCTTCATTTTAATGGGGCCTTGTCTAAATTGAGAACAACTTATGAAAGAGAGATAAATAATCTTTTTAAAAAGGTCGTCAAAGTAAAAAAACAAACAGTATACTATAGCTTTATAAATGGAGTCTGCACAGCATCATTTAGGATTAATGAGAACATTTGCATGCCATCTTTCATAAGAAACATAACAATCTTTTAGCTTTTATTCTTATTTTTAGATTTATTCTCTTTAGCTTTATGTTCTGATGGAAAATGTGACAGTTCACTTTGTTTTTACCAATTTCCTCCAGTGTTCCTTTTAGAGGTGTTCCCATTAATAAAAACTTCACATTTCTTGAGAAAGAAATATGACATTATTCTATAATGTACATCTTGTATAGAGGTCTAATTATACTTGCAAATATAGTTACATGAATTATTTTATTTATTTTTTTCCACTTTGTTTACAGCATTAACTTATGTAACTTGTTTTTAGCCAAGCAGACATTTTGTATATATTTTCCAATTAGTTTAGGCATGTTTTAGTTTGTAGCTTGGGCAGGTCTCACAGAGCATGATGATAGTGAACTGAATTCTTGAGTTTTGAATTAGATGGGAGCTATTGCAAGAAATAATTTAACCACAACATAACGGGGAAAGCAGCACTGGCAAACTCTCCCCTCTACTCTTTTCTCCCTGTATACAAATGACTGCACTGCCAAGGACCCCACTGTCAAGCTCCTGAAGTTTGAAGATGACACTTCAGTCATCGGCTTCATCCAAACAACCTGGAGCAGAACACACTCGAAACAGTGGAGTTAATAGTGGCCTTTAGGAAGAACACCCCAGCATTGACCCCGCTCACCATTCTAAACAGCACTGTGGTAGCATTTGAATGTCTTTGTCATTCAGGTTCCTTGGCACTACCATCTAACAGGACCTGAAGTGGGAGACCCACATTGACTCCATTGTGAAAAGCAAATTTAAGTCATGTTATAAAAATATATAGTTCTGAATATTAAATCCAATTGCATGGTGTCTTAAAGCTGACGTGTTTTTTTTTTTTCGATGATAAAATAATTGATCCTGTCCCACCTTAATATGTAGAGATAACTGTAAGCAAGCCATTAGAAGGTTGCTTTCAACAAAAAGTGTAAACACTGAGGCTCTCTACCACTTTCCAAAATGTATCTGCTTGTTTGTGTGGCCTAGCCATTTTGACACAGCAACATAGGCTCAACCAATGACATGAATTTGGGGTGGGACTATCTGATTTTGCAATCAATGGTGGGGGTTTATTTGGATCTCCATTTTAAAAAAAAAAAAAAAAAAAAACTTTAAATTCCAGATGGTGGCACTAGTGGCATAGAAATGCCACAATTTAGCTTTACATAGTACGTAAACGAAATAGAAATCTGTTGTAATAGTCATCTTGCAACATACAATTTTTGGAAACTCAACAGCTTCAAAACTTACATTTAGGGTATGACTGTGTGTAATTTATGTTGCAGAACAAAACATCCAGTAATGTTTACCACAGACATTATTTTACTCAAATCTAAAACTACCATTATAAAAACCTCAAACCTAACCTGGTTTCACACTGAAAATGTTTTTTGCAAAAATTGTTATTAGTGTCTCCAGTTCCAATTCCCTGCAGTTTCCATAGACAACTCTAGAGACAATACAACATCTTTATTTTATTCCCTTTCACTCAAATAACAACTTTTGTGAATTATTTCCATTCTATTACTCAGATTCTGCTATGTTATGATATTTACTCACTTTAATAAAATGCATCATTTGAAAAATGAAACATTTGAAAACTTGTATTACAGACCCACCTACATATCTTTTCCAATGTGATTAGCTCAACTCAGAGCGTTGAACTAGGGACCGTGGTTCAAGACCATTCAAGAACGTAAACTGACACATAACAAGACAGTGTCATAGAAGCGACACAAAATGACGTGGTTGCTTCAGAAATTGTCCTTTTCATATCACTGAAAGCACTAATTATCTTATTATCTGATTTTGCATTGGTTCCCACGGTCTTGTATGCACTGAGCCTAACAACATCCCTTAACCATGGTAAAGACAATGTATTGCATGACACTGAGAGAGTTATTTAATCAACAGTTTTTGCTTTGGAAAGTTAGGGGAGTGTGATCCATAAGTGTACACACACAGCCCAACTTAATGTCATTTATGGTTTCTCAGTAAATATCTGAGACTGAATAGAACATTGCAGATAATGAACTTGATATACCTCTGCATCATATGAAGCAGCTGACTCCCGCTGCAGCCTGTGTTAAAACCAGTAATATCACACATACACAATGAAGACAAACATATGACAACTTTTGTCTGCACACATCTAACACTGATGGCAGATTTTCTAGGGGACATCCTCCACCCTTCTGCCATTGATCAAACAAACAAATAGCCCTGCCCCAAAACAACTGGTTGAGTCAATGTTGCCGTCTCAGCCAGTTCACAAAAACAGCAATATTTTTATAGAGTCACAGAGACATAGTGTTTCAGTTTCTGTGGAAGTAGGGATGTATGATCAAATTAATATTTAATATGGGGATGTTGATTAACATTTAAAAAATATCTAATGGTCCATTTGAATTTCAATTCCATATTGGCTCGAAAGAACTCAGATCTTAATACACCATCACACTAAAATACCATAGGATAAGTTGGGGCTAGTAAAAACAAACATGCTATTTATTGGTGACCACAATCTCCTTTGCCATCTTGACTTTGTTTTCAGAGTAGAAAAAGGGCTTTTTGATAATGAGGTCCTTAAGTTCAGCAATGATTCATTCCCAGGCAACACATATACATTTTATTTGTATATTGAATGCATTATAAGTCACTTTTGGATTTTTAAAAGTGTCTTTTAAATACAAAAATATCATCAAAGGTAATAGTGGTGATTGACTTGATTCATTCTAGTTCTCTGCTTGACTGTGGTTGTAAAGTTATAGCACAGTAAACAATGCCTAGTTAAACTGGACTTTTTTTTTTTAAGGTGTCCTCACATGTTTTAGCCAATGACATATGCACCAGCTATGACATGTGTGCCATTGACGAGGCTGCTGTGCCTTTATCGGTTGTGGGAAATATGTCACATCTAAGCACATTGATGTGTATTTACAAGTATATTTACCTGCTGAAAATGATAAATTTTGGGCACTGGGAGCGAATTAATGATAGCTTAGCTCATGCATTTTTATTAGTTCATGATGATGTTGCTTGTTAGCCTTCTTAAAGCACTTAATGATGTAACCTTATTAATTAGCCAGGATCGAAGAGGTGTGTTAGGAAAGCATTTCACAGCCTCTCAAGTCATGTATGAACAATGGGTCAGAAACTATTTTTACTGATTTCGATAGTGAAACTTGTAAAAAAATTTACATGTGGAGCAACTACACAGAGCAACTGTATGTCATATTTCAAATTATGTTGTCAGGTATTGCTCTTCACAAACATAATGCTTACATTGTATGTTCTTAACATTAACTGGTGAATCTTTCTACTGATGCAACATAACTAGGATCAAAGAACTCCTTTAGGTCTGCGAGGGTCATTACTGGCTCAACCAGCATGCAAGGAGGACTACTCCCCACTGTGACATGATCTTCTCTTCCTCTTGTTTTTAAGTCATGGCTTGTAAATTTTTAGGTAGTTCAATGTACAGCACACTAAAGATGCATAAGTATGTCCAAGATTTGTACTGTATGTTACAGGAAAAGATTGTACAACATGGACAGAATAGACATTCCCATTCAAGCCAAGTTCTTCTAAAAGAAAATGCTTCCTGCTCAGCTTCTATTCGGACGCTCTTGCTTACTGCTCCACGCTTTGCTCTATCCCTTTTATATTTTCATATTTTATCTCCTTTTATCAAACAATTTTAACTTAAACAAATCAGCACAGTGCTCAAAAGCTTGGACTACTACAAAAAAAAAAAAAAAAAAAGCAGAATTATTTTATCCAACCAGCCTCCCACCGAAAGTTTTCATTCCAGGGAAGGGAAAACACAACTGCCTACATTCAAAAGGATAAGAGAAAATGCCTCTTCTGGAATCTACTTGCTGCACTAACTGCCACAGACTTTTACAAAGGATAGCAGTTCTTGAAACAAAGTTATTTACAGGACCACCAAACCAGACGGAACACACAACAGAGCTTCGTCATGGACGCCCTCAGCATACAGCCGGTGAGTCCCATAAATCTAGTGCTCCTCGACAGGCCATACTGAGTGTAGAGAAAGAAGCCGATCGACTTACAAATCGATGGCAAAAACAGGGAGCGAGACCAAAAGGCACTCGAGACATCAGATTGTCACGAGCATCCTCTACCCCAGATACGGCTCTGACAAGGATTGCAAACACTGGTTTCCTACCACCGCCTATACATCTTTAGAACAGATTTGAAGTTTTAATGAATGAGGAATCCCCAAACGTGATGAATCTGATCGAACACAGACTGAATCAGCCAGTAGCTAACACTGATGCCAACAGGCGCTCAAGGTCGAGCAGACAGCGGCATTCAGCTCAGAGCGCAGCCGGGCCCAGGACTCTGATCGTGGGTGACTCCATAATCAGAAACATTAGCAGCAGGGATACAACTACATGCTGCCTTCCACAAGCAACAACTTCGGATGTAAACAGGGAACTTCAGAACATTCTGATGAAACAAAGACTGCAAATTGACTCATCATTCATGTGGGGAAGAATGATATTCATAAAGAGCAGTCAGAACTCCTTAAGAAGGATTTCAATGAACTTTTTGAAACACTTAAAAGACTGAAAGTTCAAACATTCATCAGTGGACCACTTCCAGCAAGAGGAACAAACAGGTTTTCACCGTTGCTTGGGCTTAATACATGGCTGCAAAAAACCTCCAATATAAAAGGAGTGAACTTCATTGACAACTTCAATCTTTTCTGGAGTCAGAGGCAACTGTTTCGACAGGATGGCCACCATCCAAACAAACTTGGTTCAAGAGTGCTAAAGGACAATATCTACTTCTCCCTCAATCATCCTTCTGCAGTGTGTGCCAATCCACTCAATCTGAATGGCACACACACACCTGGACACAGTATGAATGACCACAGGACTTCACTTCAGCACCTGAATGGACATGCAGTTGACAAATCACACAAGGACAATGATAACACCACTCAGCCACAACAATTTCTGCTCATGGACACAATCTCATCTGAGCCCTACCCACAAAGTTCACCACAGACAGACTGTGTCATATTAGAACTGCTCCAAGATTCAGCACCCAAGGACGACTTTCTGGAAAACAACCAGGGAAACCAGGACAGCATATTACAGCCTCCAAAAACACCAGAGCAACAGCCCCTCTCACCAGACACGTTATCCCTCTCTCCAGCATCTCCACATCTGTGCTTCTCAGAGAAAATGGAAGAACTGGTGTATGCTGGAACCAAACTATCCCACTCTTTTGCAGCAAGCCCCCAGATATCAAGCAAAAAACGTCAGGCCCCTCAACCACCTGCGGGCCTAGCTTGCCCTCCCCCTCCTCCTGTGAGAGCTCTTCGACCTCTGCCACAACGCCAGGGCTCATACCCTCCTCCATCTGCTCGAGGTGAACCAAAAACAACTGATACCAGCTCTCAGTGATATGTGTTGGGTCCCCGCTATGATAACAGTAACTTTCTCAAATGTTTACAAAACAAGCGGGAACCCAGTGTGCCTGTATCTAAAGTCTAAGGTCTTCAAAAGCTGTACAGCAAACCCATCTAATCTGGTGCCTATTACACGCCAAACTAAGATTGCTGTGGGGACAAAAACTGTTAAGTTAGCACTTTTAAACATCTGCTCACTTAAAAATAAATCACTTCTAGTCAACGACTTAATAAGCACATACAACCTGGATTTTATGTTTCTAAATGAAACTTGGCTAGAAGACAGCTGTAGTGCAACAGTCCTTAATGAAACATCCCCTCCTAACTTTACTTATTTGAGTGTCTGCAGAGAAGGTAGAAGAGGTGGGGGTTTAGCTGCTCTTTTTAAAGATGGCTATCAATGTCAGCAAATATCATTTGGGAATTACCCATCTTTCGAATATCTGGGTAGTGTGTTAAAAGGTGTCCACGCATTTTACTTATCATATTTACAGGCCTCCAAAATACTCTCCAGCCTTTACAGAACTGTTATCAACAATTACCTCAGAGTTTGACTGTTTTGCCATTGCTGGAGACTTTAACATTCACATAGATAATGCAGAAACCAATATGACAAAAGAAATCATAACTGTTTTAAAAACTTTTGATCTGACTCAGCATGTACATGGGCCCACACACAATCATGGACACACTCTAGATTTACTTATCAGTAAGGGTCTAAACATTTCATCGATTGTTATTAAGGATGTAGCACTGTCTGATCATTTCTGTATTTTCTTTGATATATTTATCTCTCCTGCCATTGAAGCTAGATCTGTGTATGTCAAGAAGAGATCCTTAAATGAGAACACTAGTGTACTATTTATGAAGGCTATATCTTTAACACCAAGTATATCTGCTGACTCTGTTGATTTTCTCCTTGATTCTTTTAACTGAAAAGTTAAAAGTGTAATTGATGTTATTGCTCCTGTGAAAGTCAGGAAGAAGAGTGGCAGACAAAATGCACCTTGGAGAAACTCAACAGCAGTGCAAAATATGAAAAGACAATGCAGAAAAGCAGAGCGCATGTGGCGGAAGACAAAACTTGTAGTCCATTATAACATCTACAAAGACAGCATCCATGCTTTTAATATGGAACTAGGCAAAGCTAGACAGACTTTCTTCTCGAATATTATAAACAGCAACTTAAACAACACACGCACTCTTTTTGCGACTGTAGAAAAACTGACAAACCCTACAAGCCAGATTCCCAGTGAAATGCTCTCAGACAGCAAGTGCAGTGAGTTTGCTTCTTTCTTCTCTGAAAAAATCAATAATATCAGAAAGGTGATAAGCACATCCTTGAGTTGTGCTGGGGTCAGACAAATTAAACCACAACCTGAGAAAGTAGTTACTATGTCTGAATTCAAAGAAATTGATGGCAAAATTATGGAAGAAACCGTACAGCACCTTAAAACATCAACCTGCACCCTTGATGCACTTCCCACATCTTTTTTTCAAAAGTGTGTTCAACTGTTTAGAAGCAGATCTCCTAGAAGTGATAAACTCCTCACTTCTCTCTGGGAGTTTTCCAAACTCCCTGAAAACTGCAGTTGTCAAGCCCCTCTTGAAAAAGAGCAATCTGGATAAGACCATATTAAGCAACTATAGACCGATCTCAAATTTTCTTTTCATGGGCAAGATCATTGAAAAAGTTGTCTTCAATCAGCTGAACAAATTCTTGAACTCAAATGGATACTTTGACAATTTTCAATCTGGTTCCGATCGCATCACAGCACAGAGACTGCGCTCATAAAGATAATAAACGATATTCGCTTAAATACTGATACAGGCAAATTATCAGTACTGGTACTACTCGACCTCAGTGCTGCATTTGACACTGTCGATCACAACATACTTCTTGACAGGCTGGAAAACTGGGTGGGGCTTTCTGGGATGGTCCTAAAATGGTTCAAGTCATACTTAGAAGGGAGAGGTTATTATGTGAGTATAGGAGACCATAAGTCTGAGTGGACGTCCATGACATGCGGAGTCCCTCAACGCTCAATTCTTGCGCCACTCCTGTTCAACCTGTATATGCTCCCAATGAGCCAAATAATGAAAAAGAACCAAATTGCTTACCACAGCTATGCAGACGACACACAGATCTACTTAGCCCTATCACCTAACGATTACAGCCCCATTGACTAACAGTGCCAATGCATTGATGAATTAAACAGTTGGATGTGTCAAAACTTTCTTCAGTTAAACAAAGACAAAACTGAAGTCATTGTGTTTGGAAACAAAGATGAAGTTCTCAAGGTGAATGCATACCTTGACGCTAGGGTTCAAACAACTAAAAATCAAGTCAGGAATCTTGGTGTGTCTCTAGAGTCAGACCTTAGTTTCAGTAGTCATGTCAAAGCAATAACTAAATCAGCATAATATCATCTGAAAAATATTTCAAGAATTAGATGCTTTGTTTCCAGTCAAGACCTAGAGAAACTTGTGCATGCTTTCATCACCAGCAGGGTGGATTATTGTAATGGACTCCTCACTGGCCTTCCCAAAAAGACCATAAGACAGTTGCAGCTCATACAGAACGCTGCTGCCAGGATTCTGAGCAGAACCAGAAAATATGAACATATCACACCAGTCCTCAGGTCTTTACACTGGCTCCCAGTTACATTTAGGATTGATTTAAAAATATTATTACTGGTATATAAATCACTCAATGAGCTAGGACCTAAATATATTGCAGATATGCTCACTGAATATAAACCCAACAGATCACTCAGATCATTAGGATCACATCAGCTAGAAATACCAAGGGTTCACTCTAAGCAAGGAGAGTCTGCTTTTAGCTATTATGCCAGCCGCAGAAGGAACCAGCTGCCAGAAGAGATCAGATGTGCTCCTACAGTAGTCACATTCAAATCCAGACTCAAAACACATCTGTTTAGCTGTGCATTTACAGAATGAGCACTGTGCCACTGTGTATTTTATTTTATTTTATATTCTAAACTGTTTCAATTATTCTTATTTTTTTATTTTTTTAATCTTATTTTAATCTCTTCTATGTAAAGCACTTTGAATTACCATTGTGTATGAAATGTGCTATATAAATAAACTTGCCTTGCCTTAATGGACATGCTAAAGTTTGCAAGGTTCACTTCCAATGTAAATGCTTTCCCGTATCCCCGATTTTTGCTTTCTTTAAAGAAAAGGAACAAGTTGAATTTAATTTGTGGTAGTCAACAATACGCCACACATGCGGTTGATTGAGCTTAACCTGTATTGAACATTCCTTAAATGAGCCCCTTTTTATCATGTTACTATCAAACCATTCACTGAATTAATCATAATTAAAACAGAAATAGACATTTTATATAGTGTGCAATACTCACCTGTATGTGTCGTGATAACTAGGACCCAGACGCAGGATTAAAAATATAACAAATGTTTAATAAATGAGAAGTAGCACAATCAACGGATCAGTCCAGAGATGAGGAGGGAGAAGATGAAGGACTCTGATGGCGAAGCTGCAGCAGGGAGAGAGTAGAGGAAATATTCCAATGTGTGTAATGGCAGTGACTCTCAGCGAGAGAGTAACACAGGTGAGTGATTCGGTGAATGGAGGAGATGGAAATGGCTGCAGCACAGGAAAAAAGAAAATAAATATCCAAACAAGAGAAAGGCGTGAGAAACACAAGTAAACATGGCACATAACACGAGAATGATTCAATACTGAACTCACACAAAAGGGCTGCTTATATGGGAAAGAGAAGATGTGTAGGTGCTGAGCTAATCAAGCAGCAGCTGGTAATGAGCATTGCTGGGCAACGCTGCTGCGTGATTATCCCTGCACCAGCAACAACACGAGGGAGACACACAGAAACAAACTGACAGAATGAATCCTCCCATGACAGTACGTGTCTTTAAATTTGTGCTTAATTCTTCGAAGTAGAAAAATGTTTCAATCTTTGGTTTGCATAGATTATATACAAAGGTGTATTCTTTGGCCTAATATTTGATACTTTAAGGGACATGAACTTGGACAAATAAGGCCATAGGGTATTGGTTTCTCCTTCTTATGATTCTGTACCTACCATCTCTTGCTCCATCATGGACATGGTGAGTTGCAAATTTAATTCTAATGTTTCATCTGTGTTTGTTTGATATGTAAGAAATTGTATAGTAATATAGTAATAAACCATGAACAGGACTCAAACAGGGAACGGATGTGCTAGTTGCAAGGTTACTTACCAAAACCACAATTGCTCACAAAAGATTGATTTGAAATGAATTGTGTTCCCATATTTCCTTTCCTTATTTCCATATTAAGGCATATTGAATCAGTGAAATGATAGAGGGGAACCTGCGGGCCAACTGTTCTTCATAACATACCTACAGCAGTATACAAATTTATCAACTCTTCACATTCACAGCTGCTGTCAGCTTTACATAGCATTCTTTATCACCAAATCTTGTTTGCCTAATATAAGAATGGATGAGCAACAGTATACCGACTTCGTTCTGTTTTTAATTGTTATTTCAGTCAGAACAACTGCTGTAGTTTGATTGTGTGCTTTACATAAATTAGGCTTAGACTGTGTGCTTTTAGGTGATTTTGTAAATTGCTTGTATGATTTCATTCTTAGAAAAAACTGTTCCATTTGCTCTGTAAAAATGTTAGTGATTAATAACAGTGTGTATGAACAATAACAGTAAGAGTATGTTGAAATATTTAAGGGGAGGAAGCACAGAAATCGAGGGTTTCAGAGAGTGGACCAGAGACATGGTTGAAAAAGGTGATGTAATACTACATTATGACTATATTTATTTATTTTAGTGTGTGCAAATGTATTACTAACATTATTAGTAAACCTCACCCTTACTAATAGAAATGTCACTATATGCCATATTGGTCTGATGTGGATAGACCAATATTATTGTTATTCTGATATAATTTTTTTTACCAACATCTCTCTCTGCAACACTGCAACTCGCTCTGTCTGATGCTGTCACATGGAGCATGCCAGACTGAAAACAGGATCACAGTGTGGCCGTAAAACAATTTAAAAAGAGTGATTTAGGTAGTGATTCATGGAGTAACTTTACCTTGTGAAAGTGTGATTTTGATTATTTCTCCCCTCAAGGCTTGCCGCAGAACTTCAATGTCCATGCAGCTTTCAATGAATAAATAAATTACGTTCAATAAAAACAGAGGATAACACTTTCTATGAAGCCCATATTTATAATGAATTGTAAAGACATTCCACACGCATTATACTGCATTCATTAATGTCTCTTAATACACCTTATAATAAGTTAGAACTTTTCATAAATAATTATAACTACAGTTATAATATATTTTAAGACTTCCCCTATTTACAGGTACACCTTAGAGTATAGTGCATTATAACACAATCCAACATCCAAAAGCAGCATAGTGTAAACAGTCAAAAGGATTTATGACATGATCATACTGTAAGTGGTCTTTGCCTGCTTTACTTAAAGTTACAGAAACTTCTTATAAACATATACTTGCAACTTACAATACATTAAAAGTCAAAATTTACAATGGGAGATATTTTACAAAATAAGTCTCCAAATAAGATTCACAAACATTTTATTTATTTAATTATTATTATTTATTTTATTTTATTATTATTCCTGGGTGTGTTTACACCAAAGACGGTTGGCTACATGTGTGAACAACATGATTTTTTATTGGAGAGTGAGTTTCTGATATATATTTTAACCTTATAGATTTACAAGTGCTTTTCGTATGTCTCAAAATTTACATTGAATGGGTGTTATTTTGTATATTGTACATGTGTAATGTATACAATTTCCAGCATGAGTTGTAATGTCTTATAACCACTTAAAAATATCTGATGGATGTTTATAAGAAGACACTAATTTTGTAACTTTATCTTAAAATCCACGATCCCGGATCCGGGATTTAAAATTACGTCAGTAATAATGTACTTCCAATTTTAAATGTATGCGGAGGAGTTATAAGCTCATATCTGGTACCGTTTGAAAGCTTAGAATGTCTACTTTCTTGAGATATGCATCACTTTGGCATTTGTTTTACACTAAGTAACTTATTTACAATAAATTACATAGTTCCACCCATCAAAAGTCGTGGTCATAATTATGTATGCTTTTGAATACGCATATTTCTCATATCGCTCAAATATGACGACATGTACAAACCAAGTATCAAATGAAAGCTCTCATTGCCAGTAAGAAGTTCCAATAAGTCTTTTTATTGAGGTATAATCACATATCTAATACACTTCGAATGAATCATGAAGTATACAATCAACATTTGTAAACATACAAGTGAAATTATTGAATATTTGCCGTGCTACTCGCACTAGACAGCACAGTTAGCCACAAATGCTACATAATCCTTTACCTTAGGTTATTCTCTGCAAAATGAGCCGTTTTTCAGTGTTTTCTGTGGTTGTGTGCCCAAGTAATCCCTCGAGTGCAGAAACACCACAAATTAATGTTATATGATATTCAACAATCCAGGAAAATATGTAAACATCCGATCCGGATAAAGCATATATTGCCGTAAAGCTTAGACCCTCCGCTTTCCGCAATGTCTCTCAAGATCAAATAGACCAATCAGGGGCTGTGATATTGCATCCAGACTGTGAAGTGATCACTAGGTAGGTTACGTACGCAAAACACACAGACGCTGCCTCACCAGACACCAGAGCGCATATTTACCACTTTCAACAGTGTTTTATGTAATGACAAAGGGTTTTCTGTAAAATTACTCTGGGATTTTGCATTTATAGCACTGTATATGGGTATGGGGAGACTTTAGATTTGGGTAGGCGGAAAGTACACCAAAAAAAGGTAATATTCCTCCCTTCAAATAAATTGAAATAGATATTAAATAAAACATGATACAGACAAAATTCCTTTTTCAGGTATGACATCTAGTGGAAACAGCCAAAACTGTCTGCTTGCTGCTAGGGTTTACAGGGCTTGAGTTATACACTTTCAAAAATGAATTTATATAAAAAAAATCAAAAAGCGCCTCTTTTTTTAGGAGGGTTATTACTGTTCAGACAACATATATTTAATTTCTTTTAATTTTTAGCAGTGTTTTATGCAACCTCAAAGGGTTTCCTGTAAAATGACACCAAAACTGTGTATTTAGGCCAAAGTATGTGGGAATGGGAAGCTTTTTAATTTGGGTAGGCCAAATCCAGGCGGAAATCCCCAAAAATGGCAAGGATCTTAAGAGGTTAAAGCATAGCTTTTATATATACTATAATACACAATACATAATACATTATAATGTATGCTGTTAAAATTGGATGTTGATGGTGTTATAATGCATTATACTCAAAGGTATAACTATGTCTAGGTAAGTATAATAATATATTATAAGTTATAACATATTATAAGGTGTATTATAAGACATTAATAATGCATCATAATGACTTAACAATGCATTATAAATATGGGCTTCATAGAGTGTTACCAACAGACTGTTGTGCCTCCGCTTTCTGAAGTCATTTTAGTGTAGGAGAAAAATGCTTGTTGACAAAATCACTATGGATTGCAATCACCTTTTTTGATGATATACAGCTGATTTTGAATGAAAATTTTCAGAGCAGCTTGTTGTCTTGTCAGTTCTTCAGTAAAAGAAGAAGCTCATGTTCATACCGGCTTAAGAGCAAAACCCTTCAATAGAAGTGCAATACAATGATGGAAAGTTAAGGAAACAAGCACAGCAGCAACTGTGGGACATTTGGAAGTAAAGCAAAGCAATGGAGACCACAAACTTGCAAAATCATCCTTAGGACATCTTGTTTGTTATTTAGACCAGAGTTGCTTACTGTCCAAGTCATATTTATATGGGGGTAAAAAGTATGCCACATACACGGTGCATGTGAACGTGAACACCGCTTTTGTGTCTTAACCAGCTTTCTCACAATAAACAGCTTTCTGTAGTCATTGTAAACATGATGACATGAGGTAGACAGATGCTTACATTGATATTTACTTTACACAATATAAACGGTAGAGCAAATCTCTACCCATTGACATTTTATACCATCACAATGATATACATCGCCATAATGCCCAGCTTTATCATAATATGGATAGAGTGGGTCGTTACCCTATGACCTTGCACTGCACGGACACATCACACTGTTCTGCATTGTCTCCGTGTTTACATCAGCCTGATTTTTTTGCTTGCGTGGGCACCATAGTAGCCTGGCCTCCTGGGCACACATCCATAAAACACATTGGATTATCTGCCCATGACGGAAATGTTATGAAAGTTATAAGACAAGGTGATATAAAAACAGCTGGGGCTTTACTAAAAAAATAAAGGGCTCATGGTACGTTCACGTCATGTTGGAATTAACGTAATTACAAGATTCCAACTTGTAAATAGCATTTACGTTTTCAAAGAACTCCTAATTACAACAAGCAAACTTGGAATTCTTTATAAGCGCCGACTTGACAGTCGTGACATCATTAAAATATGGCAGCGGCCACAGCAGTTAAATGTACACTGCCTGGCCCAAAAACAATTTGCACACTCTAATATTTTATTGGACCGCCTTTAGCTTTGATTACAATGTACATTCATCCTGGCATTATTTCGACAACCTTATGCAATGTCACAACAGTTATTGCCATCTAAAGTTGCATTAATTTTTGGCCGAGATCTTGTGATGAAGACAGGAGAGTCGAACCACTCCGTAAAGTCTTCTCCAACACATCATAAAGACTTTCAATGGGGTTAAGGTATGGCTCTGTGGTGGCCAATTCATGTGTGAACATAATTCCTTATGCTCCCTGAACCACCCTTTCACAATTTAGTAGTAGTAGTAGTAGTAGTAGTCCTTTATTGTCATATAGTAAACCAGTAAACCAATATTCCCAATATTCCCGAT
Organism: Xyrauchen texanus; assembly: GCF_025860055.1. Taxonomy (NCBI): domain Eukaryota; kingdom Metazoa; phylum Chordata; class Actinopteri; order Cypriniformes; family Catostomidae; genus Xyrauchen; species Xyrauchen texanus. The sequence continues at coordinate 22,862,731 of NC_068281.1, forward strand.
GAATCATGAAATTGTTGTCCTGGAATATGCCCATGCCATCAGGGAAGAAAATATCCACTGATGGGATAACCGGGTCATTCAGTACATTCAGGTAGTCAGCTGACTTCATTTTATTACTGTATAGCATTGCTGAGCCTAGACCTGACCAATTGAAGCAACCTCGGATCATAACACTGCCTCCAGAGGCTTGTAGAGTGGGTACTATGCATGACGGGTGCATCGCTTCATGTGCTTCCCTTCTTACTCTGATGTGCCCATTGCTTTGAATATGGTAGATCTGGACTAATCAGACCGCATTACCTTTTTTCATTGCTCCACATTCCAATCTTTATGCTCCCTAGCAAATTGAAGTAGTTTTTATTTATTTTTTCAATTAGCTTCACTAACAAGTGGCTTTCTTATGGCCACACAGCTGTTTAGTCCCAATCCTGTAAATTCTCGTCACATTGTGTGTGTGGAAATGCTCTCACGTTCACTATTAAACATAGACGTGAGTTCTACTGTTGATTTTTAATGAAGTGACTTCAAGCATTTTAGTGATCTCTGATTATGATCAATCAAGATTTTTTTTCAGACCACATTTTTTCTGTGAAGCTGATGGTAAAAAAACTCTATCCTTCCAGGTTTTAATAATGCATTGGACAGTTCTTAACCCAATTCCAATGATTTCGGCAATCTCCTCTGTTATTTTCTTTGCTTGATGCAGGCCAATAATTTGCCCCTTCTGAAACACAGTAACATCTTTTCCACGACCATGGGATACTTCTTCTGACATGGTTATATAAGAAATTAGAAGCTACACACTGCATCAGCTTGGGTTAAACGAATTGTTGCCAGCTGAAACATACACTCTCCATATATTCAGGCAATGATAAGTGAAGTGATGAGATAGCTCCCCAGAGAATGTTTGCAGATGATACCTCACTTTTGTAATACGGATTTAGAATATAGAGGCACTTCATGCCAGAGCAGAACAGGAAAGCATTGTGGTGAAAACAGAAAAACGTGTTGTTAGTTTATTAAAAAAAATATGCTGCACATGGATGCCCAATGCACTATTCTTATCATTCAGACTGGGTAGATGGAGTATGCTGACAATACCCTGTTTAATACATTCCCATTTCCTTTCAGCACAATGGCTCATAGTGACACAACCTCCAAATGTAATGAGAAAACAAGTGTAATGAATGATGTGCAATATGGAATCATTTGTATGAAGCTGATATCAATAGCACTTAACCTGACTCTCTGTTAAAATGCACATACAAATGACTATGCATCTTTACCTTAATATACAAAATAATATCTCATTGGATTTAGATGATGAATTATGCAAAATAATATTATCCAAATTTGTATTCTTTTTAACAAAATATGAGCATTTTACATCAGGCAATAGTCAAATTGGTTGTTTAATAGTCTGTATCTGGCAAGTTTTTTTCAGCACAACTCTGTGTGTTTGTGTGTGTTTGTGTTGGTGGGTTTGGGTGGTTTACAAGGAATATTTTATTTTTAGGTTACAAACTGGTTATTACAAGGGTATTATGTTATAAATGTTGTTTATGAGGACATTTCTAGTGTCCCAATCATTTAAATAGCTTAAAAAACATATTAAACAATGTTTTATTGAAAATGTAAAAATGCATAACGTTTTCTGTGAGGGTTAGGTTTAGGAGATAGAATCTATAGTTTGTACAGTATAAAAATCATTATGTCTACAGAAAGTTGTCCAGTTGTCTCCTCAAAAAAGAAAGTTTGCGAGCAGCAGATTGTCGCCTTCTCATGGACATGCACATCTGCTGAATTACAGTGTGCAATGCACAGAGGCTCTGGTAAACATAAAGGCACATAATAAAAAAAAGAATTAAGGGGTTGGCTTTATTATAATTTATTGTTTATTACTGGCTTTATTATTTACACATCCGGCATACGTATAACACGAGAGATGCCAGAAAATGGGTTTCGCAAAACTCTTCAAGGGGCCACATCCAATTTATGACTAGAGTTTAATTACATGAAATTTCTCCACTTGGCTACATTATAATAAACTAACCCCTTAAGGTCAGTCACCTGACTTTGTAGTCATTTGAGTCTTGAGGACATGGAGTAGAATTGCTTCATTCAGTGCAAGGATGAGTTGACGGTCTGAGTGAGGCCAAAAAACACCACAATAATCATTGACAAATGACTCTTGTTACAATGGATCATTAACTGTATTTTATGGGAAAGACAAGGTCAACATGATTATTTGAATTACAGTGTGTGATTCACTGAGGTGCAAGTGTCTATCACTTTGATGCACATAAAGGAACCAAATAAATAAATAAAAACACACACAAAAAAAGCAAACAACATTATGTTCTCCATCATGTGCACGTTTGTGATAACACATGTTGTATGGTTGTATGGTAAAGCACCAGAGTTCGACTGAATCAAAAGCTTGTCTGAAACCTTATATGGCATTGGATTTAGACTGCAGCAAACTTGCACAGTATGAAAACCACCTAAAATGATCTCTCATTATATTTAGTTTTTTACTCACCCTTGTGTTGTTTCAAACCATACACAGAATATCCTGGTCATTCTTTTACATTAATTCTTGAAAGTAAATGAGGACTAGGCATGTCAAGCTCAAAAGGACCAAAAATGCAAACGTATCAAAAAAGCTGATATGACCTATGCAAAATATTTCAAGTCTTCTGAATATATACAGCAGTTTTGTGTGAGGACAGACAGAAATCTAAGTTGTTCCTTAAGCTAAACATTACCAGTCAACTTTTACTTACATTATATGGAAAATATATGGAAAAGAGTGACAATATTCTTCAGGTATTCACCTCAATTCTACTGAAAAAAGGTCATACAGGTTTGGAATTGCATAAAGGTTAACAACATTTTACTGAACTCTTTTTTTCTTATTGATCTATTTGTTGATCTATGAAATCAGTCAATGAAAATATTTTAGTGCTGAGTTTGTCTTAGCAAAAAAAAAAAAGCAGACTCTAAGGAGGTAAAATTTTATTTCTGGGGTTTAGCTGATAAATTGATCTATTCTGTGGCTGGACACAAACTTTGTGCTCTTCCTCCTCTATCACAGAATGAAGATGGCAGCAGACTGTATCGTCTGAGGCAAGAAATGAGCTGGGGGCTGCTTTGGGTATGCACTCTCAAAGACACTGCTTCTAAATTAAATACATCTGCACAAGGGCATATTGTTTGACGGACACCCAATCCAGTATCATCAACATAAATTTACTTCACAACTGAGCAACAGAAGACATATTGGCAGTCAGCTTGTATTGTATTGTAAGTGTTTCTGAATGCGCCATGATATGCATGTGCACATGTGTCATGTACACTCAAAAACTTGCATGCACACGCACACGTACAAATTAACAGCTGGCTTCAAAGGAAAAATTACCTAATAATGTATTTGATCAAGAAATCAGACAATTGAATGCAGTAACGATTGTTTCATGAGAAACCTTAAAGTTGCCTTAAAGACCCTGTAATATGAAAAATTTAGTTTTGTGTCTTGTAGTACATGTCTATTATCTTTGAAGCCATCTATACTGTATGTTAGTGTCCTCCTAAAAGCTGACAACTTTCATGTTGACAGTATATCTACACAGATTTTTGTTCAATCAAATACGCTCTAGAATGAGAATGTCCCTCCACCTAATGCCACCTGCAACCGACTAAAAATAGGTTCATGGATGTATAGTAACTCTAGCCTATTGTCCCAGAGATGTCTGTTTCAATAATAATAAGTTAAAAAAAATAATTATAATAATATTATGGGCAGAAACTGTGCTTGTCAAGTGATTTCAACCTCTTTGTAAAACTTCTTCCATTCCATTCAACCTGAATAGAGTATTATTTTCTTCAACTTCCTTAAAAAAAATCAATCAATCAAAATTAAAAAAGACATCAATCGAACACAGCAGCAGACATGAGAGATGTACACTGTTAATTGTAAACATTCGCTTTTAAGCAAATTAAATGCATTCATGTGTACAAGTTTTCACATTACTTGATAATAAAGCTTTTTAGAAATATTTGCAGAGACAGCGTCAAACACAGTAAACAATCCTTTATGTTAATAAATGTACAACTACAAAACAAAAGCTATACACTGCATATCAACATTTATTCTTTGCATTTGGTTGATAGAAAAAAAAAATATTTAAATTTGTATTTTTATTTATTAATTTCTTTGTTTTACAATCTGTCAACTGTAAAGCTAATGGTAGCATTGAAAGTTTGTTTCCTTATTTGCCATCTTCTGAACATTGGGCAACATAACATTTTTATGGTCAGAAATTGGAGAAATCATGTAGGGATGCCCCACATTCAACTATAGAGAAATCTGAAATGGCTATATGAGCAAATTAAATTATACAGTAGTTCATCAGTTTTTTCACTCATACAATCTAATATAATACATATATCCATACATGTGATATATAGAAATTCACAGAATATATGTGCCACGTTTGTAAATACAGTATGTGTCTGTAACAGTTCCAGAACAGGAAAGGACGAGGCGGGAAACGGCTGAACAATTAACGTAAAGTTTAATGATATAAATTATCTTAAAACAACATAGAACATAAACGAACAGACACACATGCAGCGTGGCCGCGTGCGTCTCTCTCTATCCCGAACCGGCATCTCCAGCTGCAAGAGAGCTTTATCTCGCTCTCCCGCTGATCAGCTGATTCACCAAACCTTCCTCCTCATCACAGTGATATATATACATGTGTATTTAAAAATCTGTGTTGATATAAAATGTAAAAAAATATGAAAGTGGCTTTTTTTTGTATTTTGAAAATATGAAACATATTGTTTATATATATGGTTACTGCAACATTACTATTGTAAAACCATGGTTAAGTTTTGACATGGTCCTTATCTAAAAAACATTTTCTCTTATTACTAAATCAACATTTTAACTTAATACCTGCACTAATACAATACATGCATCAATATAAAATGCACTTCAAACTCATCTCAACATATATTCAATATTCGGAAGCTGTAAATCACAATGAAGGGAATAGCCTTGCTATTAAAATGGATATGAGAAGGATGTTGTGGTAATGCTGCTCGAGTATTTTAATCATACGTGGAAATCCCACATGAACACCCCAAATGATTTAGTTATTGAGTCATGTCTGTCCGAATTAGCACTGAGTGTCTGCTTAAAAACGTGTACAGTTTCAGCTCACCTATGACTCTTTTCTTGGGTGATGTCAGAGTAAATAATTAATCATGTATCAATGTATTAATGTAATGGCATTTTAATTCCATTAATCAAAGTGCATTATTGAGGCTTGATAGATTGCAGTCGCATGAGAACACAAGAAGAACTTGTGTGTGCTTTAAACCCTCATGTGCATTATTGACATATATTACAAGTATAAGGCACTTGCGCCGAGCAATGTCTGCAAAAAATGCCTGTTTTGTAAACATTTTTTGACCATCGCTGTTGTAATTGACTCTGTAATTGAAAATGTTCCCAGAAAGTAGAAATGCAGGGGGCTTCTCTATCAGCATGTAGTTTTGTCCACTTGCCATTTTCAACTAAACACAAGGCGTGCAGAACAGTGATGTCATCAAGTTGACCAATGTGAAACACAGGTGGAGCATATCCATCTACAGATCCATACAGGTGCATTAGCGGAGGTAGTAACTGTGCCTGTCTGTTTGACACTTTGTTTTCTTGACCAAAACTTGTGCTCCAGATGTGTCATTGAACTTGAGGTGAACTGACCGCGGTGACAATGCTTCCCGAACCATGGGTGTTGAACCGTACAGTTCGTATTGTATATTTATATATATTTGTGACTTTTTTACATCAATGAATACCATAAATGGACTTAAATATTATAAATGTGTTTTATATGTATAATTGCCATATTCAATTTCTGGACTGGTAATGTAACGTGGTCACACTGGACTTCTTGCAGCATGTGCCATTCATATATGTCTGAATGTGGGAGAGATGCAAAGAAGCTCATGCAAAGAAGTACAAGCTTGAAACTCAGACGTGCAAATACAGGATATAAACATCACAGGTTAACCTTCTTGGCTGAATTAAAAGACAAAACAAACTTCAAAGCTGCGTGTTTGCAGTGTTGCTGTGTCCAAAGTAATTTATCAAGCTCAAAGTGTAATGGGAGTGTCATTTAAGAGTTCCAAGGCTTATCTTACCTGATCAAGTTGAGTGCTGTGCCTCCAGCTGTGAGGAGGGGAATAACAGCTTAATAGGGTGTGCTCCAGAGACCAAGATGCTGGAGGAATTTTCTTTCCCCCTTTGCTCTTACCACATAAGGTGGTTTTCATATATGTATATCAAGCTCACAGCTCACTGGAGAACTGTGTCCACCAGTGGCAGGAAATGATGTGGAAGCTGATAAGGAATATAATGCCAGAAAGGGAGCACAGCCTACTGCACTCTGCCATGCTCCAGTTCTTCTTTAGTGCTATGATCCACTCAGTGATATGACTCTTTCTTTTTCTTTTTCTTTCTCTCTCTCTCTCTCTCTCTCTCTCTCTTCCTCTCTCCCTCCCCCACTGTGTGTGCAACTCTATTTAGCCATGAAACAACAGTTGACTGCAAATGAGGTAAATTCACTCTTAGAATTTGTCTAAGCATGAACAGCTAATTATAAAACAATATAACCTATATTCGCATTCCATATCCTTTAATAACCCCAGACAAAAGTGTTTCACCATAACAAAGAACTTGCATTGGTTTCTCTTATGGCTATAATTTTTGATCAACAAAAGCCATAATTGCACAACGACTGCTACTTTTACACATGAAACGATTACTTTAGAAACAGGTCAGACAACTTACTGTGCAATAATTCACCATTTAACTTCCTTTGGGCTTGCTTGTTATGCTAACTACATGTTTTTGAAGTTAGAAAACATTTGAGTTTTAGTTCAGTGAAGGCACCTTCACGATGCACTCATTAATTTTTTCCTCATTAAAAAAGTTTTACCCCTAAAGAAAAAAACTTTTGAAAAATATGTTTATAAATATGGCCCTTGTACTTTTGTGTCCATTCCTTTTTAAACCCAAAAATAAAAACATGTAAATTGTTGTTTATCCTTTTTTAACACTGATTAATAGAATAATCAGACGAAAAGGAATAAGGAGAAAGGTGGAAACAGCTTTTTTTTTTTTATTATTGTTAAAAAAATTATAATAATAAGGTTGCTGGCTTGAATATTTGATTCACACATGGGCGGCAATGAAACTCCCCTTTCATCTGATTGGTCAACACGCCCCGTCTTCTGTAGCATACTGCCTTAATTCTATCTGTCAGAAATACAGTTGGGACCCTCTGCAAATTTGTTTCAATTTGTATTAAATATTGTCCCAAACCACCACTTACTGTAAACTATGCATGCCACGTATAGTAGAATGTTGTTGCTGGGCACATTGTTGTTGCTGTCTCAAATGGATAATGCGTGTGAGATCGCAAGCCACATCACTAGGCTAGATTCTCCATGTGAGTTGGACTATTATATATAATTTTTTTATTTGATAACATTGTATGATTTTGTAGTACCTGTGTTTCTGTCACATTGATTAATGTAATAAAAAAACATTCTGTTGATTTGTTTAAAAGCCTATAATAAATTAATGTTTAGGCATCATGAAAATGGATTAGATTGGACAGAAAATTTGAACAAACCCCCCGATGCTGTGGTGCACTCTCCATATAGGGTGATCAGATAACCATGACAAATACATTAGGACAACACCTAAGTTGTAATACAGTTATAAAGTATGTACTATAATAAAGTGTGTAATTTTAGCAACATGTCCTAATTAAATTATGACATATTGCTATAATTACCATGGCTATCTAACAAAAAAATATAAATTACCTCACATGCAGAGCCTGAGCTGTAAAATTTCCATCATGGTTTATTTTTATCTGTCATACTTGTTTTAATTTTACAAGTACAAGGGCCACATTCAGGGGTGTAGCATCATTTGTCATGGTATATACATGATGCTCATGGATTGATATTTTTTTTACTCCCAAAGCACAGTCTGGATAAAATCAATTATTTACACACTCAAAAAAATATTTTAGTGTTTTTTTTTACACTTTTCAATTTCATTGGAATTTAGTAATCTTTTACAAAATTAAATCAATAAAACTTCAAGTATTCAAGTTTAATTCATATAATTTTGTTAAAGATTACTCAATTTAATTTGATGGAGTTTAATGAAATTGAATGTGAAATTCTAAAAACAGTTACCAACCAGTAGTGGTTCTAGCTTGTTTGGTGCCCATGGGCGAAACCAGCTTCAACACTAAAACCATGTCAGAAAAAGCACAAAACAAAGATGTACATTTTAAATGCCTATTTAAAGCAATCAAACTATTGCTAAGACTAAAAGGCGTCCCAACTCTAAGTCCACCTGAACACAGGACACAGTGCGTAAAATCGGGACTGTCCCTTTTATTTCAATATCTGGTCACCATATCTCCATAAATAAAAGTGCAACTGTAATTTCTGAAAGCCGGAGATTGCTGATATGTTCAAAGAAGTTGCCTTAGCTTGGCTGGACCTTTATTAAATGTATTATTAAATCTCATAAATAAAATATTGTTGGCAGATCATATGTGTAAAACCACTGCATTATCACAATCTGGGATAATGAAATTCAGCCTACAAATCCACAATTTGTTTTTTCAACAGTAAAGACCATTTCTCAGGAAAGCATTTAAGAAGCCTTTCACTTATAATGTAACCACATTTTAATGCCAGGCACCACACAAGGGTTCTCATTTAGGAAACACGAGCAAAAATATTTTTTGTGTGTGTAAAGCCATTCTTATGTAAATTGTCACATACATGAAGGTTTTATTAGGCCTACTTATAGTTATACAAATATATAACTTATTTAAATATTAGTTGAAATAAACAAAATTTACACCTGCTCCTTCTGTACTCCCTTAATCCCATCTGTCAGAATAAGAGTTATTTTTACAGTTATCAATAGGGCAAATAAATAAATAAATAAAACAATCAAAATTGTATATTTTCTAAAAGTTATATTTTATATCTAATTTATTTATTCCATTTAAAAAAGAAAAATAAATGGTGAACAGAAAATGTGTTTGTATCTGCTAATTCTATTAAGAAAAACAAATTTTTAGTTGTTAATTTTGGGGTTTAAAAGGAAAAAGGAATGAACGCAAAATTACATGGACCAAACATGTACCCTCACATGAGATGATGGATCCCGTCATGTCAGTAGCCTAATAAACACTGTTTTATTCTAGGTGAAGCTGGATTACCTCTAGTAGGCTGCCATTTAAGATCGCATTGCCAGCAAAATACTAGTTGCTTTATTTCAGTGCTTTCAGGAACTCTCTCGTGTTAGAGATGTGAAAACTTGTATCGTGCAAGAGAGCTCCCATTTGTTGTTCATCGGTTGATAATTCTTTGGGTAAATATAAAATTCTTCACAAGATGTTGTTAAATTGCATTAATTCTGTGTTCACAATATGTTAAAACTGAGTGTTTGTTATGGATCATTTTTGAACGATGCATTTTGATTGCATGTGTGGAGTTTGACCACGTTTGTGCACATGCGAGGACTTGGTGCGTAAATGTAGAATTCTTTCTTCATATCGTATTTATTGATTTATTGATTTATAGTGTTTTCCATTTAAGTGTAATACATATTATATGTGCAAATATTTGTAATCGAATTCTATTGTTTTAACTGTTATACGTGTCCTTAACCCTCTGGGGTCTGACGGTGTTTTGGGCCCTGGAGAAATTTTGACATGCCTTGACATTTGTGCTTATTTCAGTTGCTTAAAAACACATTAATGGCTAAACACTGATAACACTGTATTCAGCAAAAATTGGCTACAAACGTGTGTATGTGTTTGTATTTTTTGAGAAAATAACATTTATGCATGTTTTAAAAAAATTTAAGTAATTAAAATATTGTCATATAACACATAATAAACATTTGTTCACAAGACTTTTGAGAACTGGATATTGCAGCCTAGAGTTTTTGCTGCAAAATTATGTGAAAACCATCCTATAAACTACTGACTCTATAAAATTTTAACTTTTGTAAGACACTTTTAGTGTTAGAAAGATCATATGCAAGGAGGCATGGATGATCGTGAATATTGATGTGATTCACCTGAGGAGACAAAGACCCCTCCGATGGGTCTATCACCGAGGAATGTGACAAAGACTTAATAATCAAAATCAAGTTTTAAGTTAATATAAGTAATATGACTATACATTTTATTTACATAGACTTTACTTAATTTTAGACCTAAACTACCATTTAAAAGAAGTCTCTACTGCTACCAAGAATATTTTTTTTGATCCAAAGTAAAAACACTGATATTGTGAACAACTTTTACAATTTAAAAGAACAAATATCGCTCACTCTCTCCCCAGATCCAGCTGATCCTTCTCGTAAGCCTGAAGCGTAATTCGGCGCCTCTTCGTTTCGCGAGGGGGACGCTGAATCTCTTGAGTCTGCGGACTTTGAGCACCCACCTCTGAACATGCCACGCACAATAATAAAGCAGCTGGAATTACACGAGGTGGTTACTCAGGCTGTGACTAGGCTACAGTTAGACTGGCCACGTGAATAAGAGACACCCAAACGCTCCAAACTAGAAGACAGATTTCTGTCTGGTGACCAAAAAAAAAAAAGAAAAGAAAAAGGGGAACGCTATATCAGTCCCTTCTTTTCTTTGATGACCTTCCTTGAGGAGGAATCCGTATACTTCCTGTGTCTTCGCGCCCTCGACATCAACATATTCGACTATCGTGGGTGCTGAGACATGGGGGTTTTCAGTGATGCCTCCGGTAGAAGAGACACTTGCGGGTTATCTCTCGCCTGGCTCGGCATCATTGCTAAAGAGACCCACTCTCCCCACAAAGCCGTGCAGGACCAACTCCACGCTTGTGGGGAAGGCTTATCAGGCAGCAGGTCAGGCTGGTGCTGCCCTGCACACTATGGCAGTGTTACAGGCGTACCAGGCTGATCTGTCGAAGGACCTGAGTGCGGGCAACACGGTCGACGAAGAGGCTTCCTCTGAGCTTCGTCGAGCCATGGGTCTGTCTCTCCACGCGACCAAGCAGATGGCTCGTGCCATTGGCCAGTCTATGTCTGCTTTAGTCAGCACTGAGAGACACTTATGGCTCAACCTGTTGGGCATCAGAGATAAGGACAACATTTTCCTTCTCGATTCCCCGGTTTCACCTTCTGGCTTATTTGGTGACGCTATGAATGTAGTTATCACCAGGTTCCAGGAGACAAAAAGCCATGAGGAAGCCTTCAGGCAATTCCTTCCTCGCCGCACTCAGGGGGAGGGGTCGTCGGCCACCCATCCCCACCCTGGTCCTTCTAGCTCCCTGGCTCCCCCTCATAAAGACTGGGGGCCGGTTCGTCGCCCTCAGCAGCCCCCAAAGCAAGACCTCAGGGCAGTTATTCATAAAAAGGGAAAAACCCTGACGGTTTTGCGCCCAGCCTTGTGGGGGTAGCCCCCCTTGGGACGGGTCACGTGAAACATCCATCTGTACCCTCCCGATACCCCCACAAAACTGCCCCATTCCCGCCACCTCTGGTGTTTCGGGAGTTAGCGGTTTCCATCTAAATGTTGGGTGTTCCGTTGCTTCCTGCCGTACTCCAGGACACGGGACACATGACATCCCCTCAACAGGAAGTGTCAGAATCGATACCCATCTCAGATAACCTGGCAGCGTGGAAACTACTGCCAGGTGTTTCTCTGTGGGTCCTAAGAACAGTAGAAAAAGGCTACAGAATTGAATTTGTTTGCGTGCTCCGTGGTTCAACGGCGTGGTTCCCACTACTGTGAAACCAGACCAAGCATGTCTACCGTGGAAAGAACTGCAAAATCTCTTGGTCAAATGGCCATAGAACATGTTTCCCTTCCAGAGAGAGAGTCCGGTTACTACAGCAGATACTTCCTGGTTCCCATTAGACCTTCAAGGCTTGAATCGCTCTGAGGGCGATCAAGTTCAAGATGCTAACCATCTAGATGGTTGTGTCTCTAATCCAACATCACGATTGGTGGTCATAATCGATCTCATGGATACGTACTTTCATGTAGAAAGTCTTCCACAATACAGGAAGTTCCTGAGGTTCGCTTTCGGGGGTGAAACTTTCCAATATCGGGTTCTTCCATTCGGTCTAGACTTATCACCCCGCACATTCACGAAATGCATGGATGCAGCACTGGCTCCTTTGCGACTTCGGGGCATCCGCATTCTAAATTACATAGATGCCTGGCTGATACTAGCACAGTCACAAGAACTGGCATTACAGCACAGGGATATCATCTTAACTCATCTGGTTTCTCTATGTCTGAGGCTCAACGTCAAAAAGAGTGTTCTCTCTCCCACTCAGGGAATCACCTATCTGGGCGTTGTATGGAATTTGATCACGATGAGGACAAAATTGTCTCCCGCTCGAAACATGTCCATTCAGAACACCCTGAGCAAAGTCAGGCTAGGCCAAGGTTGCACTGTTCGTCAGTACCAACGTATACTAGGTCTCATGGCATCTGTGTACTCAGTGATCCCTTTGGGCCTTCTGCACATGAGACTGTTTCAGTTGTGGCTCAGAGCCAGGGGATTTCATCCAAGGGCCAATCCCCTAGGCTGATAAGGGTTATGCGCCGCATGCTACGTACACTTTCTATGTGTTTCAGACCCCGGTTCCTCACTTTGGGTCCCACTCTAGGTGCGTCTTGCCGTCACAGGTTGCTAACAACAGACGCCTCTCTGACGGGCTGGGTAGAGGCCTTAAGTGGTCGTCCAGCTCAAGGGGAATGGGAGGGTAGTCAGCTTGATTATCACATTAACTGTCCCGAGTTAACGGCTGTATTTCTGGCCCTGAAATACTTCCTCCAGAGGCTGCCATGTCTTGGTGCGGATGGACAACACAGCGGTAGTCTCTTACATAAACCATCAAGGAGGTCTACGTTCACGCCAGCTGAACAGACTGGCACGGCATATTCTCCTTTGGGCCCAGGGCAAGCTCCTGTTAATCAGAGCAGCTAATATCTCTGGATACCTGAATAGGAGCAGATTTACTGTCCAGACTGAAAATACCGACGGGGGAGTGGAAACTCCACCCCGAGGTAGTGGAACAAATCTGGTTGAGATTTTACAAGAGCAGAAGTGGACCTCTTCGCCTCTCAACAGACAGCGCAATGTCCCCTCTACTTCTCTCTGAGTCACCCAGCCCCCCTGGGTCTGGATACAATGGCACATACACGGCCCAGAATGTGCCTGTATGCTTTTCCATGGTTTCTCTGTTCCCAGGAGTCTTGGCCAGAGTTCGCCAGCAAGGATCTTGCCTCTTAGTGATAGCGCCGCGCTGGCCGAACAGGGTATAGCTCTCGGAGATAATGTCTCTCCTCGATGGCTCGCCTTGGGCAATTTCTGGACAGAAGGGACCTTCTGTCTCAAGCGCAGGGGACAATAATTCATACCCGGCCCGAGCCGTGGAACTTTCATGTTTGGCCCCTGAAGTGTACTTACTGAGGGACCCTAGGCTTTCACCTGAAGTTATCGAGAGCATTCTAAGTGCTAGGGATCCCTCTACTAGAATTTACGCCAATAAATGGGGTGTCTTTGAAAGATGGTGCAGTGCACATAATACAGATTCAGTTAACTGCCAGATTGCTTCAGTTCTGGACTTTCTGCAGTAAAAATTATCAGCAGGCACATGCCCCGCCACTCTCAGGGTTTACGTGGCCGCTCTATCGGTTTTCCACGCGTTCATTGAGACATCCTCTACTCGCTCGCTTCATTTGTGGAGCCATGCGACTGAGACCTCCTGCTAGGACCAGGATCCCTTCATGGGACTTAGCAATAGTCCTTGAGGGTCTGGTAGAAACTCCCTTCGAACCTCTAGAGTCAGCATCTGATAAACTTCTGACTCTCAAGATGTTTTTTTCTTAAGGCAATTAGTTCTCTAAAAAGAATTGGGGATATATAGGCTCTGTCTGTTTTGCCAGCCTGCTTAGATTTTGCCTCAGGAATGGCTAAAGCAATTTTGCACCCTCAGCCTGACTACCTGCCTAAGGTTCCTTTCTCGACTGTACATCCGGTTACTTTCGAATCCTTCTGCTCCCTTCCATTTACAATGCCGGAGCAGGAAAGACTTCACGGACTTTGTCCAGTCCGTGCCCTTCAGATTTATGTCCACTGCACTAGCCAGTGGCGTAAGTCAGGGCAACTATTTGTTTGCCAGGGGGGTGGTCGCCACTAAGCAGACTATGTCACATTGGCTGAGGGACGCTATTGTCCTGGCCTACGAGGCGCGTGGTCAAGCTTTGCCAGTAGGTATCAGGCTCACTCTACCAGAGAGGTCGCCTCCTCTAAAGCTGTGGCTAGAGGTGTCCCTCTGCAGCATGTTTGTGATGTGGCAGGCTGGTCCTCTCCGCACACATTCATAAGATTTTATAGTTTGGATGTTCATGCCACTCCGGGCTCTTATGTCCTTGAGTCAACATCACAAGCTCATGTCTGAGAGCTCTCGCACTCTTGTGAGCACACTACACAACCGTAAGGGGTCCAGACATCCACAGTGCGGTGGCGTTTGAGGTCGTTCCCAAAGGACTAAGTCAGCGCAGCATCAAAGTGTAGCTTTTCGACAGGGAACGTCTCGGGTTACTTAATTGTAACCCATTTTCCCTGACAAAAGCGGAACGAGATGCTGCGCTTCATTGCCGCACTGGGATGCCCCAGGACTGCGCTTCAGACAAAATACCTGACGATGCACCTGTGACGCATCTATTTATAGCCCTGCTACAGGTGCATCCAATGATGTCACCAGCAGAGGCTATAAATTCTGGTCAATTTCATTGATGTGTTGCACACATATCCACAGCTGGTCACACCTAAAGTTGTTCCCAAAGCGCTAAGTCAGCGCAGCATCTCGTTCCGCTTTTATCAGGGAACAGGGGTTACAGTTAAGTATCCCAAGACATTTTCAATTTGAATATATTGTAAAATACTATTTGAGATCAAAGCTGAATTTTCAGCATCATTACTGCAGTCTTCAGTGTCACATGATCCTTCAGAAATCATTCTAATATGCTTTCTAATATGGGCATGTTTAAAGTGCATTTTACTAATTTACACCTGAACAGATATTTGCAAGCACAAGCTTCATTGATGAGAATGAGGCAGCATAAACACTAATTAAAATATAATCTAAAAATTCATGTTATTTTTATATCATATTTATATCATACAGCATACAATTTAAATACCTACTTTAGCCAAAACAGCATTTAAATGTAACTAAAACCTGCTTATTAGGACATATTTCAAATTTCAATACTCTGAATCCTGACTGGCGAGTCTAGAAACAGTCCCACTCGTAAAATATGTACATGTTTATATAAAATAGCATGTCAACTAATATGTAGGTAAAACTAAATGACTTACTCATCCAAAATTGTATCCTCGGCTGGATCAAGTCTCTCTTCAAAATGCTAACGTTCATCAGAGTCCAGCTATTCTTCTGAGGAAAATGTTAAGTCTTCATCACTATCCAGGAGCTTACTCACCTGTGTATTGTGCCACCTTCCAAACGCGCAGAAAATGTTATGAACTTTATGCTTTAAGACATTTTCGGGGGCGTTTACTATTTGCATTGATCGCCTCAGCACATTTCCATTTCAATAGCACCCTCTGCCCGTGGGTGTAATCACATTAGGGATAATTAGCTGAGCCAGAAGAAATTGTACATCACTTTGTTTCATAAAGATTACATTGCAAGAGAATATTTATTTTAAATTTGAAATGTTTTATTTAAAAGTAGACATTTTAAGCTTTCTTTAGACATATGTTTCCTGTTTGTGTGATAAGTATTCGTGGAGTTTCAGTTCATGTTTTGACGTGTTTCAGAAATATGCTAGTGGAGACAAAGATGTCTGAAAGTGCACCCTTTTGATTTTCTTTATTTTACAAAATCACAAGGATTTGTTGTTATTGTGAGTGTACACAAATAAAAGTAGACCATTTATAGTCTCTAATGATGTCTTACACTTATCTCTATGCTCCAAAATGACAACATAATGAGTAGTTTATGTTGTTTCCGCAGTAATGATGATAAAAATCGAAAGATTCAGAGGGCCGACATTTCTGTATTTAAAATCCTTTTTTTTTTATTGATTTCATGTAATATTCTAATTTTCTGAGATTCTGAATTTGGGGTTTTCATAAGCTGTAAGCCATAATCATCAAAATTATATCAAATAAAGGCTTGAAATATCTTACTTTGCTTGTAATGAGTCTATATAATATATTAGTTTCACCTTTTAAGTTGAATTACTGAAATTAATGAACTTTTGCACAATATTCAAATTTTTCGAGTTTCACCTGTATATTACCAAACGAAAATAGCATTAAATTAAAGAAATTAATTACCAAAGAAAAAAATTATAATGTTAGGCCTAAATAATTGCATTTTCTTTACACAAACTTAAATTAGCCTTTCCCTGTTCTGTAGACTAAAAAAGTCAGCTGAATGACATTCTCTGAATGTTCTACACTTTTTCAACATGATCACACGGGAAGTCGGCATGCTGTTTCCTAAAGTTCCGGTACCCTAGGATCGGCAATATTATACAGCGCGAGGCTGGACTGGAAAACTCCGCCCCCCCCATGACTATTCGATTGGTTTCTCGGGTCAGGGAGCTGCTCATAGCATATTGCATATTTAAGCATTTTTTTATTTTTATTTTTGCATTTGGCAGTGCATTTATTAGAGGGACAATCCCCGGAGCAACCTGGAGTTAAGTGTCTTGCTCAAGGACACAATGGTGGTGGCTGTGGGGATCGAACCAGCGACCTTCTGATTACCAGTTATGTGCTTTAGTCCACTACGCCACACCACTGTTTTTAGTTTACAGTGTTATTACAGTTTCACTTGCTTTATCAAATTAGGCTGTGCCAGTGTAAAATTTTTCAAACATTCTTTAAAAATTGTTAATATTTCGACATGTCATATTCATTAATTTTAGTCAGTTTTACCCTGAAAACACTGGGGGGGAGGGGGGGACCAAACCATTTTGGGGTGTCGGGATCACAGGTGTTGAGGTCACATATATAATGGTCCTCTTTGGTCCTTTAATATAGTAAATGTGCTGAATAAAATCATTTTCTGAATAAAGGCTTGAAATGTGATAAAGGCCCAAAATATTATTATTATTGGTTTTAAAAGGTAACTGTGTCTACATTGCAAGCAATTTGCCTGTTTCAGTTATCTTTTCATTCTTTCTTGAGGTGTCTCAAAGAAAAGATGAATATAATTTGAATTTATTTTCATCATTGATGTATAATCGGACTGTCTCCGCCTCTATCCATATGCACTCCATAAGCACTCTCATAGTCAAATTCCCCAACTCGCCGTGTGACCTCAAAGGTCACTTGCACACTTTGCGAATAATTTCAAGCTCAATGTGGGAAGCAATACAAGTACTTTATCTCCCTGTGCAAACTCTCATAGCCGAGCTCCCCTGTTATACAGCCAGGGCTGACATTCTTGCGCTTATAGCAAATTCTCCTGTGACAGTTGCCCCACTGTGTAGAGTTTTGCTCTCAGGTCAAAAACATGTTGAATTACATTTTTAATCCATAAAGGTCCCAATTTTTCTTCATGATGTCTAGCATGCCACGGGGCTTACACCCATATAACAATTAGAATGGGGAAAACCTCATGGAGGCTTGCGGGACTTCTCGCACTGCAATTAACAGGGATTCAAGTCACTTATCCCAATTCTGAGCAACTTCATGCACTAACTTATGAATCATATTTTTTAAGCTCTGATTAAATAGTTTAACCGAGCTGCCTGTTTGTGGATGGTACACGCTTGTCATTACGCAGTAATTCATACAGCTCATGTAGTGTGCATTACATAAAAGCAGTGCCATGATCAGTGAGGATTTATTTTGGAAATCTTTCTTTCCTTTCACTCGAGAGATAATTCTGAAGTGTGCCTCCACAATACTACGTGCTGAGATGTTGTGCAGAGATACTGCTTCCGGATATTACCTTGCAGAATCCACCAGGACTAATGCAAAGCGATGGTCTCCTGCTTTCCATTCCAATGGCCCAATGAGGTCCATTCCAATTAGTTCGAAGGGGTCTCCAATCAA